>NC_135377.1:26733879-27053670 GCF_049243985.1 Paroedura picta
CTTTCCCCTTCAACAGCCCAAGGAACAATAGAAGGAGGTCATATTATGCCCACTGTGCTTCTCCTGCAATGTGCAGAAAATTTTTAAATCAATGTCTTCCTTAGAGTGGTGGTGTCATTTTCAATTGCTTCATCTATCATTGGTAAGACATGTTATGAATGAGCACATGGTATCTTTATGAATTTAATGATGTCTGTCCATATTAGACTTTGCTTATCTAATACAAAACCGATAGCATGGCCCTACTATGAGGCTATCTTCCTACAATCCACATTAGTACAACATTAACTCGCCTGAGAACAAAAGCCCAATTTACAAAGAATTAGGAATTCCTTTATTGTGCTAAATGGAGTGCATCATTATTAGCAATGAACCCTAAGGAGATCTGAAGCTGGATCAAGACTAACTAATGAGGAAACGAGAATAACATGGCTTCCTTCCTAAATAATTAATCATTGAAGCACCCTTGCCAGACTTTAAAGCCCTGTGGAAATATATGCCATTCAGTGCTGAATTCTACATTCTCTCTCTTAGGAATCTCTCTCTTAGGGATTGTCTCTCTTAAGTGTAAGAACATAAAGAACCAGGCCAGACCCAATATCTATTCTCTTTCTGTAAGTGGCCTGCCATGTTCAATTCTCTCTCCAACTCTATTCAATATCATTAAGTGTCCTCTTGCTCAGTTCATCCGAGAGTTTGGGTTGTGATGTCATCAATATGCCGATGGCACCCAGCTCTACCTCCTGATGAATGTCCACCCAGACTAACCTCCAGAGTCATTTGCCAGCTGCCTGGAAGCACTGACAGGAGGTAACAAGCAGAGTCACCTGAAACAGCCCTTCAAAGACAGAGATCCTGTAGCTGGCTACCTAGCCTGGAAGGTGTTCAGCTCTTGGCTGTGCATGAAGCCAGGGATCTGGGTGTGATCTTCAATGCCTCCCTTACCATGGAGGTGCAGATAATGAGAGTAGCACTGCTGGCATTTTCTCATGATGATTTATTAATTATTTTATTACCCACCTCTCCCAGACAGCTGGCTCATGGTGGGTTAGAATATCCCCACAATAAAAACAAAAGCCCCAACCATTAAAACGCAGAGCATACAAAACAATGGCAGCAATCCCATCCCCAAATCCTTTGTTGCCCTGGACTCCTAGAACCCCCTTTAAACCTGTGTTAAATTGTGTTATTTAATGTTGTACACCTCCCTGACCCAGCTTCACTGGAAGGGCAGTATATAAATCAAATAAATAATGAAAAAATAGAAAATAGTTTTAGAGTTGGATCCAGTGCAAAATATCAGCTTGTGCTAGAGTTCTCTTTCAGGTAGAAGTGCAAAACATTGTATCACACCTTGTGCTTCTGTTTGTGCAAGAGATTGTACAACTGATTATTGGGCTAGGTGTTACATAAAATCTTGTGCAAGCAGTATTGTGTTTCTGTTTCTGCTGGCATGTCACTGCATCCCAGCTTAAGACTGAATTTGTGATTGTATCTCTGTGATTTTATATATTTAATAATATTGTCTTATTGGTTATAAGCCATCTGGGAAGCAATATCCTAAAAGGTAACTAAGAAGTTTTTTTTTAATGAGTAAATAAAAGCATCTATCCAGCGTCCAAGGTAATGATTATTACAGACCACTCATTGGTTGGAAATCATAACATCATGAATAATGACACTCTCCCTCTATCATTTCAACACAACATCCCATCACTAAAAATAATTAACTTTCCAAGATGAGCACTTCTTAATACCTGTGCTCATGCAATATTTAAAGGGAAAGCAACAGTGAATTTGAACAAGCTTATGCTTTTCTCCATGTAAATAGCCTGCCAATATCAGTGTCTCGCAGCTGGTGCGAGCTTAAATGGACTCCGGGGTATGGTAGAGCAGGGGTAGTCAACCTGTGGTCCTCCAGATGTTCATGGACCACAATTCCCAGGAGCCCCTGCCAGCGTTTGCTGGCAGGGGCTTGTGGGAATTGTAGTCCATGAACATCTGGAGGACCACAGGTTGACTACCCCCATGGTAGAGAACAGGAAGGCCTGGAGGATCATTGTCCTCCACGATGGGTCAGACACAACTTCGCAACTAACAATAACAACAACAATCAATGTCTTACAGGTTAATTTTTTTAAAATTTCTATTTCTTGACTTCATCATGTAGATACTTTAGTTCTGAAAATGTTTGTTGTAGATCCCTTAGGTGAGAATCTTTATCCGTGTGGTTGGAACCGATGCAGTTGTAGCATAGAGCCTGGCTATAGACAAGAGATTGCTTGATGCAAGTAGATATGTTCCTGGTAAAAGGTGGTATCTATGCATTTGTCATATATTGGAACAGAATAGTGATGTCCATGTATTTCTTGCATAGGTTGGTTCATTATGAGATTAATGGTGGGGTGATGGAAGGTAAGAGGACAGGTAAGAAAGCAAATGTGGGGAGCTTCATTTTGCCGGCCTTACAGAACTGTTTACATTCCATTAGGGCCTGGATCTCATTGGGGAACTCATTCCCCTTCCCTCATGAGATTTTCGCAAGTCCCTGCTTGCCATCATATAATAGACTCACACATAGAATCACACAGAATAATAGAATACAAAGGGCTGTACAATAACCTCAAACGACAGAGTCATTTTTGCAAGCCACTGATATTGCCTTTCCTGTATTGTTCCTTTTTCATTAAGCTTCTGTGGGTTTCCCCCAATTGCGATTTGTTCTTGGAGGGTTTAAAAAAAGGTTTCCCGAGATTATAATATTTCCTCGAAATTTTGACTGAAATTTCAAGTATGTTTTAAAAGGCGGAATAAAATTATTTTTAACTGTCTTATGGACACTAAACAAAAACTTTTAAACATTCTTCTAGTGTTCTTTGAATTTGCAGCACATTTACTTAACCAGCAAATCAATCCCCCCTTTATTCTCAAGAAATTTGATGACAGTTCTATGTAAAATATTAAGAAAAGGCTACACCATTTAGATATCCCCGTCTTATCATCCATTAGCATATATCTGTGGTGTAACATATTATTCAAAAACATTATAATGATGTTAAAAAAAGGATTAGAGAACCAAAGGGATAGAAATAATTCAAGTTGTCAGGTAGGTTATGAAAGAATATTGAGAAATTTGTGTAGTTGGGTGAGAGAAATTTGTATGCTTTAGGAGAAGGCTAAACATTCAGAATAAATACTCACAAACATGGTTGGAGTTCTGGTTCTTATTTAAATAATGGCCAATCCAACCAAGCACTTGGCTTATGACTGAATATTGCTACTGCTGTTGTTTTGCTTTCATTTCAAGCTCTGAATGTTCATTTATATATTTTTATATGTGTGCATTATGTGTTCTCAGATTGATGAGAAAGAAACGGAAATAGCTCCGGATTTTCTATTCCTTGGATCAGTCATCAAGCAAGGAGACTGCAGTCAAGAGATCAGAAGGAGACTGGGAAGATCAACCATGAAATAACTTAAGTGTAAGGATGTGTTCCTGGAGACCGAGAAAACTGATTCAATGATATATGCCCCATTAAATGTATCGGCACGAAAATTGGACAAGAAAGAAAACTGATTCATTAAAATTTGGTGGATAGCTTTACAGATACTTTGGACTGCTAGCAAGACAAAAAAGTACATACTAGCCTGACTGGAAAAAAAATCTGTGTGAAAACACTGTGAAATATAGAACCTCACAATTTTGCATTCTACTTTTTTCTATTGCTATTGCTGTTTGGTCTGAACTCTGTCCTGTGGTGATTTTAAGGTGATGCCAATAGAACTAAGCAGCTCTATTTTTGCTCACTTGCTAAATCCCTCATTTCTGCTTCACTGCTTTCAGGCTATTTGTTTCAAATTAGGGTCCACTGCAGCTCTCATTTGACTTCAGACTCTTGTTGCCCTACCTTAAGCCCCCCTATAACATTTTAGCTATTGCATGTGATGGTTGAACAACCAAACTACTTAATGGCAAAATGCAATATAGAAAGCAGAGTGGAGAACTGGAGTGCCTTCAGGGGTAAGGAATGACAACCACAATAGTTCTGCGAAAACAAATATAGAATATAAGTTTCAGAACACTTGGTAGATATATATTTGGAGATGTATGCATTGGTTCAGATCTAGTACATAATGCTTGTATATACTTACACATGCAGGGCATATAGCTACAGTTTGTTTTCAGCCTTCATTAACTTTGCATATATTCCTTGAGGATGGCAAAATATTGCTCTGATGAGACAGCATAGAATTGTTTACTATAGGGCCAATAAAAGTAACATAAATTCTTAAAGGTGGACAATTTTCCTCATTTTGAACCTCATAACTGTTTTCACTTCAGTCCAGGGAATACAGTAGAATTTTTACTTCTTTCTTCAGGAAGTCTATGAATCATTCCTGCAGCATAAGTCATACTGACCCCAATGAGATTTAATTACATGTAAATATTTATCTACTTTGTTTGCACCCAACCTTTCTCCTTAATGGGGTAATAAATAATTTCTATCTCTTCCCCCCATTTTCCCCAACCAATAACCCTCTGAGTCTATTTGTACTGAGGTAGAGGTAGGTTGGCTGAGTGTGTGTGATCGGCCCAAGGTCAACTTCCATGGCACATTGTAGATACAAACCTCTCCTCCACATTGGCTCCATATATGCATGTGAATTGGCTACAAGATTGAAACTGGATACTGATATTAGTCACTAATCTTGAACAAGTCTATACATTAGCATAGTGTAGTTCAAAAATTCTTTATGAAGACAGGGATTTATTGAAGCCCGTTGCAGAAATGTAGAAATTGTTGTAACCGTACTTGATAACTTCAAAAATAATAGTTTCAAGCACCATCAATTGTCTTTCAACAGTATGTACACAAGGATGTACACAAACACACTAGCAAGATCTGTCATATAAGTAGACCAATCTTAACATTTCATACTTACAAACGGTGCTATACAGGTTTGTAACAATTACTTACATTAAGGGGCTGTCATTGGCAAATACCCCTCATCCTTCCCCTCAACTAATAATGAATTCTTAAAAAAATCAGTAATTCTCTCTCTCTCTCTCTCTCTCTCTCTCTCTCCTCTCTCTCAACCTCTCAATCAAGGTTCAGTTCAACCTTGTAATTAAATTAATACACAGCAATTTTCGGTTTTTATTTATTTTTTTTAACCTATGCTTATTGATGCAAGCCTCTATTTGGTCTGGTTAATAACTCCTATTATTCTGGTTTCCATGATATTACAGTTTTGGATGGAATATATTGCAATGCAGGGTTTAAGCCTACATCCTTCTTACTGAGAAGTAGTAAAGTTAAAAGAGATCAGAGGTACATGTGCTTTCCTTAAATGTGCTTTCATTTGAAGGTGTATTTGCTGTATTTATTTGCTGTATTTACAGCCTTTTGAGAGCCAGCTTACTGTAGTGGTTAGGAGTGCAGACTTCTAATCTAGTGAGTCAGGTTTGATTCCCAGCAGAGTTTGACACAGCCAGCTGGGTGACCTTGGGCTTGTCACGGCACTGATAAGGCTGTTCTGACTGAGCAGTAATATCAGAGCTCTCTCAGCCTCTCCCACCTCACAGGGTGTCTGTTGTGGGGAGAGGAAAGGCAAACGTAAGCTGCTTTGAGACTCCTTCGGGTAGAGAAAAACAGCATATAAACCAATTCTTCTTCATCTTTATTTATGAGACTTAAAGTGGTTTGGTGGTGGTAGATTGGTGGTGGTGAAAAGTGCCATCTAATTATAGCCAATGTAAGAAAAGAAAAAAAAGGGAAAGGGAGTATCCAGGTAACTATCAACCTGTCAGTTTGACATCTGTACCTGGCAAAATATTGGAACAAACTGTCAGTCCTTGAGCAGCTGGAACAGAGAGCTGTGATTTCTAAGACTCAGCATGGCTTTCACAGGAACAAGTCACGTCAGAGCAACTTTATCTCTTTTTTCAAGAAAGTGACTACCTTGCTGGATCATGGGAATGCTGTGGACATAGTTTATAGGGATTACAATAAAGGCACCTCTAGGACCAACGAAGTTCTATTCAAGGTTTTATTTGTGTGCATGCACACGGAAGTTTATACCCTGAATAAAACTTTAAGGTCTTAAAGGTGCCACTGGACTCAAACCTTGTTCTGGTGATAATGCATGGTTGCAAATTACCACAGCAGCTGTTTGATGTGGTGGAGGGCTGGCCAGGAGTAAGGTGCGTCTTGCCCTGACAGCCCTCATCATGTGTGTGCTGCATGCCAGCAGACTTGCCACGCCTTTAAAAGGCACGGCGGGACCAGGCTCTGCCTTTTTGCTGCTTGTCACTCAAGCAGCTTCGCTCCCACCCACCCTGTTACAAAGTTGGTCATTGTGGTTTAATGTTAAAAACATGTCATGTTTTGCGGGCTGAAATTTTCATCACAGGATCAGGTTTACCATAAAAAGGAGCCGATTTCATGGAGTGGGGTGTGCGATTGGATGCCCTAGGTGCAGGTGCCGTAATAAAAGTTGGTTCAAAATTAGCAGGGGCCAACCCAGTATGGAAGGTATGTGGGCTCCTTTTTGACAGGTGGTCAGAGGTTAACCAAGAATGTTTGTGCCCTTTAGTCCCCCCTCCCCTCACATACACACACATTGGTCTCCTCCCTCAGTAGAGTGATTCCAGCAGGCAAATTAGGGGATCCGCATTTCTCCTTGGGAAAAGCAGCAGACCCCAGATTGCCTCTGGAGTATATGGGGGGATGCAGTCAGTGGTCTGCCAGGCCTGAGTCCTTCTCATGGTGTGGAGGAAAATAAAAGCTATGGCCATGTTTATGGCATGCATCGCGTCAAGTCTTTCTTCCAGCTGAAAAAAATCAATCCTGTTTTTTCAAGCTTCTTTCAAGTTTGTTTATCCAGTTTGTTTATCCAGTTTGAATCACTGAAAAGCAACTATTGCTGAGTAAATAAATACTGCATAGACAAGGACAGAGTAAAACCTGCAGCAATATGTAATAGAGAGTGTAGGGGTCACACCAGAATACTTGTCAGGAGAATTGCAATGTTATGAATGTGTCTCTATTTTCGTCTGTGAAATGTTGAGGGCATGAGATAAAAAGTAGAGATTATCACACTGGGGTGTCTCAGACGGGTTTAACAAATCAATCCTGGGGCTCTATAGTAAAACCAAATGTTATTTTCTGAAATATATCAAATGTTGCATCCCCCGCCCACCTAAGACTGTAGTAGGTAACCTGTATGGGTTAAGTTTTGTGTCACATTTACATGTCAGAATCATAGGCTTTCTTATGTAGAAGTGATAAACACAAGGACCAGGGATGTCAAATTAGTTTCTGCTACAGTGTGTGTGTGTGTGTGTGTGCTCCTTTTTTGGACACTACTTCCCTTCCCCTCCCCCAGACAACTTTATATATGAGGAAGCAAAAAGAATAAAAAGTTTCAATGATTTCTGTATCCTTCCATGAATGAGTTTATCACATTCTGAAATAACAAAGTGAAATGCCGACAATGTCAGCTCGAGCTTCTTCTCCTCTATCAAACAAAAGTGTCTCTGTACTTCCTTGGGGAATCTGCTTGTTGTTATGCTTCCGAATCAACACATCATTGTAGGTCAGGTTTGCTGTCAGCTGGAAATACAACACAGAAGCGCCCTTATGAAACATTCCTCAATATTCCCATGCCTGCAACCGGCCTTGGACAAGGATATTGGATTTATGGTTTTTCTATAAAAATAATTTAAAAATTAACATTGTGGTCACCACCTACTAATAAAATATTAATCAAAAACAATATTCTACATTTTATTGTCAATAACCCAAACATTTTTGAAGATATATTTTTGCTGGGACATGTTTGTTGCATCAAGCATACAATTCAGTTTAGCAAATCTTTTGTATAATTGTGATGATAAAAATGTCCTTTCCTTATACTCTTATCTTTCCCACCCTGTAAATGTGAAAGGCAGCAGGAAAGGGACAATTTTTAGTAGAAAGCAGTTAGTTAATTGACCCATGAGCTGTTTGTGGATGGCTCACTCTGGATCTTCTCTAAATGATTAGATACGATTTAGAACCAGTCTGGCAGCCTGTTGATTCCAGAAGAGAGACATCCTGCCCCCTTGAATGCATAGCAGGGAACTGCTAAGCACAGATTTGCATTTAGAGAATCCTTAAGTGCTCAATATTTCCAAGGTCAAACAAAGGAAGCTGGTTCAGTGATATCTGCAGATGACCCGGAGGCCAAGGTCACTGAATGTAATTGTCCAAACTGTGAAATGATATGTTATGGGTATTCAGTGGTCCAGTTAAGGATGTCTTTTGGCATCTATATTTTACACTCAGCATGTAATCTAGTCCATGGGCTTATTTATAATGCAGAAGCTCCCTTTCTCGCCTTCTCCCAGCATGCCATAGTCTTCTGGATTTCAAAATTGCCAGGCCTCTTCACAGTGCTCTTTCAAGTTTTTAGACAGCTGTCGGTAAGAGGCAGAATTGACAGTGAGAAGCTGGTGATAAAATGCTTTCACATAATTTTCCCCACCCCACAGAAACACTGCTGAGCCTTCAAGTTCAGTTTCCTTAGAGTTTGAAGAAAAAAGTGTTTTCTCCTGATTAGCACCTCACTTTAGGTTCCTGTGTTGTAGGGTGTTTAGTCCAGAAGGCTCCTGTGACCCCTAACATCAGCTTTACTGGGATCATAGGCTATTGCAATAAGAAGATGAAGGTATGGTAGGACACAATTACAAGTGCCTTGCTCTCATAGTTCATACAATTCAACCCTTAGTATTTTTAGGTAAAATGACTCTGATCCATGCGGTATCCAGCTTTATTCTTCATAGAATCATAGAATCATAGAGTTGGAAGGGGCCATTCAGGCCATCTAGTCCAACCCCCTGCTCAACGCAGGATCAGCCCTAAGCATCTTAAAGCATCCAAGAAAAGTGTGTATCCAACCTTTGCTTGAAGACTGCCAGTGAGGGGGAGCTCACCACCTCCTTAGGCAGCCTATTCCACTGCTGAACTACTGTGACTGAAAATTTTTTCCTGATATCTAGCCTATATCATTGTACTTGTAGTTTAAACCCATTACTGCACGTCCTTTCCTCTGCAGCCAACGGAAACAGCATCCTGCCCTCCTCCAAGTGACAACCTTTCAAATACTTAAAGAGAGCTATCATGTCCCCTCTCAACCTCCTTTTCTCCAGGCTGAACATTCCCAAGTCCCTCAACCTATCTTCATAGGGCTTGGTCCCTTGGTCATGAACAGATGTAGCGTTTTTCCAGACACAACCTTGGACTCTACTACCTTTTCTTTACACTGAAGATTTTCTTATGGAAAATTAGTCTTTGAGTAATCTCTGTCAAAACTATGGTACAAAGGTCCTAGGTCTGTGTGCAATCTATCAATATCTTATAAGAGCTGGGAACAGTACATTAATTAAGGATGTGTGCAAAGATGAGCAGACTCAGAATGCTGGTAGAACACACTGCTTGGAACTTTTTCTCCCCAGTTCATTGATTTTCGAGAAAGACAATGAGCGTTGACATGTTCTAAAAAAATCTGATGCTGTTTATTTGTTTGGGTGTTGGTATTTGAGCAGGAATAACAATACAATTCCCATCTTATACAACAAGAAAGCTACCTGAAATGCTGCATCTTTATATCCTTACCAAGCTATACTTATCAGAAGCAAACAGAAACACATACATATCTCATACTTATGCCTGACCATTCTAAAATTACTAAGATTACAGGTGTCTCCTAATTTGTTGTCTTGTTGATCCCTAACATATATATTGAAAACACAAGTAGGAGGATTAAGAACAAGCATTTTGTTTAGCCAAGCAGATAAGGAGAAGACTTTTGCAGATTAAAGAATCTATTATAATACTGCTTTATGTACTGTTCTACATGAGATATGGGAGAGATACAAATGCACTATACATTCTATCACATTCGCACCTATTCTGTCAGGAATGTACAGATAACTCACCTACCCTGTATGAGTTATCCAGGGGTAATTTGGTCAATGATACAGTTTTTATAAACAGACATAATTATGTAAGCTTGGTGCATGGTGGCAAAACACTTTTTAAAAAAAGAAATTGAAACATGACAGGTCCCCGAAAGACTCATTTACATCTCTTGCAATTAGGCAGGTGAAGATAGATTTCTAACAACTGTTGTGTGAGTGTGAAAGATTCAGCACCACACTTGTTAGTTTTCTATAATAATGTCAGTTAAAACGGCAGCAGGCATCTTCTGGGTGAGAAACCCATGATTTCCCTGGGAAGTGGCATCAAGGAGTTGTTTCAAAAGTAATCTAGCATGGTGTCATTATGCTCATTATTGTGTACATTAACCTGCAGAAGTGGAAAATTGAGAATGAAGCTTATACGCTTTTTCCTCCTTGGTTCATTAGGCGGAAAACAGTTTTGTGTTCTTCATCAGAAGAAGAGGCATTTTCAACTAAGGTGTCCATATTTATTCCATGACCTTCTGTATAGCACAGAAAGTTTCAGTGTCATTCCCTGACATCCCCATCTAAAAGGAATATCAAAGAGCAAAAGTTGGGCCCTTTTCTGTGTGAGGCCTTGGGAGACTCTCTGCAAGCTAAAGCAGATGACACTAAGCTTGTTATGAAAAGTACCTTCAGATGTTCATGTAACAGATTGATAAGCTTTTTGATCAGATCCAGAGTTGTCCAGATTAATGAAGCAACATAGATATTTAAAACTGTAAGTTGTCTTTCATACAAGCATTGTTTAAAGATACCATTTGAGAATTGCCATCCCTGTCTTTTCTTCTGCAACATGGATGGGTAACATCTAAGCCAGGCTTTTTCAAACTTTTGATCATAAATAATTTTTCAGGCTTCAAGGAGCCCTGAAAGTGATGTCAGCTGACCATACCTCCCTGCTACACCCCAGGAAATGTCATCACCATTCTCATTAAAAAGCAAGCTCGAGGAGGACTGTGGGAGGACAGGAAGTTATTGAAGGTGGAGTAAGCATGCAGGCCCATAAATTATGCGAAAACTCACAGTCAGAAGGGGGAGCAATGGAAGTGGTGGGCTTCCTAGCTTGTGGCTGAGTTCATTAAGGTAGTAGGGGAAAGGTTGCAGACCGACTCTAGAGCTCTCGCATATCCCCATAAATTCTAAACTATGACTTTCATTCAAAGTATTTATTTAATGACAAATATAAGCAGAATTGCTTAAGTAAAACTCATGGGATTAATTGATGATGTTTTTCTTTAAATTGTGGGACAGACTTGGTCCCATTCCACACCTGTAGGATAATACATTTTCAAAGTAGATTTTCCTGTTCTGCACAAGAAAATCTAGCCTGAAAAGCACATTGAAAGTGCATTATCCGGTGTGTGAATAATGGGTCCTGGTTGCATATATCAATGCCCTGTTTATTTCTCTATTAATGGAATGTGAACTTCAGTACAGCAACTGCCTTGCTACCTTACAGTTTTTTTTAACAAACTGTTGTTTTCTACCTTGTTTAGCTTGAATAAAATATAATAAATACATGAAGAGAAACCATTTCAGCCATTTCTTCAGCAACATTTGTAAAGATACTCGCTTCAAAAGCCTTTTTTTTTTTTTTGCCTTTCAAACATTTGTTCAGGTTTCGGAGCATAGTCAAGTTGCTCAAGGTTCTTCTGCCCAGGAAATTAATGTCAAACTAACTTGCATTTTCCAGAGAAAGATAAGGGGTAAGAGGGAGTCAGACACAGGTGCAAGCGAGATCATGACCCTAGACATTCAAGGTCAGAAATTTTTCTGGTTATCAAAATGGCTGAGCCTGAGAAATCTCAAAAACATTCAGGGCCATTCCGCACAACTGGCAATGTAGCTAAATCTTAGCGCTATTGAAAAGCACTGCAATCAATAGCGGCAGGTCTTGGTAATGCACACAGCCATTTTTCTTGGAACAAAGGCTCACCCACTAGCTCTGTTCTCATAACGCACAAATTTCTGGTCTTGCTGAAATCGCAACAAGGGAGGCGATATATTTCCATGCTTCCTCTCGCCCCTGGTCTTCAATCAACAGAACAGCCAATTAATTGTTGTGTTCGTGCTTCCCTTTAAAAACTGTTTTTTTTAAACCTGGAAACACCTGTAGCAACACATATTTGTTTGTTCGATGTATCAGAAAGACCTTTTTCTCTGGCGCTTAATTTACACTGTCTTACAGTTAACCCCCCCCCCCCTTCGGTGCAATTTCTGGCCAAAATTAGGGCTGTGTCGAACAGGGGGCTGTATTGTGCTTGGAAACTTTACAGACAATTGCTTGTGGAGGGATTTCAGCCAAAGAAGCATCGCTTATTCGTTGCTTTTGCTGGTTTAAGGTTTAAAGGGTAAAAAAATGGCGATTGCAAATGCCAGAAACTCGGGTGCAAGAGCTTAGGGAGGGACATTCTCAATATCACTATATTGAGAACACAAATGGACCTCAGGACTTTTTGGGACCACTGAATAGCCAAAGTTAATGCATTTAAAGGGACTGAGATCTTTTTAAATGCCTTCTCCACTCCAAGCAGTACATGGTCTCTTGTCTTAGCAATACATGTTACTGAGGTCCATTCTGCACATCTGCCAATGTTGCTGGACGTCTGCAGCAGCCCAAACCACTACAGTGGAATTTTGACATTTCGCACAGTGCAAATTGCAGTGCAATATTCATGAACCCGTAGCACTTTTAGGCACTCTAAATTTGTGGCACTTCTGTCTGCCTCAGCCCATAAATCAAACTGATGAGCCAATCAAACAGATCACCCTCGTGGCCCCAAAATGCCCCTTCCCCTTTAAATTTTATTTGTTAAAAATCCGAAAACACACGTGGCAACAAATATGTGTTAATTCATTGCTTTTTTGCTTCACACAGAACTGTATTTCGTTGTAATCCCCCCTCCCCAATGGCTTTTTATACAAGGCTAAACCAGGGGGGAGGTATTCATTGGAGATGGAAAAAAGCCCGCTGAGGGAGCTTTCACAGTTCCTCCAACCATGCTAATTAATCCAGCCTGCTGGCAGACATGTGTGTAATTGTAGACACGCATCTCCAAGAAAAAAAAAACATACAATGCATGTTAGTGCAGGCAGGGAAACACTTGGGCACACAGTGAGCAAGGGATTCTGTGATGTTATGATGCTCGCTTTGAAAGTTTAAAGTTTAATACCTTCTGTCGAACGAAAAAACATGCTCGCTTGTTTGTTGTTTTATACAGTTTGTAGAAAAAAAAAGACATTCCCAACTCCAAGAAGTTTGGGGGTGGGAGCGGAGAAGGGACCTTCTGCTTAACACTATTTTGAGAATGCACATGTCTTTTGCTGATGTGTTACATGTTGCTCTCAGGAGTCAAGCACTTTTTAAAGGTGGAAAGCACTTTTTATGATTCCCCGCAAAGCGCTATAAAAAAGCGAATGTTGCGGGAGTGTTGCTGGAATGCTGCGGTTTGTGTATGACATTGTGCATAATGTCAAAAATGTAACATTCAGTTACATTTAAGTTGTGCGGAATGGACTTGATTGAACCAAATCAGCCCTGCTGTGGGAAATTTGGCATAAGGCAAAACCATTTATTTGAGTTTGGATTTCAGTCTTTTCTTCCTTCAGGCCATCCTTTTGACTGTAGGCTGGGCATTGTGGAACTTCCCAGAGTTTGGTTTGTGTATATTCAGTCTGATCAGGTACTATCTGGATCAGAGGACGAATGCCTCAATAAATATGTTAGGAGAGCTAGGATAGTTATTTTATTTTCTTCCCTGTTTTGCATTGCTTCTATATTTGCATACTTTTGCACAATTCTTTTAATAAACCTTATTAATTGTACTCCTTAATAAACCTTATTAATTGTGTTATTAATATGTTGGGAGCGATTGAGGGTAAACGAAGAACGGGACGACAGACAATGAGATGGCTGGATGGAGTCACGGAAGCAGTAGGTGCAAATTTAAATGGACTCCGGGGAATGGTAGAGGACAGGAAGGCCTGGAGGATCATTGTCCATGGGGTTGTGATGGGTTAGACACGACTTTGCACATAACAACAAAAATGGTGTTATTTGGGTTTGGGGCTTCAATCTAAACCTAGTATTTTGGCCTATTTTGGCTGAAGCTACAAAAGTAATTGTTGTGGAAATCAACTTGTAAGTGTCCAACCTTGCAGGGCTGACTTCTTGATTAATACCCAGCAGGGATTGAAGACTTGATCCCTCAGTGTCTCAGAGGGGTTTGTGGTGGCTCAATACCCTGGGCAGTGAGGATTCACATCGCTGTCTTGTGCAATTTGCTCTTGACCGGTACCCAGTGTCTTTTTTCTGTACAAGGGGCTCCGATAACGTTCACTAATGTACATGCTTAATTCAGAGAAGTGAAAAATAAGTTCACAAAATAAGGGTCAAAACTTTGCAGCTGCTACTGCAGATAGGGTGGCCTTAATAAAAAAATGAGTATTTTTAATGCAAATAACAATTCTGGGAGATAATGGTATTATTTAATTAAACAGTTTCAGTTCAGTTGACAGAGAAATCAGCAGATGAGTTAATCCGGAACACTACTGTATATTAGCCAGAGCTGCTGTGCTTGACTGCCTGTCTTAATTTGTATACCCAACTTTCCTGTATTTAATTACATTTCAGAGACTTTGTGAAATGTAATCATCTAGGACAACTGTCATTGTTTTCCTAAAGACAAGGGAAGTTCTCATGCACTCACCTTGCAAACCTTAACATTACTAATGTTTGTGGGTCTTGGTGTTGTCTTGGTATTCTGAGTTTTGTGGTTATAAGACAAATGGATTGCACTGTTATTAGTGTGAATTTTGCCACAATACTGCAGGATAAACCCTGAGATGGTAAAAAGCAAGGAAATTTGAAACAAGGCAAATCATCTTAAATACTTTAGAAGCTACTAAAAGGTACAATTATATTATTTACATTAATACATTTGCAAATTCAAGTAACCTTTCTACAGCTCTGCCATGTATGTTTTAACGGGTAAATTTCCAAACTTCCCGTACAGTCCAGAATTATTTACTATGCATCCAACTAATCTGAAACTGCTTACATTTAAATAGGACTTCCAAAAATTCATTATGAATATGATGATCCAAATAGTCTAATTAAAACACCACCAGTGCTATGCATGGAGCCATTTTTGTTTCTTCTCTCAAGCTTTTGGCATCTTTTCTAAAAAAAAATTACTTCTGCTAAATAAAACAGCAAGTAAACGTTTTCTTATTGACTGATGTCCCTTTGACCAGCAATATTATAGTCATTTCACACAGTTGTAATAAATGCTTGAGCAGGAAAGTTTTATTTTCCCCATAGCACATCTATTTTAGCACCAAGGGTGGGGGGAATATATATTCTGAAAGCCCACTTGGGTAGAATAAAATTACACATGTAGATGTTACATTGCCAAATAATACGTAAGAGAGCACTTTGAGATTAATGCTGCAAGCATGTGTTTTATGAGCAAGAAAAACAAATATCTCCATTTCATATGATCATAGATCTTTTTCAGGCCTTCGTCTCTGTCTTTTCTTAGACCGCCATTTAAATGTTACAATAAATTTGATCATTCTTCGTACTTTCTATTGTATATCACCTTAGTAGTCCAGCAATTTATTAAATTTTCATGTTATTGTTTTTGATTCAGTGTCCAGAAGGATTAAACTGGAGGAGGTGTTCTATCATTGCATATGTGGGACAAAGCAAATCTCACAGATTTCCCTACAGTCATATTCATAACTTTGAATATTAACTCAAGGCTATCCACTATCTTGGTAAGATACTATAATGCCATTTGTTTATCTCCCATATATAACTCTCCAAAATATGTGTCCTGGGCAAAGGTGATTTAGAATCTTTAGTTCAGCTACCTAGTATTGGCACGTACCTTTTTTGGCAACTAAATTTATGGAACTTTTCAACATAAGGACACTCTTTGCATTACAGTAGCTAAGGCTGGGTATATGTTCCAACCACTGTGGAATAATATCCACGGCCAGTGGTGAAGCCTGCTCCCACTGAGCCAGCAAAAATATGCCTCATGGTCTTTACAAGCTCTGGTAACCATCACCAGCTCCCGGGACTAAACTGCCTGCAGCAAGAGTCAGGGAGGCAAGTTGTGAGGGCCTGCTCCATCCGCCCTCAGAGATCCCAACTGGTGCAGAATTGAAGACACTGATCAAGAAGTCAACACTGCAACAGCCAGGCTGAGGAAGCTGGGTGGAGACATCCTCCCATGCCATGGCAGTATTGCTGCCTAGAAGGCCCCCTGGGCCTAGGCTAACCAAACAGATGCCTGCACCTCTCAGCTGGTGACTATGCTGGAGGAACATGGATATGCTCAGGTGATGCAGGAGAGGGGTGCTTTGTTGTTGGGGGACAAACGCTAAGTGACCAATGGACAAACAGCCTAATGGGAGGGCACAGGATGTACCCAATGGCCACTGGAGACCAAGTGAGTTGACATCAGGTGATAAGTTAGGGAAGAAAGGGGGAATAAAAGGAATATGGGGAAATAAAAGGAAACAGGCCAGGGAGGAAAACACTGGCTGATGACTATAAGTTGTGAGGGAGTTGCAACAAGCTCAGAAGAAAAGGAATCTGGTGATACAACCTTCTTTCCTCTAAAGGTAGAGCAAGACTGGGGAGAGCAAGCAAGCCTCCCGGGAGCAGGCAAGGCCCCATAAGCAAATCAACTAAAATAAATACTTAATTGTGCTATTTATAGAATAGATGTTATATGTCTTAGGTTTAGATGAGTTAATTTGCTTATATTTTTCTCTTATGGTTTATTACATCAGATTCTAAAAGGAGACCCTGTCTTCTCAAGATGTACCAAGGCACTATATACACACAGCCTGCCTCACTGTTACAATTGATCTTGTTACCTTGGTGCTCTCCGTTATGTTGCAACACCACAATATGATGGAAAAATCCAGTTTATGATTCTTTGTATTTAAGATCCTTCTGTCTCACAGTCTTAATGGGATTTAAGTGTATGTTTTGTAATCAAAGCCAAAAACAAAATAGTACTTATTGTTGTAGACATAATGTCAGATTTGATTTAATCCCTCTTTTTTTAAAGCCACACTTGGCTAAACATACAGAATATTTTAGTAAATGCTATAGTCAAGCTCTCAGCAATGTAATATAAGCTTCAAATAAGAACATGTAGTTTTGCAGTTGCCTGTGAGCAATATAAATGTCAAATGTTGCATGACTGGAATACTATATTTGCTTGCTATTGTCTAAGAAATTAAGAAACCCCCCCTCCCAAGTACTTCAGAAACTTGGGTCAATTATTTTCAGGAGTGTATATATTTACTATTTAGCTGCATACTGCTTCAAAATGTAATGTATCTCATGCTTTAGGCTATTCTAGGGCAATGGAAATGAGAATACAAATTTAAGAGATTTTATGCTACCTAGAAGGCATAGCCTGGTGCAGAAAAGTGTGAGTAATGTGAGATAAAGTATAAGTAGCTTTGGGCTCTAGGACGTGCAATTGGGGAACCAGGGGAAATTGTCGCAAACTGGGTATAGTTTTCACCAGCCATCCAAATTCAGACCCATGGGACAGTTTCCTTCTGAGCTTCAGGACTTCAGGACTTCAAGACAGGAAAACCCTTGAAACCCTGATGGTCATAAATTGAATTCCAGGGAAATTTCCCCATAATGCGCTGGTCAGAGGGAATGAATGGACCCTTTTCTAGTAGGGTGCACCAGATATTGCTATCCCACCTTCCTCATCTGTTTCTCCTCCGGCCCTGCTTGTTCTTTACTTCTCAATGGGCAGTGGCAAAACTGAGTCAACTAGGGCTAGATTCCTAAAGTTTCAGACTATTTTACACCATCAAAATTTATATGGTAAAGACTTGAGGTAGGGGCTTTCTTTTTGCCTTTTCTATGAATTGTCATATCTGTTGATAGCATAATAAAAACTAAATACATTGTAATTGTCTATGTAATTGGGTATCATATGATAAAGAAAGAGGAATTATGTTTGTGGCAATTTTTAGGGAGAATCCACACATGAAAACCCTGCTAGATGATTGCCCTTAATGCATTACAATAGAATAGCTATTCTGCAGTTTCTTTGGCCTAATGATTAATTCAGCACTAATTTCTCTATAGCACTCCAGATTTACAGGTCACATTTTTGCATTCTCCTGGTTTCCTAAAATGCATGGGCATTGAATGATATTAATGCATTTTCATGACTTTTTCTCCATCTTTCTCCCATAAAGGACTCAAGACATATTATAATAAAGCATCTCTTTGAAAAGTATTCAGTAAAACAAAAACAACCAAAGTGCAAATCTGTGACATCTGTATATCTTATAATTAACTTCAGCAATCATCTTGGAAAGATTTCCTGAATAGATAAGCCTGGCAAAGCTGCCGTAGGCTAAGCCAGTGAGGGATACTGGAAGATTTCAGGCAAGATATCAGGCAACAAATATAAGGTGGTATTACTGAGGTTGGATTAAATTAAATAAATCTAAAATAAATAAAATTCAGCATGAGTTTAAGATGTTGCATTTTGCAGGAAGAGGAGGAAGACCCAAATGCAAGTTAGGTGTGTAGAGAACCTAAGAACACACACACACTGGACAGTGGTATAGAAAAAATGTTTCCCAAGTCTATGCTGACACACTTGCCTCAAAAACAATGGCTTAACGAATATTCCAAAATTAAAACAAGATTGGGGAGAAATTTAATGCTTTTACCAAGAGTTGATAAAATTAGTTATATGTTCTTGAGAAACCTATTGTCCTAAATTACACATCTCCCTGGGGTTGAGGGACATTCTAAACTATATATCCAGACATGTCTCTGGATGCTTGTTTTTTTCTGGCATCCATTTTATGTTTTGTTGGATCAGACAATGTATTTGAGCTCATGATCTGGCTGCTATCTATTTCTGTTTCATTTTTCACTAGGCAGTGTATTGCAATTAATATTGGGAATGATATTGAAGGAAGGGTGCTTATGGCTTTCTAACTATAAATTGCCCCTCAATGAAAGGAAGGGGTCTGATTACTTAGCCCTGAAGTGACCAGTTAAATCAACACTATAACCATGGAGAGGGAACATTGCAGCAAAAACATGCCAACAAATGAGGTGAGAAAGCTTTAAGTAGTCTTCAATTCATAGCCCTTTCATTGGCTGAAGTGCCTGAGGAAGCCTTTCCTTTTCCTCTTTCCCAATAGGAATACAAATGTAAAAGAATGGAATATAAGTGTAAAATTAAATTAAATTAATCTAGTACTTCCAATTCTATGGGGAAAATGGGTATAGCAAAGCCCTATCACTATTTGGACAGAAATGTGCTGGTCATTGAGATGTCTGTAGCAGAAGAGGCAGAGTTGTCACTTTGTTATGCCTCAACCTACTATATATATATAACAGAACAGCCAGCAAAATTCCAGTCTAATGAGATGGGAAAGGCCAGGCACCAGCCAACTGGGTAGAAATGTTTAGCAGGGGCACAACCCTGGGACAAGATGACAGATCTCTGGGATACCAGGTGTCTGTAAGAGAAATGTGCATACAAGATGGGGAGGGTAACAGTTGTCAAGCCCAGTAAGAATCCATATGTTTCCAAAGGCATTGTGGATCTGTGCAGTTTGGTGTTGGACTAAGCAGTTATAGGGGTGCATGGAGGAAAAACTTTGTAATTGAGCATGGAAACCAGATTAAACAATATACCCATGCCTCCTTTGGAACAGCTTGCTCAGTTTGCTATGGCTGACTGTGACAAACATCATGATGAATTCACCCGTATTAGAATTTGCAAACCAGTCATTTAAGGTTATGTGATTCCTTATGGGAACTTGCAAGTGAAGAACTTCTGTGCAAGTATGATTCTTAGAAATAAACAAAAAGGTTTAAGTCAATGAAATTTACTTCTTGAAAAAGTGGACTAGTGGTTATAATAAGATTTGTAGCATTTAATATATCACAATTAGATTTGGTACAGAAAATCTATCAAATTAATAAAGGACAGAAAGTCTTTAATGGTTTATACACTTTGCCCTCATTTTATCTCCATCCCAAGAGACACAACATGGCATAAGCAACTATGTCTTAAAATGACATTTTAGTTTCAGAAGCCATTAAGAAGTGATGTTGCTTAACTAAAGCAACCCAAGAAGTTATAAACTATCTGTGCTCTTACAATCATGTGTTCACTTATCTCTAGTAATGCATACTTGAAACCTTGTAGATTCCATTAATTAAAGTTTGAAGAAAGGCAATCTAATATCCAATCTTCAAGCACTGGTGGTTGGTTGTCAAGAGTACAAGTATATAAAAAAAGATGAATCTGCTAACTTTGAACAGGATTCTCCCCCCCCCCCAATTATATCTCCATCAAAAGTTGTGTCCTGCACTCCATCAAGTATCCTTGAAATATTAACTATGTGCCTTTATGTGGTGAAGGAATGGGATAACCTTTCATTCTCTTTGGTGAAGATAAAATCATTTGTAATGGTGGGAAAGAACTTCTGGGCCCACACAATTGGAATTGGGTTGTTATTACACGAGTCAGTTGAACTTTGATTCAGACCATTCCAAATAAACCTACTAACCCTTGCTGCCATCAGTATCCTGCTGCCATTGGGGTTCCTTCCCAAAATTATCCAGCAGAGGATCTCAAGGTGGTAGAGAGGTCTATCAATGCCCAAGACTACCAGGAATCATTAGCAATATACTTGCCATATGATGTAAGGCTCCTAGGAAAGTCAGGGACAATGAGAACTTCCTCACAGCTTTTAATGAGCTGGATGTATTCAGAACAGGAGAAATTTGTTTCCCAAGCCCCAGTTTCCAGCGTTATGTTGCATAACTAACCTCATGTAGTGTAGGTGCTCCACATGAATACCAACTAAGTTTTTGAGCATAAATGTCATTAGTTCTGAAATATTCATTGTTCTAGTGGTTACCCTCAAATCTCAGAGATCACAGAGGCAGTTGTAATACTTCCAAATTGTATGCGAACAGATTGCATACAATGCTTATAAGATTGTAACTTTGTCCACATTTCATTTGTCTGATTCATGACCTAAAATTACTTACCAGTTCCTTCTAGTTTATAATGTTAATCTGGCCAGATTCTTGCAGCAGTTTTCCCATTAGATTGAATGCTATTTATCATTAATCCACACAAAACTTTTTTCTTTAAGTTTACCACGTGTTTCATTCTGGAAATGTGGTAGAAACATCCCTTAAAGTAAAATAGAGTACAACCCCTCACCCTCACAAATTTTAACCCGTCCAGCCAAAGGGGAAGACACTGACACCTCTAGGGCCTCTATCTGTCATGTAACGGAGTAACAAAGGCTGAAGATGTGTATATTTGTGAACTGTGGAAAGCTAGATCCCATTAATCAATTCCTAGTAATTCAAGAAACAGCTTCTCATCACTGGTCAATGCTAAGGAAACAAAGAACTGCATTGTCCTGCAGCTATCAGGAACATGGTAGAAGCAAACTGGTCCTCTGTGTGGCACCCGAGAGATTATCAGGTTCTTCTCCTTTTTTGGCCTACAGGAAGATGGTTTGAAATTTCTAGGAAAATTACTATGGAAACCTTCAGGATGAACAGAGAGGGCAGTGATGTCATGTCTGCAAATTCAACAGAATGTCTGCCCAGATACTTGATGTTGATGATGATGTTATCCATTGGTTCATGGTCATCCCTGCTTTGATCATGTCAAGCCAGCGGATCCTTTGGCGACCGTGTTTCCTTTTGCTGCTGACCATGCTGAACATTAATGATTTTTCTAATGAGTTTGATTGCATGATGAGTTCAGATACTTGTTCCTATGTGGGGGTTTT
The DNA here is from genome assembly GCF_049243985.1 of Paroedura picta. NCBI lineage: Eukaryota > Metazoa > Chordata > Lepidosauria > Squamata > Gekkonidae > Paroedura > Paroedura picta. Next base: position 26,755,736 of record NC_135377.1, read on the forward strand.
ATGAGTGGTTTCATATTCTGATTTCTGTAGGTGTTCCTAATGCATAGAAAACCTATACTGTAAAAGTGTACACATGGAGATCAGGAAAAGGTCAGACTGCATGAATCACATCCTTCTACAGAATCTAGTATTGTCCATTTGCATGAGACAATGTTTCTGGTTTACAGAGCATCTATGCAGATGGCTGCAGTGGCATCCAAATCCAATTTATGCATTAGCAGTAGGGTGCAAGTTATAAAGATAAAGGCCAGAGATAATGATATACCAGCTTCCTAAAATATACAACACAAACATTTTTATTAACTCTATTCATCAAAATTTCTTCATGGTGTCCATTGATATTAACTTTCAAAATTAACTTTCAACTAATTCTTCCTCTCTTTCTTGTTGGCTACCATTTATTGGGTTTGACTGAACAGGTTTTTTGGGATTCCACACACATACAAAACTATACTGGTATCTTTTGGGACAAAAGCCATGGGGAATTGAGCATGTAGTTAGGAGTGTTCTTGAGCAACACTTTAATTGAAAACCTGGATGGATATAACTCTGAATTTTGCAGTTCTATGCTAATTCTTTCTTACTATGCATTTATGTCCTGTGGTTTTCTTGATTTACTTCATAATTGATTTCTAGTAGACAGCACTAACACTTCTGGGTAGCCCACAGCCGGGACAAGAGAATATTTTTATTCAAGGTTCACTTAGCTGGAGCATTTTCAAGAGCCTGGTTTGGGGAAAGAAATTAACCAGCAGTTCATGAACAAAATGGCAATCTGCTTCCAGTGGCTTTTTTTTTTTAAGGCAATTTGCCTGGTTGGCTGTAGAAGCACACCTTTTATTCAAGAAAACCCTGTGTACAGGATTTTCTTGCTCTTCCTTAGACTCAGTGACTTTCATGGACAACCTAGAAATCAGGATAGCTTCCTGCTTTAATTTTACTTTAATTTTACTTCTCTCTTGTATGACATGATCCCAGGATTGTTCATTTCTATGCCATTTTCTGTCTCCTCACTCTGAATTTTTTAATGTAAGATATATATAAATTTTCAACATTATTTGTGTATCAGCATATCGGCATTATACATCCTATATATCAGGGGTAGACAACTTGTAGTCCTCCAGATATTCATGGACTACAATTCCCATTAAGTGCCATCAAGTCACTCCTGGCCAATGATAACCCTATGAATTCATCATCTCCAGAATGTCCTATCTTTAACAGCCGCCCTTGCTCAGGTTTTGCAAACTGCGGACCATGCTTCATCTTCTCCTTACTCTCTGTTGGGGGGCAGTGGGGGGGGGGGTTAAAAGATTTTTTGCTCTAATAAGAGAGAGGCAGCAGGCTGTTAAAAACAGCAGCAGGCTGTTTAGAACAGTTTTCCGACCATGCTGGTGTGGATAAACTATGAAGTTGGGGTGCACGACATGGAGGAAGTGACAGGGAGATACATAATAAGATTTGCTGGCAAACAGAAGCATACAAAACAAATCAACATAACTGATATAGAGAAGGGTGGAAGGGTGCTGAGAAAAATGTCAGACAGTCACGCATCAATAAAACAACATGTGATGTGCATTCGTATCATAATTAAGTTTTGCCATGTTCATTCCATGAAAACAGAGAACTCTGCAGGATTTATACAATACTAATACTATACTATATATTTATATTCTTAAGTAAGGCCTGACCCCCCTCCCCAAAGTGTATCTCAACTGATGCTGCAAGGTATATAAATAAGTGATGCTCTAGTGCCTAGCACCATTGAATGGCATCAGATGGTAGATTTTGTATTCTCATAAAGGATTTTTATCGGAGTAAACCTCCTTGAGTAGCTGGTGAATTTGTTCAGAGAGTGAGGCAAAAGCAATCCATAGCTAGTCTGTATTTGTTCTACTTGCTTACAGTGCAATTCTAAGCAGTGTTACAACCTTATAAGCTCATTGGTTGCAATGGATTTAGAAGAGTGTAATTCTGTTCAGGATGGCACTAAAATCCTACCAAGCAAGATGGATTTGGAATTTTGATATGAATCAGGAAGAAACACCTGATCTGCTCTAGTGCACTGAGAGATATGGCTAGTCTCTGTGCATTTCCTTCCTTGAGTATTTTGCTTACTGTATTTATGCAGTGCCTTTCTGGCTGTCATAGGTCTGCCTGCCAATGACTCCTCGGATGAGGAAAAGATAGAGGAATCCAGCGCGATCCCTGGGTGCTGCAGGAAGATCCCTTAGACAAGATAGAGACGTGCAGGGAGAGGGACTTAAGCTCAACTCAACATGCCAAGCCCTCAGTCCCCCAGCTTGGGATCCAAAGCTGAAGTAGAAGCCCTGCAGCTACCAGCCCTACCTCAAAGTCACCAGGGTGCCAGAGTTGCCATTCTGACCCGCTGGGGCACCAGAGCACATGGAAAGCCAGATAAGGTGGGCCCAGAGAGAGGTGCAAGACCAGCTCTGTAGAGTATGATTGACAGGCCAGTATTGGTCGATCCTCACAGGATCGGGGCTAACAGTAATGTAGGCTGTTCAGCTGTTGATGAGTTATACCTGCCCTTGGGTCAGCGAAGCAGTGGCAGACTGTGCAGATCACCTTGGAGGCTAGCCTGCTCAGCCTGCCTCTGCTTCTTATGTCCTTAAACCTTGACCCCCCCCCCCAGCAAAAGCTGCACACCTTTTCTAGAGTCTTCAGCAATGTAGGGTCCAGCCCTATAAACCAGATTTCTGAGAATTCCCTTGTGGGGCAACTGAGAGGGCAAACTGGGTCTGTGCTGGAAAAGGGAGATATCAGTGGATGAATTGGATGAAAAACTGGACTGTATGCAAATGAAAATTTGAGCCAAAACCCTAGTGTGCAAACAGCCTCAAAAGGGTTTCCATGATAAAAGCAGCCAGGAAATGAAAGGAAGACTTTTTTTTATAACTCATGTGTACCTACTTTAATTCTATGCTTTGTTCTATATCTCAGAGTGTTTGACCTTCTGGACCATGACTTGGCTTGTGCCCTTCAGATTTGTTCTCCTGGTTCTGAATAGTACTATATTGTGCTTGGGCTCTGCTTGAGTTGTTGATCCAAATTCCTGCCTGAGCTTGGCGTCAAATAAATCCAATTTGAAAGAATGGTTTACGTTCTCATAAACATTATATGAAAGAAAAGGGTGGTCAGGGTGCAGACAGAAGGGGAAACTGAGCATACTTATGCTTACATAAGGAATGGCCACTAGCTATTCTAGCAGGGAGAAGAAGAGGAAGAGGTTTTTATGTGTCATGTTTCTCTACCTTAAGAGGTCTCAAAGCAGCTTACCATTGCCTTCCCTTCCTCTCCCCACAACCAGCCCCTTGTGAGGTAGGAGGGCTGAGAGAGTTCTGAGAGAGCTGTGCTTGGTCCAAGGTCACCCATCAGGCTTCATGGGGAGGAAGAGTGGTGGATCAAATGTGTTTTTGTAGATTAGAGTCCAGTGCTCTTAGCAACTGCACCACTCTCATGTCAGCAGATATGATGGAGGTGAATTCCTTCTAATGTTTCCAGGTAGAAAGGTGCCAAAGAAGAGAGATGCAGGAAGCAAATGGCTGCTCATACCAGATGTGGTGATAGTGATGGAACTGGCTTGAGATGGATAATGGAGTACAGGATTAATCTCAGCCCGCCTTGCCTCATGTCACCAGTTGAAGATCCGCTATGGACTAGCAACAGGTTATTGTTGGAGAAGGGAATCAAAGAGAAAATAGGGGCATTCTGATGACATCTTGCCATTTTGTGGAACCAAAATACAATGCAGAGACAATAAAGAACAAAATATGAAGACACAATGGGATGTTTGCTGGGCTTCAGTCTACTTGCCCTAATAAAGGTAACCCTCTGGCCACCCTAATTATCCACCAGCTGCAAGATTTTCATTTTCTTCCACGTTTCTCTTCCCCTGGGGCAGGCCCTATAACATTGCTCCTTAGCTTCTGCTCTTTCTTAGTCCCTTGTGAACACTAAAAGAGAAACAATTAACTTTTTTAACAAAGATTTCTGTACCTCTAACATCAATTAATTATCCTTGTCATATTTTCAGATCCCTACAGACTTTCTCCTTTGATCTTCTGCTCTTTATATAATATGAGAAAATCATATCACTTAATCTGGTAACTTTGTTCACTTTTTGTCATACTGGCTACACATTCTTATTATCATTCTGTCCTTTATTCTGTAATGAGACCATCTGAGAGTCAGGCCTTACATACTCTTGGTGTTTGGCAACCTGAGTCATTCTTGAACATGTTTCATACACCGTTGTGACCTTTTCGACAAGTGATTCATTTTTTTTTCATCCTGTGACTCATGTGTTTATTTTCAGCCCTTGTGTCCTCAAGAATGGTTTCTGCTGAAATTAGAAATTGTTTTTATGCTGCAGTCCTAAACAGAGTTATACCCTTTTACGTCCACTGACTTAGAAAGAAAAACAAGCCAGATACACAGAAAGAGCATTTTCAGGCAGTTACCCTTTCTGATTCTTCTTGCAAACAGGGCTATAATATCTTTCTTTTAAATGCCAGGTCAGTTGCAGGCAAAATGGCAACCATCCAGGATTTAATTCTGGATGAGAAAGATTGCTGATCTGGCATGTATCACTGAGACCTGACTGGCTGGGAAAGGAGTTAACTTCTCCCAGCTATGCCCTGCACCATACTTGGTGATACATCAACTGGATGGTGGGGGAGGAGGTATCAGTACAGTCTGCTGGGATTTTGCAGTCATTTGGCTCAGCATTTTGTGGATACAATCTCTCACATGCATTTCAGCTTGGCTCTGCATTAGTCATGACATTGCCCGATGTGTAGGATACCTTTTAGCTTATTCAGCCCAAGTATGTTGACAGGATTCTTGGAAATTTGAAACCTACCAAATGCCTGTATGACCTTTGACCTTCCTAGTTGCTTAAACCTGCCAGGAGTGGTGGTGGTCAGGGAAACAATAAATGCTTCCCCCAAAAGGGGGTGCCTATTCTAGACACAGGATAGTTGAATAACTACCATCCAATCTGAAATATCATTCTTGAGCAGTAGTGGCTGGGTAATTGGGTAACTTGAGGTGTTCCTGAATGAAGCAGATTGTTTGGATCCATTCCAATCAGGTTTCAGGACTGAGTATGAGACTGAGATGGCCTTGGTTGCCCTGCTTGATGACTTGCACAAGGTGATGAATGGGAGGATGTGATCCTTTTAATTATCCTGTACTTCTCAGTGGCTTTTGATACTATCTAGACTTTATAGACTGCCTTCCAGGGTTGGAATGGAGAGGCACCATTATATGTTGGTTTTTGTCCTACTTCAGAGTGAAAAGCTTGGAAACTGCTTCTCAGTCCCCTGTCTTCTAGCCTATGGGACCCCACAATGTTCCATGTTGTTCTCCACCCTTTCTAACATCTACATAAAGCCACTGGAAGAGGCCATCTACAATTGTTGATGCCACTCAGTTGTATCACATGCTTCCAGCAGATCCCAGTGAGGCAATGGCAACTGAGAACAGGTGCCTAGAGGCAGTTTGGGGATGGATGAAGGCTAACAAATTGAAACTTGATTACACGAAGGTGGAAGTACTACTGGTGGGGGGAGGTCTGATAGGATCTGGAATATTTCCTCTTCTGGATGTTTGTAGCCAATAGGTCCTGTCGGACATAGGCCTCTTGTGTGATAAACACATGGTATCCAGATGTGCATTCCACAAACTTTACTTGAGGAACAAATTGTGGCTCTTTCTAGTCAGGAAACACCTTACCATGGTGTTTCCTGACCATGGTGCATCTACAGCAAATCCACATGGACTCAGTTACCCCTACAGGGCCATGGGGAAAAATAGCTAGATATTTGCAGCTGGTCCCTAACATACTTCTCACAGGGTGCTATAGCCCTCAGAAGTTAGGACCATTTAGCTCTTTTGCCACCATATGTCACTATTACATAAAGCTCCACTGTTGCTTGGTAGGAGCCAAAAGCAGGTGACAATCCTTTTTAAATGCCTCCTCAGTAATTGGACAGATATTCAGAGAAATGAAATCTCCTTCATCTACCACTCATGACTCAGAGCATATATTCATCTAAATGACATTAAATAATTCATTTGAAGGTATTCTAATTCCTCTTTTTTCCTAGTTTCAGAATTAGGACCTGAACCTCCAGGAATATACAGTAGGCAGTGTATTGTGACCCAACAGAAGTTCTATTAGAACAGGTTGTCAAAATGGAGACTCTCTTAAACACTTTTATCTGAAATGTGTATAGTCCTAGAATGAGACTGAGAAGTTACAGGGATGAGTATTTAAACTGAATGTGGTCCCCGCATAGAGAAAGCACATGCAACAATGTGTTTATATTTAATTAATAGTTATGTATGAGAAAGACATATGTGCAATGGTCCCATACAGTTAATGTAATGAATCAGCCAAATACACAGTACTTGATGGCGACTATACTGAACTACAACCAGATGCATATTCCCATCTGACTTGTAGCCATAATGTTGTGACTGCTGTACATACCCAACTCAACAATATGAACCACTTGTGCCTTCACACCTCTGAAGTGATGTATGACCTTCAGCACGGAACTAGGTAAAGCTAACCTGGACACATCCAGACAAGAACAAGGATTTATTACTTGAGCAAAAATACAATAACCCCCATTAACTTCATGAAAAAAATCCCTACATCTTAAACCCCATTTTAAAAACCCTCATAAAAAAATCTTATAGCACCTTTTAAGACCTTCTTCAGTAAGTGCTTCTTATTTTTCATTGCCTACACACCTATAAAGTATGCCAAGGAGACCTTGCCAGTACCATAGTGTCATCTACTTGTAAGCCTTAGGGTCAAGGGTGTTTTATCTAAAGCAGTAGGGACAACAGGCTTGGATCTTTCAGTGCGGGAAGCTATGGAAATCTGAGCTTTTTTTCAGCACCTTGGGAGGCTCACCATGATTCTTAATGTCTTTCATATGCTCCAAACTACACTGAGCAAATAGGTTCTTGTGAAAGGCCCAAATCAAACCAGTGAAGGAATCCCTATTATATACAACAAAAAGCCCAAACCCAACCAGCAACTTGATGAACTGAGTGGTCTTTGTTTTTATAGCAACCATCAGCTAAATTCTGAACCACCTGAAGTCAAGAAAGGAAATGCCACTAAGCCTAGCGGTCACTTCCTAGAGAAGTGAGGCTTCCCTACAGACACCGCCATGGCTTCACACAGTTGTCTAAGATAGATTAAGCAGTTTTCACAGTACCATCAAGTCTTTTTCTCTATGCCTTTATGATCATAAGAAGTTATCTTTTACAGAATCAGACCATTAATCCACCACAGTTGATAATCTGGAACATATCCAGAGGAAAACAATGAAGATGGTGAGGGGACTGAAGATGGTGGAACAAGTTTAAATGAGCTGGATATGTTTAGCATGGAGAGGAGATGACTGAGATGGGATATGATAGCTAACTTCAAGTATTTGAAGAGTTGTGATATAGAGGATGTTGTGTAGTTGTTTTCTGTGGCCCTATAAAGTCAGACTAGAACCAGCAGATTGAAATTAAATCACAAGAGTTTAGGGCTGAACATTAGGAAGAGCTTCCCGACAAAGTGGTTCCTCAGTGGAACAGTCTTCCTCAAGAGATTATGGTCTCTCTTCCTTTGGAGGTTTTTAAGCACAGGCTAGATGGCCATCTGACAGCAATGCTGATTCTGCAAATTTAGGTAGATTGTGTGAGAAAGGGCAGGAAGGGATAAACCAGTGCTTTGTCTTGTGCTTTCTAACATGCCCATGGTAATGCCAATTGCCACTTCAGAGTCAGGAAGACATAGGGCAAGAAAGAAGGATCACTGGAGGAATGTCAGATGGAACAAAATAAAATTCATCTACTGGCAGACAAAAATGAGCAAAGGGGAAAGAGGAATATCAATAGGGACAGAGTTCCATAGTTTTTAAATCATGGCTGAGAAGGTTTTGTTTCAAGTTACTACATATCTAATTTCAAAAGCAGGGGCACCTGGAGGAGAGTTCAAAAGATGATGGGGTTGCTAACTCAAGTTTAAAATTCTGGCAGGTTTTGTGGGAGGAGCCTGTGAACAATGGGATTTGGGGAAAGGGAGGAAGCTCAGTGAGCTATAACTCTATAAAGACCACATTTCAAAACAGCGATCTTCTCCAGGGGTGGTCATTTGTGTCATCTGGAGCTAAATTATAATTCTTTAAGCTAAGGTGACCAGATTTTAATATTGGTAAAGCGGGACAACATTGACCGGGGGCGGGGGGGGGGGGTCTTGATTAAAAATGTGGTCTATATGGAGCAACAAAAATTTTCATAGAACACAAAAATAGTATTTTAATATATATTTTTTAATTTCAACATAAGTACAATTTGCCAGGTGCCCCCAGATGTCCCTCCAAAAGCGGGACAATCTGGTCACCTTACTTTAAGCCCTACATGGAAGTCAGCAATCCTAGATGATGACCTTAACAGCTGGGTAGGTTTGCATGGGAATAGACACCACTTAAGGTGTGATAACCCCAAATCATATAAGGATTTAAAAGCCAACACCAGTGCCTTGAATTGGTCCCAAAAACAAATTGAGTGCAGCATTCTGTACAGGTTATGAGCACTTTTCAAGGGCAGTCTATAGACAGAGATCATTGCAGTAACCTAATCTAGATGTAATTGGGGCATGTACCAGTTGTATATTCCCATGCAAACCTACTCAACTGGCTTACTAGTCAAAACAGGTTCTCTAGTGTCTAGGAGCATCTAGGGTCTAGGAGCACCCACAAGCTACAGACTTGTAGTTGTGAGTTTCCTGCATTCTGCAAGGGGTTGCACTAGATGACCATGGTAGATGGTAGATGACCATCTTTCCAATTCTACGATTCTGTGATTCCTTCACTCATCTAAAATAGATGATGCCATAAACCCAGGTTCATACAGTCAGATCTATTAGCATTATTAGCACTATTGTTCTCAGAGATTGCCCATTTAGCAACGGGATCTTATGTGAGTGTCTTTATAAAAAAAATTTCAAGAAAGAGAGCTACTGCTAATGCAAAAGCAAGAGTTTGTTCTTTTTAGCAAAAGATAACCAAATTCAAGGAAACGTTTGCTATGCTAGGTATCAGTGGGACAATGGAATGTTGCTCCTATCCTTTTGCTTTTAAGGTAACCATTCATGATATATTACAGCACAATAAAAGCTTTGTAGTGCCCATCGGCCTGGATGATGTCAGTTCCTATCCATTATGTGCCTGCAGAAATGAAGCAACCACCTTTTTCATGGCACAGTCAGCAAATTGTGAAACATGTTATAGCCGTCCAGCATGAATGGTTATCTGAGATCAGGAGTTCTTTAGCTAAAATGGTTCATTCTTCTCAATCAGAATGATCACTTGGTGTGTCACATCACCTGGTATAGTATTCAAGTCAGTGTGTTGCAATTCTGTATTCCTGTGGCCGACTGCACCCAATCTAAAGTTATTAAAAAAAACAGAAATGCAATTTACAGTGGCTATTTTAGGTGTGCAGCCTCTTTATCCCTTGCTTGGCCAGGACAAAATTAACAGGTTCAATAATGATATCTGAATGTTTCATCTGCAATGGATTTCTTTCACTACTAGTTACATGAACTGGCAGTCTTATTGATCTCTCAGCATGATGATTTCTAGATAGAATGGCTATTTTTAAATGCACAGTGACCTACCTTCCATCTTCTTTAAGATAGATACAATTGAAGATACCACATTTCTAGAATTTAAATTTAGTTGGTAGATTGGCATGCAGAAACACACGCACACACACATACATATTTATTTACAAAATAATGTCTAAAAGGCACAATCCAGTGGAAGTTAGACATGCTAAACACCACTGAAATTAAAACGATGGATTTACTTTGAACTGTGACATTAAGCCTTGTCATGAAAAGAATCTTAGACTGTTTGTCTCTATTTGGCATGGACCAGAAGACCATCTTGCTAATCACATGTGAGCCAAGAGAGAGGCTGCCAGCTGACAAAAACAGAACATGTGTTCTCCAGGGGAGGTTTAGTGTGTGAAAATGGACAGCTGAAGCTTTTCATGGCAGGGATGTAAATATTACCTTTTGAAGAACATCATAGCAAACCTCTGTTGAAGGGACAGGACACACTATTCTCCAGGTGGCTGGAATATCTGAGAATGTAAATCACTTCCTGCCTCCTGGAAATTATATTGCAATACCGTATACAGAGTTATGTGTAGTTAACTGTGTAGTGAAGGAAAAACAACCCACATATATGCAAAACATTTGTAGTTTGACATTTAGAGAATGTATTATTATTGGCATGGACTTATTTAGCTCCTAAGAGAGGTTGGTGGTTTTCAGTGTAGTGTAGTGGCTAGGAGCCGGAATGGTATATTAGTGTAAGAGCAGTGAACTCTAAACTAAAGAACTGGGCTTGAATCCCCACTACTCCTCATGCAGCCAGCTGGTAGACCTTGGGCCAGTCACAGTTCTCTCAGAATTCTGCCCCCAAACCTTTGGTCTTCTGTAGTACTTATTTATCAGTTGTGAAATATTCTGTAGTTTAAAGCTGTCAGAGCATTATACCAAATCAGTTCTTTATGGGGGGGGGGGGAGCAGGGGGTGAAGATGTGAAAATGACCATAACATTCTTAACACTAAGAATGCCATTTACTCATTTGAGGTTTCATGACACACCGACACACTAAAACTCATCTGTTGTATTAATTAATTAACAGATGAACTACACCCTTCTGAGGCACATGAAGGTATTGTATGTATCCTAAGCATTTTCTGTTATGCAGCAATCTTATATAATATTTACTGAAACAGTTCAAACATAAGACACAACATAGAATCATATATCTGTAGATCTATCTGTCCAGTCCTCTTAAAGTAAATATTAAAAATGGTCAAAGAAGCAGCTTCCATCTTACTTCAGATTACCTCAGATTACTGCAATGTGCTGTACTTGGAGTTGCTCCTGAAGACTGTCTTTTGCTGTGTGTTTCTGTGGTTTTGATTGAATGTTACCAGTTGAAAAAGTATTTTGTTTTAATGTTGAATGTTTTTATGTTGGCCACCTTGTGGAGTCTGACTGAGTGCAGAGGTGGCATGAAAATGTTTTAAAATAAATAAAAACGAATCAAATACTATCCACTATGTACCAAGATGAGTGTAGCACTTTCTGTGAGTTCGGGGAGAATTTTTGTTTTGCTCTGATTCGTGAAAAAGGAGAAGTGCCACATGCTTCATTTCTTTATTGAGGAATGGCTTAACAAAAGAGTTCCTTCCCTAAGGAATATGATTATTTTGAGACTTCTGATACCTAGCAGCATCAACTCATCTATCATCCTAGAACAACCAGTCGGTAGCATTTCAGCTTAAAATAGCTCTCATTTTACTAGGCACCAGCTCTGCTTAGAAATATGGCTTCATGCCCTACAGATATTTAGTAGTTCAACCGCAACTGATTGGGCTTATAAATAGGAGTTTTAAATATGTTATGATTTTGTTTGAAGATCATAAGCAGTGGGGAATGAATTTAATTGGATTGTGAATTGATGGGGGCTTGCTGGTGTTGAAAATGTAATAAAAACTGTTTAAAGCACCTAGGACAAGAAGGTTGTCTCAGAAAATATTGCTGCAACTGCTCAGGCCAATTCCCCAGGGTGGCAGCAGAGGAAGACTTACTTTTAAGTGGAAGTGAGTCATGCTGTGTTAGGTAAATCACAAACCTCTGGACCTGAATGATCTCATGTAAGAAAGAGGCTAAACTGGTGGGGCTTCTGAGTTCTCTCTTATACCAGCCATTCTTGGAAGATATTCACCATTGAACTTCACTCCACAAAATATATCTCACATACACAGGATAAATGATTCTCAGTAATAAATATTCCTTCTTTCCTTCCTTTCAACATTATATCACACATTTTCTTGCAGTTTGAGGAAATTTATAATAACAGTTTAAAAGATTTCTAGAATAAAATAGCACACCCAAATATCTCCCTTAAAAGGTCCCTGCCAATTCAAAACATCTCAAAAGTCATGATGTTGAGTTTCAAACCAACTTTTGCACTCTCCTCCTTCACCCGCATCAACAAGCTCTTTAGTTCCTCTTCGCTTTCTGCCATTAGAGTGGTATCATCTGCATATCTGAGGTTGTTGATATTTCTCCCTGCAATCTTGATCCCAATTTGTGACTCCTCTAATCCCGCATTTCTCATGATGTGCTCTGCATACAAGTTAAATAGGCAAGGCGACAGTATACAGCCTTGCCGAACTCCTTTCTCAATTTTGAACCAATCTGATTCCATGCCCGGTTCTCACTGTTGCTTCTTGACCTGCATATAGGTTTCTCAAGAGACAAATAAGATGCTCTGGTATTCCCATCTCTTTAAGAACTTGCCACAATTTGTTGTGCTCCACACAATCAAAGGCTTTAGCATAGTCAATGAAGCAGAAGTAGATGTTCTTCTGGAACTCCCTAGATTTTTCCATGATCCAGCGTATGTTGGCAATTTGATCTCTAGTTCCTCTGCCTCTTCTTGGTCCACATTGCTGGAGCCTAGCTTGTAGGATTTTGAGCATAACTTTGCTAGCATGAGAAATGAGTGCAATGGTGCGGTAGGTTGAACATTCTTTGGCATTGCCCTTCTTTGGGATTGAAATGTAAACTGACCTTTTCCAATCCTGTGGCCATTGTTGAGTTTTCCAAATTTGCTGGCATATTGAGTGTAGCACTTTTACTGTATCGTCTTTTAAGATTTTTGCTAGCCCCTGACAAATAGATAGGTTGCCTCATTCTGGACTAGTTGTAGTTTCTGGGTTGTCTATATCAGGGCAGCCTGATGGCATTGCAGCAATCCAGTCACCAGGTTACAAAAGTATGGATCAGCATGGCTTGATTGCTGAGTTGAATTAACGAAAGAATTGGCAAACCAGATGCTGTTGATGGAAGGTGCTATGCATCTTCAGCCAGGCTTGTTTAGTAGTGGGTCATTCAGTAGCTGTGCCCCTGCATGGTGCTTCCATTGCGGAATCCAGATGCTGTCCTGTGGGGTTACTACAGCTCCTCCACCTTCAGCAATGCACAATGATGAGAATTGAGATACTCCATGCAAAGTACTCCATGACGACCTCTGTCAGCAGCTGGACTGAGGTGGGTCAGTGCTGCAGGTACTTCTAGATCTCTCAGCAGTGTTTAACACAGTCAACTATAAGTTTCTAGCTCGCTGCCTTGCCAATGCCAGAATACAGGGGACAGCCTTTCAGTGGCTGATCTTCCTCTGGGGTTGCAGACAGAGGGTAGCAATAGGAGAGAGATCATCAAGCCGCTGACAACTCATTTGCGGAGTCCCACAATGTGTGGTCTTCTCTCCAATTTTATTCAATATCTTCATGCACCTTCTTGCCCAACTGGTATGGAAGTTCAGGCTGAGAAGTCATCAATATGCAGATGACACCCAGCTCTTCCTCCTAATGGATGACCATCCTGGCTCTCCCCCAGAAGCATTAGCCAGCTGCCTGGAAGCAGTGATGAAATAACTTGAGCAGGATTGTTTGAAGCTCAGTCCTTCAAAGATGGAGCAGGAAGGGACCAAGTGAAGAAGAGCATCTGCCAACCCTGGATGGTATACAGCTATCAGTGGCTCACTCCACCAGGAACTGGGGCATGATCCTGGATGCTTCCCTCTTAATGGAAGCTCAGGTCACAAGAGTAGTGTGGCTGGCCTTCTACCGCCTTTGCCAAGCCAAAAGACTAGTGCCGGGGTCCTCACAGCAACACCATAGAAGTCCCACATCCGGCCCATTCTCCAACAACTGTGGTGGCTACCAGTCGAATTCTGGTTCAGGCTAAAGGTTCTGGTAATCACCTTCAAGGCCCAGGGGACTTAAGGGACCGTCCAGTGTACTTAAGGGACCGTCTATGCCCCTCAAAGAACTTTCACCTCCAACTGGCTAGTGATCCCTGGCCCCAAAGAAGCCTGTTTGACCTCAACCAGGGCCAGAGCCTTCCCTGTCCTGGCCCCTACCTGGTCGAGCAGATCATGGCCCAAACGGAATTAAAACAGTTCCACAGGGCCTGCAAAAGGGAGCTCTTCTGCCAGGCATTTGGTTGAAGTTGACCAAAACCATCTACACAAGCTGGGCCCCTGAACCTCCTTCCTTGTACCTGAGCTGAATCATGGACCTGTTTGATTGTTATACTGTTAAATTGTTATAATCAGTGTACCAGTACCCCACAACAAACCAGGCTATGATGGTAGTGTTGCACAATTATGGACCCAGAGAGACAATCTGTAAGTATCAACACACCTGATTTGCAAAAAGATTGCTGAAGATGCTTTCAGTGGAAGCTACCCCCTCTCAATCTTATCTAAGTCATAAACAGTAAACTATGGTAGCCTATTACAAGCTAATGCTATTATTGACTTTTGATGTCTTTTCAAGACTCGAAAGAAACACTGTACCAATAGCTAATAAATTTACATTCTGAGACATGTTTATCTCTCTGCCTCGGTCAGCCTCTCTATTGTCTGATGCAGCCTGAATAATGACCATATATTTGCAATGAAAATCTTAAAATTGTCCTTTTGGCTTCTCATTTCAACTAAAAGACCCTTTGTTGAACAACTTCTGACTTCCTTACCCTACTTTCAGACTGACAACTGAAACATTCTTTTTAAAAAATCCTTGCTTTTAAGCACAAAATAAACTCCAAGTAATCCTCACATGCAAAAGTTTTGAGAATGAGAAACTCACATAATTGGATAGATGCTTACATTGCATCAGTACTGAAAGTGCTGTCATCTTGCAGGTCACTTATGCCAACCCCATAGTGTTTTCAAGGCAAGAAATGTTCCGATGTGGTTTGTTATTATCACCGGCCTCTGTGTTTCCCATCTAAGTACTACCAGGGTGTGCTTAAGTTCTGAGATCTGGAAGGATCTGGCTAGCCTGGGCCATCCAAGCAAGAGCAAAGGTGACATTACTGTATGTCATAGTGAAGTCAAGAGAGTCATTTACCAGTCATGAAAACAGCAGTGATATGTAATCCATTATGTTATGCATAGTTTGTGGAAGGGAAGTCTCCAGATGCGCAGAAACATGTAACCTAAGACTATGGTAGTTTGACACTTTGATCCGACCTCTGCTTAGGATGAAATTAAACAAAGAACCAAAAAGACACCAAATCAACATAAGGTAGGCAGGTGGGAAACTGTCTCAATGGTGACTGGTGATGGAAGATGCAACAACTTTGGAATCTAAGCTCCAGTTTGCCTGCAGCTCCATTCCCTTCTGCTCGTCAGAGCTCTCTGCCTGTTGATTATCTGATTGGATTAAGCTCTCATCCATCTGAGGCATGGGTGAAGTTGGGAGTTCCTGGCAAGGCTTTTACTCCAAGGAGTCCTCCCTAACAGGACCTGGGTTCACAACATCTCCCCACAGCTGTACAGCTGGCCATCAGAGCACTCTTTGCCTTTCCCCACCCACCTTACCCACCCCTCCTGGTCCTTGGGAGATATAGGGGGAATGGGTAGGAAGCAGCCCCTCACAGCCTTACCTGTCCCTGTAGAACTTTTGGCAGCTCTGTCTGGCTCACCAATGCAAGAGAGGTGTTTACAGGTCAAATTGGATGAGTGTAAACTTTACAAATGAGTGTAAACTTTAACAGGATTGCCTCATTGAGCTTTAGGTCAATGAACTTAGAGGGATGTATCTCTGAATGGGTCTACATAGTTCAGCTCTTAGATTCAGAAAGGTTAGCAGAAGACCTGTTATTAATCGTAAACATCTGGGTGTCAATGGAATATTGGTCCCCCAAAATGCAGATAATATGACACCATGATCATAAATTTGAAACTTGCCCTTAAACTCTGAACTTCTCCCTCAAAGGCCTGTATCTATTACTGTGTTCTTGGGGACATGGGGGTGGAACACAGGAATCTTACCAAGGGATGAATAAAATGCATTTTAGCAACCTCTCAAGTTTCATGACCCAGAAATACTGAAGCAGAACTGGGAGATAATATTTGTCTCAAGAAGATAATATGCAAATGACAAGACATTTACTGAACCAATTGATTAGGAAATTGCAATCAGTATTCTCTTCATCTACTAGAAATAATTAGCACAGCATGCTACTGTTCATCTGTTGATTAAAAGTATTTGCTTAATATACTTGAAATAGTAAGATTAAACAACCCTGTCAACATTTCTATGGAGACCATGTTCTTCATGAGATTGTGCCTCATCCCAGCCTTTAATCACTCTTCAAATTAGCTTTCATTCTTTCATTAATGTGAACTATGGACAGTGAAGTTCAAATCACATGTTATCTTGCATGCAAGAATTGATGGGAGGAGATAAATGCATGGACCAAGTACCTGCATGCTGCATTTTCAAACTGTTCAGTACTATTGCTTGGGGAAGGTAGGGTCATAGACTGGCAACTGGATTGGATTAATACAGGATTTTTCATGGAAATTAGAAATTAGGAAAGCTGACTGGAGACCTGCCAGCAGTAGGAGGAGTTGTCCAGACTAAAGCACATGCTGTTCGGAGGATGGGCTTGGTTTAAAGTTTGAACAACAAAGATCAGTGGCTGAGTTCTCCTCCTTCCCCTTTAGTAATGTAAGTTCCCTCCCTACCATGTTTCCTTCTATACAGCCTAGGCTGTTAAGCATTTACTGCACCTCGGGGTCCAGGCATCTATTCAGTCTCATTGTCCACTTCATTCTTGGGGGGTCTGGAGGCAGATGGGTCTAGTTGGTAGGTTTCTGGTTCTCTGCTTCCACTGGCTCTTTGTATTTGCTGTTGTCTGCTGGGTCTTGGGGTTCTCTCAGGGGACTCTGTAATACTTAGTCTCAAGTGTCTCAAGAGATCTTGTGGTGGGAAAAGAGAGATACCCATCCTCTAAGGAAACTGCATGCAGCACAATGAAGGCCAGGGTAGGTCCTGACTGTTGGTAGAGTTTAAATATGCAAAGAGATTACAGCACTAGACTACTTAAAAGAATATAATATTTTTATTTAGAAATAAACTTTGTATATAAAGAGGAGAGAGCTGTCTGACTCTCCTATTGTCTTCCTTTAGTCTGCTCTGGAGGCAAGCAGGAAGTCTCCAAATGAACCAATCAGGAAAAATATCAAGAAGCTCCTACGCTTAAATACACCGCCTCTGAAATCTCCTGTAGAATATTCTTCATATGTTTTTGAATCATGTAACTACAGATCTTGCATATTCCAACCCTGACAAGTATGTCTGCATTTTGACAAACTTTGTCTGTGTTTCTTGTTTGCATCATTTCTCAGAGATAGGATCCATATCCATATTGCAAGTCTCTGGTTCATTTCCTGGCTTGGACTGGTTGCCCCAGTATTTGGATCCCATTTGACCTGTAAACACCTCTCTTGCATTGTCTCTTAGACCTCTTCGTTCCCTTGAGAGGAACAACATACATAGTGTTAAGTGTGGAGGGGCTGGCTCCTTCACCTGGCCTTTCATATTGGGTACTGGCAGTGCGTGGGAAGTGGGAGTATGAAAAGTTACTTAGAGTCAATCTATTTCACTGAGCATTTGGATTCCGGTTAGGAAGAGTGTCATGTTCAGGCTGACTTGTGTCTAGTGTACACATATCTTCAGATCACACATGGTTTCAGTTCACCTATATTTTTCATCATAAAAACCGCAGGACAGAAACAGATATTTGATGGACATTTCTTCAGAGGATATTTTGACTCCTTAAAAGATTGTAAGTGTAAAAATAAACAGCCCAGAAAATGTGTAATTGCACAAAATTTTCACTCCAATAAAATATATGGCAGCTAACATTTAGGTAGAAACTGTGGCTTTTCTTAAACTTTTTTGGGAACACTGAAAATCATCTGATTCAGTGAGGAAAAATAGGTTTTTGGGGCCTTTTCAAACTAATAGTAAATGGTAATTCAAAAATGGGATCATTTATGTTCAGATTTACTCTCTCACTTGGCTTTATTTTCAGCAATGTCATCGCATAGCTAAATCTGTGCCACATCTCTTTGCACCAAGCATACCACGACTCCATGGGGGGCAGTAGAGGTGGACAGCTGCATAGCATCATGAGGTCATTGAGTTCACTACGTGAGATCTGATTGGCTATCTGAACCTTGGAAGAAAACAATGCCCAGATCAGGAAATCAGCAACAAAGAAGGGGAAGAGCATATAACAAACAACAGCAAATGCACTCAAATCAGTTGCCTGACAATTTGAGAAAGTTCACCTCCCTGGGAGCTGAAAAATAAGAATTGGAAAACATTTGCACTCCTAAGTTGTAGCCAAAGGGAAAGAAAAAATAATTCCATAAAGTGTCCTTGAAAATGTAAGAGGCAAATTTTCTACTATATACTCTAAGGCTAATTGGCAGCATTAAACAGCCTATTAGTGTTAAATGTATAATAAACACAGTGTTTTCTTTTTATGATTTCTTTATAAGCACTTTCAGATACCTGGCCTGCTTCAAACATCAAACCTTGATTGTTTTTCTATGTATTCTTCCTTTCTTCTGAAATCTGAAGATTTTACTGGGGTCATATAGGTTAACATGGGTTAACATAAACCAGAAAGCCTTTTCATCTAAACTGAGGCTACTGATTTACCCAAGATTTAATTTTTAGCTTCTGGAAATGTACTGCCAAATTGCTTTTTGCTCCCTAAGTTGAACTGGTGGTATTTTTTAGTGTCAGAAATTTGTTTTAGATTTTCATCCTGCAACAGGCATTAAGATACCTGTACTTTGAAGAGCTAAACAATGGCCCTTACAGGAGTACACATATTTTAATTGAAGAAAGGAAACCAAAGTAACTGAAACATGTTTCATTTCTGGACATGAGAAATAACTTTCTCTTCTGACTCTAGATTCTGGGCTGAGGCTGAAAGTTGAGCCTGAACAACTCTGGGAAGAAACTCTGAACTCTCTTAACTCTGGTGTGTCATCCAATTATGGGATTGTTCAAAAGGAAGCAAAGGACTATGCAGTGAATCTTTGCACCAAGACTCTAGAAAGGGCAGTACAGACGGACAGGGCAGATTACTCTTGTCTCTTCTGCTGCTGTGTGTCTGTTACCTAGATGGCCTTTCTCAGGGAACTTCCTTTTGGTTGTTTGGTTCTCTTCTTGAATTCATGCTCACTTGCTCCCCCCAACTTCCATGAACTCTCATTCTCTCTCCATCCTATCTTAAATAGAGGATTTCTTTAACAATAGAGAGTATCTAATCCTTTTGTAAAGCAACAAGCCTCATGTGAACCTTTTCCCTAAAAGCAGCCTATTCTTTCTGCTAGAGCACACCTAGCTCCTACTAACGGAGATTTAGGCTACCATGAGGTAAATTCAGCTCTGAATAGAGGCCATGTGATCTTTGAGGAATAGTCAGCCTGGAGGATGAAGAATTAAAAGAGATCCTCAGGAAATCAGACCATCAGAAGGTGAATGGGACAGCAGAAAAAAATAGAGAGAATGGTTTGGATTTCATATTTCTGTGAACTGAACAAGCCCATAGAAGTAGCTTCCCTATCACTCATTAGGAGGGGATGCTCCAGAACATAATGTCACACCTACTTGGCACTGCCAATAGACAACAGCAATCCTTCCAGCCCATCAAGTAAACATTCTTGCAACAGCCCCCGTGTCATACGACATAACGCTAAACAGGATCTCCTGTTCATTAAGCATTTGATTCTACTCAATAGCTACATCTTCACTATTTTCATTTGCTATCAATGGTCTGTGAAACCAACAATGGCAGAATTGAAAAAAATTAAAATCAGACACTAATGTTTGAACTCGATTTTAGAAATGATAGAGACTTCTGATAGCAATGTGAAACAATCTACAGTTTCAAAATCTGAGTAACTGTCATTTGTTACAAATGCAAATGTTCATACGTTTGATTGTGTCATTGGTTTTCAATATCATTCAAAGAGCTCAACAAGTCCACACTGTTTCATTTTAGTAACCTACATTTCCTGTGTAATAACAATTTCAACTTCTTAGCTATATTTGCTACAAAGTTTAAGTCCAGTGTCCCATTTAAGACCAACAACATTTTATTCAACTTATGTATAAGTTTATACCTTGAATAAAATTTTGTTGGTCTTAAACGTGCCACTGGACGCAAACGTCATTCTGCTGCTTCAGACCAACATTATCCACCTAAATCTCAGCATCTCCTGCTGAATGGTTCCATTCCATTGATTATTTATTACCTTCTCCCCTTCCAAAAATTAAAAAAACACAAGAGACCCTGTCATACCTGAAAGAGCAGTGCATTTACCAATGTATAGAATCAGTTTAGTTCTACATATTGGGTATAGTCAATATACAGAAAGGCAAGTCTTGTTGGGTATTGGCAATATACAGAAAGGAGGGGAAGGGGACCTAATAAAAAGATGAAAAAATTATCTATTTCTGTGAGTGTGATGCTGATGAGTATATGGAACTGCTGTCTATATGGAGTTCTGTGTGCAAGCCAGATCTGTGTGACTGCTAAACTGGTAATGCACCTATTGTGCTTATCCTCATGAAAATTATCACTGTTACTCAAAAGCTATAGTAAAATATGTCGTGTTTGAAACCTCTAAATCACATTTCTTAAAAGCAGCACAAATACCTCTGTGCTAAAATTATAAGATCATTTAAATAGCGAAGGTGGAACATTGATTTCTATAGCATCTTTGGTATTGTGCAAACTTTCCATTAAAAATATCTTGAGAGCATTGAAGGAGACAGATCGTGCATTATTGGCGCAAAGAACAGTTGGAAAAGGAGCGTGGTTTGCTGCAGCAGGTGGTAGGTAGAGCCAGAGAACATATGTTTTGTGATGGACTTTGGGGTGATGAGAGAAAAGTCATATTGGACAATGTTGGGTCCATCTCCTCCAAGACACGCAGTTGCCATGTGTCAGAAGTAGAGCATCTCCTGTATAGTCATATGATCTCCAGATCAAGCTCTGGCATTTCAGAATTTCAGTGGGGGATGACTAACATAGTGCAATAACAGATGTGGACATTGATCTTCCTAGGGCTGTATGTGTGAAGAAGCATCCTCCCATACTTAGATAATGCACTGGTTGGGAATGGCATGAGTTAACATCTATGGTGTTTAGTAAAGTGATTGCCTCAGGCAGCAGAATGGAGGTGAGTGGCACTGACAGCCTCCCTATTGTCTTGTTATCCTCATCCTTGTCCCTATTACACTGCTGTCCCTTTCTGGACACCGGAGGAGCTAATAGTCTTCATTTATTATCAAATGTACTTATTCTCTCTCATGAGCCTCTCTAAAACCAATTTGGTAATCCAAGAAAAGAAGTGACAAGTATTGCCTATCAGGATGGCAATTGGATCCCCCCCAGCTGCCCGGTGATGTGAGCTTTGGCATGTCAGCATAACCTCAGCCTCTTACAGAGGCTCCCCCTCCAGTTGCTGAGTCTGGTTTGCAGATGCGGACTGCTCCAAAAGACTCTCCCCAGGCCTAAACCCCTAGCTGTGACAACATATGGCAACAAAACATAAAATGAGCAAGATACACTATTGAAAAAACACAGACTTGAATGTAAGACTAAATACCAAGTATATGGTTACAAGAGTAAACATAAGAATAACACTAACAAATAGCACTAAATTTTCCTAACATCTATGATTATACCTTAACTTTAAACCTAACTTAAACATTCCTAAAGCCAGGGGGGGGTGTGGGATTTTGCAACCTCCTGCTGTGCCGGTTCAGGAGGCAAGAGGACAGTTAATGGCTGAGCTGCCTCTATAAAGGGCTGGCTCTGCCCACGCATGGGACACTTAGAGCTGCTCTGAGCAACCGGTGCACCAGCCTACGTCCCCACACATTACCTCCATCTAGCCCTAGCGCATCTATGTCGGCAACTCATGGCT
Organism: Paroedura picta; assembly: GCF_049243985.1. Lineage (NCBI taxonomy): Eukaryota > Metazoa > Chordata > Lepidosauria > Squamata > Gekkonidae > Paroedura > Paroedura picta. Next base: position 26,777,684 of record NC_135377.1, read on the forward strand.
GAGCGATGAAAGTGCAGCCATGATTATCTCCTTGGGTTCCCTGGTTGGGCATGGGAGAGGGTGGGAGATAGTTGGGGAGCAGCAAATCAGAGACAGGAGAGGCCTCAGGTAGCAAAATGCTTTGAACCATCGCTTCCACTTTACAAGTTCTAGTTTTGCCTTTGGAGTCCCAGGAAAATATTCTGCATAGACTCTCGGAGCCTCAAATACTTTTGTTACTAATCATAAAACATAGCCAAATAAAAGATATTTTAAACAGTTACATATTTCACTTGGGAACTTCTGCTACACACTGCAAGATAATACATTACATGTATTAAAAGCTGAAAAGAGTCAAGGATAATATCCTGATTTTGGGGGGGGCAAAATTCTTATTAACTTTCCAAGGAAAGCTATGCAGGTCACCAGGGGAAAAATTGGCCATTGTACAAGGATGAAATTCACCATGTTCATGCCTCCCAAGGGACTCTTCCTGCACTCTCCTCAAATTCAAGTAACTTACAGCTCTTTTATCATTACACAGCATAAGAGAACAATAGACAAGATCATTCATTCCCATTTCACACAAGGTCTTGGTGCTCGTTCTGATGTCAGCACAGTTTGCAATGCACCCATTTGGATGATGTGGACCAAATGATTGGAAATAAATGTCTCTATAAAGCTTGAAATCAATCATAAAGCACGGCAAAGATTCACTGCAGCTGCCGGTTGACGCTGCAGAGGGCTGGCTGGAGGTGGACACGACTGCCCCAGCAGCCCTGGAGCACTGTGTGCTTCCAACGTGCAGAATGTAAAATGGAGAGGCGGGACCATGGTGCCCATCAAGGTGCCACATGTGTGGGTCCCAGCCTCTTCTCCAGGACACCATGGATCAGCTTCCCACCCTCGCAGCCTATGTCAATATTTGAGGTAGATGTTCTCTGTTAATATTTCATCACAGTTGCAGGTTTGCATGGGATGGAGCCTGTTGGCAGGGAGTCCAGTGTGCAATCAGACTCCCTGGGGTTCAGGACCTCTGTAAGAGGTGGCATGGAAACGAGTATGGCTTCCCCGGATGGGAGGCCAGGGGCTCATTTAGCCAGGCAGCCTGGGGACAGCTAAATGAGGTGGATGCCCATTGGTTCCCCTGCATAGGTCGTTTCCCTTAGGGCAGACTTCAGTAGGCATGGGGATCTGCTTTCCCATCTGGGAATGGTGCAGGTCCCCATGGCACCTCTAGACTCCATGGGTTGTAGTGCAGTCTGCTGACTGCTAGGTCAGGCTCCCTCTCCCATGCTGCGCCAACCCTCCCGTGGGGAGGTAATAAAAGCTGTGGCCTTGTTTATCCCAACATTTGTGTGTCATGTCTTATTCCAGCCCAAAATGCGAGTCAACATTATTTTCTTCCTTTCTTCCTTTCTTCCTTTCTTCCTTTCTTCCTTTGTTCCAATCTTCCTTTCTTCCTCTTCTTCCTCTTCTTCTTCTAAGGATCTCACCAGCCTGATGTTTATTCCAGGAACATTAAGGCGATTATTATAGTATGAAGATTTCAAAAGACAACCTATATGATCATAAATAATTGCATTCTTAGTCATAACACTACACAATCAGTGACATTATTAAATATTATTAATATTCCTTTCAATCACAGGATTGCATTTTATCAGCAATTCACTTATGGTTTATTTCCTGTTTTGTTGATGTTATCCGCTACACCAGTTTCTTTTTCAAGGGCATCAAAAACAATCATTAGTAATAGTCTGTCAAGACAAAACTCATCCCTTTTCAGAAGGTGTTGTCATCTTTGCAGAAAGAGACAATTGTCCCCCAATCAGGATTAACACCCCAGTCTACCTTGCACTGTGCCTTGCTCACAGTGAAAATATAGGGAGGATCCATTTATGTTCAAGTAGACAGGGAGGGGGCAACTGTAGTGCTTTCAAAAGGTCTCCCAGACATATTGAAATCTTCAATAGGCTCCACCTTGGAAACTGTTGTTTCTGTTCTGCTTCTCTGGAGCCTGGATCTTCTCAGAAATGTTTTTTCCGTTGCTTATGCTGGAATTATTGTTCTTCTTAATGAAATAGCCTGATGGACCTTATAAAATGGGTTCTGTCTAAATTTAAATCTTTTTTAACACTGGATTCCTTTGGCCACAGTAGTGACTCCCTCTCCAGTCATTCCGATGAATTCGAATTGTCTGCACAAATCATACTGAGAATGTTAAATAACTGATGTGTGTGCATAACTGAGGTGAATATGTCATATAATCTCTGTTGGCACCTTCATAGATTTTCTATTTTAAATATTCTGTCGCTGCTAATGTCAAACTTACATCGTAATTATTTACTGGACATCATAATTATTTACTGGAGCTGGGGGAAAAAGGCTTTATCTTGCAAAATCATGTTATGCACAAGGAAAACTAGCCATCCAGTTATCTGTAGAGATGAAGAATTTCAGTCTCCATGACTTTGCTAACATTGGATTAAAAACCTCAACTGGTTAAGACACTTATGGCTTTAAATGTATTGCCATGGCCAATTTATAGAGTCTGTAAGTATGCATAAATTCAATAAATTTAAGTTCATCCTGTTTACATTAATATAACATTATTCTGATGCTGGATGCATTTTGTAAATGACAAGGCAAAGGAAAATCAATTACATAAAATATTACGAGAAATCTTGTGTTGTGTTTATAATGAGTTTCAGCAGGAAATTACTAGAGGAAATATGCTGAGCGTAGGAGGTAGCTTTTGTATATGACATTTCCTTATTCCAGAATAGATTGCAACTTTGCTTTCTATTATGGAGTATTCATGAAATTCATATCTGTGTCTCGGCTTTTGTGCCTTTTGACTTGTTGTACAACAAATTATGTCAGATCACTGCTCCTCCATTGCAATTCTTTTTTGGGCACAATGCTCATGCATCAGTAAAATATGCTCCATTGATTTTATACTGAAGAAATATTAGTCAATTTGAAGGCATGTTGGTAACATCTAACATTTTTAATGCGAATCTTGCCACAGTGTTTCTTTCTAATGTGTGAGGGAGAAACAAAAATATTTTTACACAGTGATTATTAACCAATATATATTTATATATATTCTATTTTTCAATGTAAAAATATTTGAGCCAGTTTGGTGTAGTAGTTAGGAGTGTGAACTTCTAATCTGGTATGCCGGGTTTGATTATGCACTCCCCCACATGCAGCCAGCTGGGTGACCTTGGGCTCACCACAACACTGATAAAACTGTTCTGATTGAGCAGTGATATCAGGGCTCTCTCAGCCTCACCCACCTCACAGGGTGTCTGTTGTGGGGAGAGGAAAGAGAAGGCGATTGTAAGTTTCTTTGAGATTCCTTTGGGTAGAGAAAAGCGGCATGTAAGAACCAACTCTTCTTCTGAATGAGAATTTGCTTGGCTATAGTTAAATAGTAGCATACTTTATATGCATAAAGTTACAGAGTCATTCTGTACTTTCCCTAATTTGAAGGTTCTATGATAGCAAATCTGAGAAAGCCTTCTGCCTGAAAATGGCAGCTGCTGTCCAGATAGGTTCAGCGTTAAGAGCAATGTACGTATTAGTCTTGACCTTGCCTTTGAGCAGGGATCCGAATTCTGGAGGTACAGACATATTGAATTTCCAGGCAGATTTGGAATTTTGAGAGCATGAGGTAAAAACCATCCACTGGGTAAATGTGGGGGGGGGGGATGAATTACAAAATAGTTGGATTCTAGTGGTTGGATTCTAATTCTTACCATGGAGCAAGTTGCTTCATGTGCTCCCTGTGGACACAAAAGTGATGTCTCCAAGGCTTTTTGAGCCATCTCCTATACAAGTTGAGCAGATGAAAGAGAGAATTTGCTTTGATGAAGATATGCATTGAGAAAAGTGGGCACCAAGAAACACATCAGAGAAATCTGTAGTTCCTATGGTTACCACCATGTTAAAGATCAGTGTCCTTCGGAGTCCTTACCAAGAGGACCTGGGTTCCTATAGAATTCTAGCACCAATTTGTCCTTCCATAATGATACTACAAAACTATTGTGGAGTAGAAAAGGTAGGGGATTAATGTGGGAAGGCTGACATTTAATATTGTGCTGTAATTGTGGATTCAAAGTAATGTCTGGGTTTTAAGAGCTCTGAGAGTGGTGGGGGAGGGAATGTCAGATCTTTGAGGATGTTATCTTTGTCCCTGTTCCCATCTGTTTTGCTGTGAGTAGCATCTTGGATGAGACACTGGTGTTCATTGGTTCTGGTGGCCCAAGATCTTCACCCTGATGAGGAAGGTTTATAAAACAAAGGAAGGATATAAATATTTTAAATAAGCAAGTAGCACCAGGCATAAAAGTGTTGCAGTAACATTCAAAGCTCATTTTTCAGTTGCCTGAAAAATGTTATATAAAAATATGGGACATTTTCAATTGCAGAGAATGCACATAAGAGCATTTCATTTTAAGAGGTTGCTGTTTTGCTGTTATATGAGATGAATGAAATGAATGAAATAAATCATTTTGTAAAAGGAAAAACAAGAATCAAAGTAGTTTCAATTAGCCGGGCAGAGCAGAAATACCCCTGGCATAAGGGCATAAAAGGAACAAAAACTGAAATTGAAAAACATGGGATTCAACAAGTGGGAACAGTAATAGGAAAAAATAATGAACTTAGATATAAATCCATGAGACAGGTAGGAACATTGACATGCTATCAGTAGAGTTTAATACTTCATTTAAGAATTTCAAAGTACTTGATCTTGTTTCTAAAATGGAACCAATTTATTATTATTACTACTACTACTACTACTACTACTACTACTACTACTACTACTACTACATTACATTTCTAGACTAGAGTTCCAACTTTTGCATAGAGCATTTTGCCTGCACAGTTTACTAGAAGTTTTCTTCATATCTTTTCCTCTCCTCTGAATATGTGTGCATTGATTAAGGAGGTGAGAAAGCAATCTTGATGAAAGCATGAATCAGCATTCTTCTATTACGGCACTCTACTGATGGACTGAGAGCCAGTTTGGCGTAGTGGTTAGGAGTGCGGACTTCTAATCTGGCATGACAGGTTCGATTCTGCGCTCCCCCACATGCAACCAGCTGGGTGACCTTGGGCTCGCCACGGCACTGATAAAGCTGTTCTGACCGAGCAGTAATATCAGGGCTCTCTCAGCCTCACAGGGTGTCTGTTGTGGGGAGAGGAAAGGGAAGGATATTGTAAGCCCCTTTGAGACTCCTTCAAATAGAGAAAAGCGGCATCTAAGAACCAACTCTTCTTCTTCTGCATGTGTATTTGTGTCCATTGATGTAATTCTGAACAGTAATAATCTTAATATAGTCATTTGATAATACTGACAGAGGAAACTAGGGTTGTCAGCTCCATGTTGGGAAATTCCCAGAGATTTGGGGGATGGAAGAAAAAAAAGGACATTTAAGTCATAAATCTGTAACAAATGAATGGAAATAAAAGTACAGAGAAAAAGAAATGATGCAACACAAAAAAATAAAAAAAAACCCTTCACACTTAAAATTCTTAACATGCCTTTGATCCAACATTTTATATACAGCTCTGCTATCAAAAAGGCTAAGGTAAATGAGAATTGCTTCAGCCCCACTGATTTGTGAGCTGAGCAGTCAAAATTATAAAGTGACAACAATGTAGAATTGCCATATCATGATAACTCATGTCTTTACAAGGAGAAACCAAAAAGAATAAATATATTAGACAGAAGCAGTCAAATGCAAAAGATCATTAAAGCTTGGGGACGACAAGGTATCCAATGAGAAAATCCAAAAGCCCCTCTTTGAAACAATCATATCAGTATTATGAGACTGATAAGGTCTTGATTGATTCTTTTCAATAACAAACGTTGAAATTTATAGGTAAATGATGTTTGTTAACAAAACGCATTAACAAAGGAGCTTCAAATCTGAAATCTCTAAATTTGATACGATGTTCAAACAGCTTTTTTTTTTCCAAAAGTTAGAATCACGGAGTCATAGAATCATAGAATAATAGAGTTGGAAGGGACCTCATGGGTCATCTAGTCCAACAACCCGCACTATGCAGGACATTCACATCCCTATGGCTCATTCACTGTAACCTATAAGTTATTTTGTTGCTCCCACATACAAGATATTACGCGTACATATTAAAACACATGCACATGGATAAATGATTAGTGATGGGAATGAATTAAATTTTAGCTGTTTCATGCTTTGTGAAGTCAAGCTCATGGAAGGATAACCAGCATGAATTTCCACAAATTTTGACAATGTTCATGAAGGCTTGTGAACAGATACATTCCCAGACAGCTTGTCTCTGCTCAATCAAAATGTTGTCAAAACTTCAAAGTAATAACTTGGAGAGCATGTAGATAACTGTCCCCTAGAGCTTTGATGTCTCTAGTTTGCACAGGATCTGTTCCATGCACTCTTGAACCTCAGTCATTTTGACAGGCATGGATTTAGAAGGTTCGGGAGTATATAGAAATGGATTTTGTGCAGCCCCTAGACCGTTTATGCACTGGAGGTTTCATGCTGAGCTGCAAGCTAGAGTTTTAGTCATGGCAGGTTGCCTGACCTCTTCCTGCACCCACACGGGGGAGCATTTGACCTAGTGCAAAACATCCGCCCCTGATTTGTGCTCCTGCACAGGAGCTAGGGCAGTGAGTTCCCAGTGCATAAATGGTCCTAGAGACACAAAACTCACAGTAGACCACCCATGGATGTGCTTCTACATACTGTCCCTGTGTGGTATCTCTAACGTTCATAGGATCTATTCTATCCTATTCATATGACTATTCTCTACCTGTCCTTGAAGTATGATGAGGATTGCATTTACAGGCCCAAGTTATGCCCCTCCCCAATAAGGTGCCCCCAGGTGACCAAACCAAGGTACTTAAGTGTGCACTACAATCCCAGAGAGAGAAAACTAAGGGCTTTTTTGCATGCCATAATTTAGCATCATACTTGCTCTTTTAAGATGCTATATTCCAGCCACTCTGCATGGCGTTACCAACCTCCTGCGTCTGGCCAGCAAACTGCTTGCTATATCTGCCATTTTAAAGCATAACTTGATGAATCCCAAAAAGTGGATTCACCAGCCTAAAAAGTGCTATCCCCCCCCCCCCCGTGGACAACCAGCAGGCCACCAGCCACATAAATGTATGGAGGTGAAGAAGCGCTACCTCCGCCTCCAATGTCCTGCCCTCACACCCACCTCCCTCTCCCTTCTCACGGGGAATGGGCAGTGCTTTTTAAAAATGGAGAACAGCCTGGAGCAATGAATAAGCAGTCAAATATACAGGCAATGCCAGAAATAAAAGTATGTGACACTACGCATGCCTTTCTAAAGTGCCCCCCCCAAAAAATATCAGGAATGAGATTAATGTTTAAAAGTATCTAAAGATTCATGATTCCATAAGGGGTGGTGTTTAAAATGCACTTTGCATCTATGCATAGGTGTTTAATCTGAGAAGTATGAATTTTTGAGAAAAAATTAGCAGGCATCGCAGGACCTTTAAAGCATGGAGAACAGGGATTGGCTGCCTGGCTTGATTGACAGGCAGAAGACAGTCATGTATAAAGCATGTTGCTCTCTGCCACCATTTCCAGCAGCAGTTATGGAGGGTGAGAAACGCGAAAAGGCAGCAGACAAGAGCAAGAGAGCAAAAAGGTGAGGAGTGGCTTGGAGGCGCAATAATATTTAGCACTATGCCATTCAGCTGGCGTATTGCTACTTTTACCAATGTGCAGAAGTGCCCTAAATAACTATTGAGCTTGGGATCTGATCACCATAAAGATTTAAAGACATATATGCTATAACTGCCATGCATATTTCATATGGTTCCGATGATTGCTTACAGCAAAATTCTATTGCCAATGACCAAAGAACTGTACTATATCAAGGCATTTATTTCTCAAGATTTCACCTTTAGCTACATTTTTAAAAAACTTAATTGATTTTGGGAATATTATTTTACAACAATTTTGTTTCATTTCTTGATTAGAGTAAGAAAGAATTGGCCAAATTGAGCTTGGTTCCATTTCAAAGCTGTTAATTCCTTATACTGTCTAGAAGGTAAGTGTTGTCCTTTCTATGGATTGCTCCTTGAATCTTTAATTTTCAGTGTAGCTCTGTCCTGAAACTTTCCCCCCCTAATGTGCCCAAGGTTCCCTTTTAATTTTTGCAGCAGAAATAAACAACAGCATTTAAACTGGATGATAGTGCTTGCACAGGAATAGAAGAGAGAGGAAATAGGACACAGTTATAAAGCAAAGAGAGGAAATGTCAAACTGACAAGAGTTTTATGTATCACAATACCCACAGAGGAAAAACATCTTGTCTTAGGGTATCTGCTTCTTTCTTGGCAACATATCTCTCTCTAGAGCATTGAATGCTTATCTAGCACAAGAACTCAGCAACAAATTGTTCCACCTATCTGAAATCCCTCATTGAATATGGAAATACTTCAGGTCAGCAGAAGTACAGGTGAGTGATCAAAGAATATAATAAAATCCATCCTTTCCTTCTCATCTGTCCCATCTTGTAAGAAAACAGCTTAACAGGAGATGAGCCCAGACCTGTCTCTTGCATTCCACAGAGAAATCAATTACAGCTGTTCATTATGCAAACCATGTTTTATTTTAACATCCCCTGTCAGAATGGAAGCCACTGTGCCATTTGTTTCCTACAAATAAATATGGGTCTGAGAAGGAAGAAAACAAAGAAAGGGCATTTTGTGTATCAGTACAGCAGAGCAAACAGTTCTAAAAGGTCAAATAAGAAAAAAGAAAACCTAAATCCAACAACAAACCAACCCACCCTCTCTCTCCAAATGTGTCATCTATGGCGCAAAATATTTTCAGAGTTATAAAAATTGCAGTTAAGCAGTATGCTCAGTGCTTATGTTTAATAATAACATCACATTTAGCATTTATACCTGGGAAGCCTGTTATCTTGAAAAACTAGCCTTCCAGTGATCCATTATCCATATCCATCATGGAGTGTCTGTGTGTTTAGCAAGATATTTTGTTACATTTTCCATCACTAATGCTTTCAGTGTGATTACCTTCCAAATGTTAGCATAAGATATAGTTGATGGAAACCAGCCAACAGTGTAAACAAAATCACAATGTTCCCAAGCAAATGCCCTTCTCTTGAAATAGCAAATGGGTACATCATAAATAGGGGGATGAAGGGATATTTGGTCTTTCCTACCTTGATTTGCAGATCTGCATGCAGTCCAAATCATTAGAAAAGTCTCAGAACAGGACATTTTTATGTCTAATAGTGAAAACCTTGAAATGCAAACTGTGCATTTTAATTGTGTTTCAGTACCAAGCAAAGCAGTCCAAACGTGGATAGAACACAGACCAGAATTTTGAAGTAGACTGCACTTTGGTGAAGAGGACATTTTCATGGGAAGGACCTATGCTTGCGAAAAGCCAAATGTATGATATAAAAAGATGAGAAGGAGTTTAACAAGAACAAAGTGGGACAAATTTCTAGTGTAAGCAATAACCAGATTGACCAAACCCTATGTGTATTTTTCTCCTTATCTTTCAAAGACACACAATATATTGGGGGACAGAGATGGCTGACATCTAGCAATTCTATATCTTTGATGCACAATGTATCAGATTTTCTAGTGTCTTGTCTGATATTTACAATTGATTAACTGAATGCCAAACAGATCTGATACTGCATCACTGCAGAAGCATATTACATTTGCTTCTACACTGGATTCCCTTTTAAAACAGTTTAGAAATATCAGTTAGTCCAAAACGGGGATGGGCACAAAACAGAAAAATGTGGCTCATATTGATTCATGGTTTGTGGCTGAACCATGAACTGAACCAAAGCAGGAGGTTCATTCACAAACTGACCAGTTTGTGGTTCATAACCCCACAAACCCTATTGATAGGGATCACAATTCCTTTAAATGGAGATTGCAGAAAGTCTGAGAAACAGCTGAGCAGTGGGAAGTAGGGACGGCACAAGACAGCCCAAAACAGCTGCACTACACAAGCAAGCACTCCCTGCTGCTCAGCTATTTTTCCCTTTAAAAGCACTAGACTCAATGAGCCACTGAGCTCAGATGTTTTGATGGCTTTCATGTAGAACAAAAAGCAGAGAGTTAAAGGAACAGAGTCCCCTTAGACCCCTGCTTTCTGTTATATCCATGAACCACCCAAACTGCTTTAAAATTTAATGGAAGCTTGATGGAGATTTGTCACAGCAGTTCGTGAACTATGAACAGTGTAAATTTCATGGTTCATACTTTATGGTTCAATTTGTGTACATTCCTAGTCCAAAATGCAGCAGCCAGGCTACTGACAGGGTTGGTTACAAAATTTACCTTCTGGGGGAGTAAGCCTAACTAAGGTTGGGTCTGCACTTTGCTTTCTACCCTCTCCCAGCACGAATAAACCCCTCCGCTCTGCACTGGATTTCCATTTGATTTTGGGTGCTTTAAATTTTCCCTCTGCAACATCCATGATTAATCCATGGTGACCCTACCTTTCCTCTGTGATATCCAGGAGCAGATATAAGTCATTATATTTGAAGACCCAGCTTTTAAAGCCCTCAGTATAATGTAGATCTTCTGCGTTTTGACGGATTAACTTCCTACAATGCAGTCTTCCCTGATTGGCCAGGGTGTCAGTTCAAAGATTTCCTGGTTCCCGGTTGAAAGATTTTCCCTCCCAAAACTTATTTTTGCCCTGTTTTAAAGTGACTGTACTCCGGAAGCCCACACGTCTCTCAGCAGAGATTTGCATCTTAGATTTATTTCCCCCTCCATGTTCTCTGTGAGCTGCTGTCTCCAATCCTCCCCCTCCCATACATGAAAAGAAAGAGCCTCCTGCTGTGCTTGGCTCCCCTCCCCACTCTGAGCTTCCCCAATCAAGTGCAGACCACATTCTGTTGCAATTCGGGGTGGGGGGATCAGGGTTCAAATTGATCTGAATTCAGCATGATCGACAACGGAAAAAATAAAGTAAGTGCAGAATCAGCCCTGGTCTGCTTGGAAGTAGACCCAATTTTATTTAGTAGGGCTTACTCCCAGGACAGTGTTCTTCAGGTAGTAGCCTGAGAAGACTTAATTGTCTTAGAAAATTGAAGTCTTCAGATCTTTCAAAACTGCTCAGAACACAGTGACCAATTTCCTCCCTTGCCTTACATAAAAGCATAAAAATTAGGGATATGCAATCTGGATTTGGAAATATTTGAATGCATCAAATAATGTCATAATCAGAATAGTTAAGAAAAATTCCAAATCTGAATTTTATACTTCCAGATATTTGGAATATTGCCTTATAGTTGGAATCCAGTAGACTTCTATAAGAAAGTAACCTGAAACATTCTGCAAACAGCCTGGTACTATTCTTCAAACAACTAGCTGAAGGTAGAGAACTCAGTATCCTCTGTTGGGCATCGTCATGAAAGGAGGGGGGAATGGAGTGAGACCAAACCCTTTGAATTGTGTGTTTCTGCACTTACAGTATCCTGAAGGAATGCTCACTTTGATCCTTACCAAACAAAAGACAAGAGTAACTGGTTACATAATCCTGTTACGCCATTTGCCCTGTGTGGTTTTATTCGTCTGTGTGTTTGTGTGTGTGATTTTCATGAGGGAAGGGGTTACATTCTGCTTTAGCAGAATCAAATATAGTTGGGGAGGATTTTTTTTGGGGGGGGGAGAATCTGTTAACACTATGAAATGTGAGCATGGTTAGAAAAAAACTGTATGGGGAAGGCTACAAGAACAACGTTGGGTTCTCTGAGGTAATCCTTAGAGTCAGAGAGATTGGAACACTGAAATCCACATCACTGGATATGCCTTGCTTCATTCTGCTGCCTCCTCCTCCTAACTCTTCCCTTCTTCCAACTGCAACTCCAAGACTGCGCTCACTCATTCAACCATGCTATGCCTAGTGTTGTTACAGTAGTTCTTCCCCTCCACCCACAACTGTCTGTTTGTTGCTCCTGTACTGTCCATGGTGTTTGCCCACTCTGTAGTACCAGCTGTTCTCTGCTGTACTGTATCCTGCCCAATGCTGCCTTGCTGGCATTTGCACTATTCAGGGTTGATGCCAAGATGGCACTCATTTGCTACCGGCTGGCACTGCTGGCTGGCAATAGTGGCTATTGCTGACTGCAGTTGCCACATCTTCTCAACTCTTTGAGGTTGACATTGTCTCAATGGGAAAGGATCAGCGTACTATGAGGAAACCTTATGAGTAGGTTGCCTTGTTGTGTTTTTTACAAACATGGGAAATGGCTATTCCTATAGATCTTAATGGCATTCCGGATATTTGGAAATTCTGGATTTTGTAAATTCCAAATCGTGAATCTAATGGGTCCTAATTTCAAGTTCTAAATCCAAATTTCGGGATATGTGTGTGTGTGTGTATGTTGTGTGTGTGTGTGTGTGTGTGTGTGTAACAGTAAAAACAGACTTGAAACAAATATGGCTCAGAAAATGAAACCAAAAATGTACAGGAAAATGCTCCCTCTTGGTCATATATGAAAGCTAGATGATAGCATTCCTCAGTTTCTCTCTCTCTCAATAAAACAAGTTTAACACATTGATAAATGTCAACATATTTACTTGGGGATTGCCCAAAATTGCTCTGCCATAAGTGGCTTCCATAGTTCTGCCACAAAATTGGTGCTGTTTAACTCCATTGATTTAATGGATGGAGACTGCTCCTTTTGCCAGCGAATTTGGCTCTGGAGTCTAATAGAACTACTCAAAATAAAAAAGGATAAAGCTTAATGTCTCAGTGTTATCATTTAGTTTTAATTAAGAAGAGGGGTTTATAACTCTTCCCTGGTGTGGCACATTAAACAGCTATTTCGTAGATGGCCGCATCTCAGTTTAAAATTTTTACGACTCTTTATTCCAGTCTTTCATTTTAAAATGTACTAAAGTAATGGAATGGATGCAAGATGGATCATCAGTCACCTGGAGCATCTATTTATATTACTGTAATTTATGGAGCAGGACGTGTTTGATTTTACCTCATAATTCTTCTGTTATACACATTTTTACAATTACAGTGGCCTTCATTTCCCTTCCTATGCTCTGTCCCCTAAAGATAAAAAAAATATGTTCATGTATGAATATTTCAGTCTTAATGGTACTGGTAATGGGTAACCATCCCACTATATAATTCTTAATTAATCCTCCAAAGCCAAATTAATTCAGAATAGGCATGTAGTCTATCCATGTGCTCAATGAGGGTAGCAGGACTTATGACAGAAAATATAATTCCCATGATATATCTAGCCATCTTGGGTGTAATAATATCTACAAAAATGTCTGATGTTTGTCCCAGCTATAGATACCTCCCAACATGGCATGTATTCCCTCTGCTGATAACTCTATATTCAGTAGTGGTTGAAGTAAATGTATTTGTTTGAATGTTATGGAGGCTTTTTGGCATTTCTGTGTACCTGATAGCATCGGCAGGCTTGTGACTGCTCTCTCAACTTCACCTACCTCACAGGGTGTCTATTGTGGGGAGATGAAAGAGAAGGCGATTGTAAGCCGCTTTGAGACTCCTTCGGGTAGAGAAAAGCAAGATATAAGAACCAAATCTTCTTCTTCATGCATGCATGCATGCATGCATGCATGTATGTATGTATGTATGTATGTGGGTCATTCCAGAAGATGGGATCACAACAGAGAACATATAGGAAATTATTGACTTTGTTGATTTATAGGATGGCATGTGAAGATGACTGAAGCTGTTGAGGGAGAGCATAGGGATAAAGCTAGTCTTGCAGAAAAGAGGGGCCAAGGCTGTGTAAGGCTTTGTATGTGAAACCTAATGTCTTGGATTGAATTGAGACTGGTGACCAATCAATAGGGAATTAATGGAGTGACTGTAGGATCTCTAATCTAGCCTTACCATGCTGTTGCTCACAATGAAAAAGCATGCATTAATGTGGGGCAACTTTCCCTCAAAGCCATGTAATCTTTTTTTTTAAATTATTTATTTGTTTGTTATATTTGTATACCGCCTTCCCCGAAAGCTCAGGGCGGTTCACATGAAACAGAACAGAAACAATACAGATAACTTAGATTAACAATGATGAATGAAATGAAACAACAAGCAACATGGAACCGTAGAGAAAAGAAAACATGCAATTGGAAATGCTGAGGAGGGAGGACTAATAGGTTTTAAATTTTTATTACTGGTAATTTTAATTTAGAATTGTAAGACACCTTTGAGTCTTAAGTGAAAGTACACTATAAATATTTTTATTTATTTATCTATTAAATAATATGGCAAAATGTTCCATGTGGTATTGACCACAGTTCCTAATGGCGAATGATTGGCTACAAAGCAATTTACAAGTCAGTGAAGTCAGTTTTAGAATGGATGAGGGCTATGAAATTAAACCTTTTCCCTGACAAAACAGAAAAATTGATCCAGGAATTGATGTGCTTCTTGCTCTAAATGGGGTCAAATCCCACCTGAGGGAGCAAGTTCATAGCTTGAGAGTGTTTCCGGACCTTAGGACTCCTGCTGGATAAACAGGTGGTAGTGGTGGCCCGGGGTGTCTTTATTTATTTATTTATTTATTTATTTATTTATTTATTTATTTATTTATTTATTTATTGCATTTTTATCTCACCACTTTCCGTAGACTTGTGGTGGGTTACATAAAGGCCATTCACCAGCTACGGCTAACAAGCTAACTACAGCCTTTTTTTTTCTAGCCAAAAAAAGGATTTGCTGCCATGGTAGGGTTATCCTGTCTGGATTAGACTACTGTAATGCAGTCTGTGTGAAACTGCCCTTGAAGAATATTCAGAAGCTACAGCTGGTACAGAATGTATAGCCAAAATCAGACTCTGTGCAGAAAGCATGCCATGAATTTCAGCCTGGGAAATATGAAGAGGAAAGCCCAAATGCTAGAGTCGACTCACAGCATCCATAGGACATCCAAAGTGAGTTTAAAACAAGGTATGTCTCCAAATGCAGAACCAGTAATCTGAGGCTAGATAGGCAGCAACCTGAGAATTTTCTTCTTAGTCAAGGCATCAAAAATGGGGGAGGGGAGTGGGTTATATATTTTATTATCTGCCATCTTGATATTATGTTCTAATTATGTTTTAATGGGTGATTTTAGGGGATTTTATTGTATTCATGGATTTTGTAAACCGCTGCGAAACATTTGAAATGGGTGAAATAAAATAAATATAAAAGTATAGAATCCTCTCCCCAGGGAGATTCATTTATCCCTCTTGATCATTATTTTCTGCCATCAAGTGAAGAATAATCTATTTCATTTGGTTTCCCCCCCCCAATCCTCCTTTTATTCTGAATTCTTAATTTTGTTTGCTTTAATGGTTGTCTTTGGGTTTTTAAAATCTATTTCTAAAAGTGATTTTAATGGTTTTGGTTTTTCATTGCCTTGGGGACACTAGGTGGGATGCAAAGGCACCAGAAAAATATTCTACATCATAATAATACAACAACAAGACAAATAAGGCAAGATATTTTCCCTATGGCATTGACTATAGTTCCCAGTGGTCAGTAATCAGTCAGTCAGTCTAGCATATTTGTCCATTTTATGGTTAAACATAAGCTTTGAAATAATCCAGCACAGAGGCATTTTCCTTCCTCATAATTTGCTGAGTTCATTGATAAATAAATGAACAGTTCACAAAATCTGAAGCAAACACATTCTAGTCTACTATTTGGTAGACTGGCTGGGAAGACTCACATTTTAAAAATGTATTACTTGTTATTCTGAAGTGAATTTTCATGATTCAAGATCCTGAATATCCAGTTAGGCAAATGAAAACAATGACTTTTTATCACAAAGGGCTGTCATGGTCTATGTTCATTTATGCTAGAATTTTGTTGCTGTTGTTGTTGGTCTTTAAGATGCATGAGACTTATTTTTACATGGCTACTTTTCCGGAAATTTTCTCATGCCAAGTCCTTTCTTCATGATTTGTTGCATAATGCAATTCTTCTCAGCATTAATTTTGCTAGAGGAAAAGGATAAAGTGCCCTCTGTTTAAGTTCACAAATTAAAACAATAACAATGAGAATGATTAACTTCCTGCAGTGTGCACGCAATTGATTACTATAAGCAAAATCTTCTTATTGGGAGATCTGTGCATAGTTGTTTTCCATTATAACTCCTTCATCTTTTCTTTTTTGCCATATGTAAAGTATTTGCATCACAATTGCCCCAAGTCTCTTTGGCTCCTCAACTGAGAACTGAATCCTGTTAGCTGGATGATATGGCAACCCTCTCAGGTTGAAAGTGCTTTTGTGTCTTCATAGCTAATGGTTCTGTAATGTGCCATAATCAGGCAAGCAGAAAGGATGGGAATAGAAATATTGCCTTTTGTTGTTTGCCCCCATTTGGGGATGTCTAATAACTCATGTTTCAAAATATCAGCTGAAACAAGAGGGAGTCAGCAGACTGTAGACTCGGTGCTCTGGATATTATGAACATGTCTGGGTGAAGATACGCATAGCAAAGCTCTTGGTAGCACATTATTGAAATGCCACAAGATGAAACAGGCAGCTAAGATAAACCCATTGCTGCATATAATAATGTTCCATCTGCCAGTGCTGACAGCCTTTATCTGCAGCTTTCCTTGCACAAGGGCTTCTCAACAACATTAATAGCATCATTATTCTACCCTAGATACAGTTTCCATACACAAATATTAATAGCCAGATTTCTTAACAAGGAATGAGTATCACAGCTTCATTTAGGGCACAGTTATTGAATGCATCTGCATTAGATAATTCTTAAGAGATGGGTTGCGTTTTCATGGATAAAATGAAGGGACACCTAAGTTAACTTGCCAACCTGTCAAATGTCAACTAAATATGAGACTTCTGATTATCTGTATTGGAATTTTTAAATATATGTCTCTTTTTAGTGATGTTTTAGTGATGTTACAAAGAAATCTGTGTTTTCTGGTTTATCTCAGCATTCCCAAGAATGAGAGTGATGGTGTTCACATGAAATATGTGTGAATCCTTTTCATGTCTTGTGAAAAGCGATATAGCTCAGGAGGTGAAAATCACAAGTCAACAGTTGCAGACATTTTTTGCATATGGAACATAGCATGTTCCATCCCTGGTACATCTAGTTAAAAGAATTCCTGTGAGAATCTAGGGTTGGGAGGTAGCACTGTGCTCCCCTGGAAAGAGGAGGTGGCTGTTATCCACTGCAGAAGTCTGAATTGAACTACAGTCCCCGGGCAGCATTGTGAAAACCTCACAATGATTTGCTATCCAATTTACCTGGAATGTTAGAAAGAAAATCCAAGGGAACATTGACTACTTTTTTGGTGGAGGGGGGACAGCAAACCAGAGTGCTGCTGGAGAGGCTATTTGACCTCTGTCCCATTCTCCATAACAGGCTTTTGCTGAAAGCTGGCTCATCCACCCTCCATGGATTTAATGAGATTAGCTGGTCACCTTTTGAGGGACTGGGCAGGAACTCTGGAGGCCTTCTTCAAAAGGGTGTGTGTTTTGCTCCACTTTGTCCTGAGGAAATTGGACTAATTGACAAACACCCTGAATCAAGAAAATGGGAGTTGTTCCTAAACTAACCCAACACTGGTTCAACGTGGTGGTCCAGGTCAAGAAATTCCTGGAGATTTGGTGGTTGAGCCTGGGGTGATGGGATTTGGGAAAGGGAGGACCTCAGCAGAATATAATGCCATTGAGTCCACCCTCCAAGGAAGTAATTTTCTTCAGGGGAACTGTCATCTGGAGATCCATTAGAATTATGGGTAATCTCCATGCCCCACCTTAGCAACTAAGCCCTTAATTACTTAAGCAGCTTGTGAGGGGATGGAGTTGAGACTTAATACTTTGGTGCATTTTTTATGTGAAGGTGTGAATAAACAAAACCAGCAGTAATACTGGATATGTTTGAAGCCAAGGTTTGCTCTAAAACTTGGTAGCCATTCTAGTTTGTTTGTTAGCATCAATGTATACTAGGGTTGTAAACCTCCAGGTGGCACCTATAGATCTCTCATTATTACAACTGATCTCCAGACAACCAGATGACCAAGCCCTGGAGAAAATGGCTGCTTTGTAGTATTATACCCTGTTGAGATTCTTTCTCCAAACCTCACCTTGCACAGGCTTCACCCCAAAATCTCCATATATTTCCCAACCCTAATATATACTAATTCATGAATGTTTAATTGATGTAGATCAGCCATTAATAAACTAGTTAACCTGAATAATGTCTTGCATCCTACCTTATCTATCCCAGGATTCATATAACAACAATCTTTAACCCTCCCCCCGCTCCGGAGGAGCGGGAGGAATAAAGGAGTAAGGGCAAGTGGGGAGGAGTTAGGGCGGGCCCTGTCCGGGATAAAAACTCGGAGGGCCCAATCAGGAGCCGCGAAGCGGCTCCTGATTGGGCCCTCCGAGTGTCACTCGAGGGCCAAGCAGCCAATGGGGAGCCGCGCAAAGCGCGGCTCCCCATTGGCTGGTTGGCCCAGCCTCGCCTGGGCCGGCCGGGGAGTTGCCGCTCAGAGGAAGAAGCCTTCCCCAGCGGTAAGTCCTCCGGCCGGCTTCCCCTCGCCCAGGGAGCCTTCTGCCGGGCCCTGGGGCAGGCTCGCCTGCCCTTGGGCCCGCCAGAAGGCCACAAAGCCCACTCCCGAAGTCCCGAGCCTTCTGCCGGGCCCTGGAGCAGCCGAGCCTGCTCCTAGGCCCGGCAGTAGGCCGCGGAGCCCGCCGCCCCCGTCCCGAGCCTTCTGCCGGGCCCTGGGGCAGCCGAGCCTGCCCCTGGGCCCGGCAGTAGGCCGCAAAGCCTGCCGCCCCCGTCCCGAGCCTTCTGCCGGGCCCTGGGGCAGCCGAGCCTGCCCCTGGGCCCGGCAGTAGGCCGCAAAGCCTGCCGCCCCCGTCCCGAGCCTTCTGCCGGGCCCTGGGGCAGCCGAGCCTGCCCCTGGGCCCGGCAGTAGGCCGCAAAGCCTGCCGCCCCCGTCCCGAGCCTTCTGCCGGGCCCTGGGGCAGCCGAGCCTGCCCCTGGGCCCGGCAGTAGGCCGCAAAGCCTGCCGCCCCCGTCCCGAGCCTTCTGCCGGGCCCTGGGGCAGCCGAGCCTGCCCCTGGGCCCGGCAGTAGGCCGCAAAGCCTGCCGCCCCCGTCCCGAGCCTTCTGCCGGGCCCTGGGGCAGCCGAGCCTGCCCCTGGGCCCGGCAGTAGGCCGCAAAGCCTGCCGCCCCCGTCCCGAGCCTTCTGCCGGGCCCTGGGGCAGCCGAGCCTGCCCCTGGGCCCGGCAGTAGGCCGCAAAGCCTGCCGCCCCCGTCCCGAGCCTTCTGCCGGGCCCTGGGGCAGCCGAGCCTGCCCCTGGGCCCGGCAGTAGGCTGCAAAGCCTGCCGCCCCCGTCCCGAGCCTTCTGCCGGGCCCTGGGGCAGCTGAGCCTGCCCCTGGGCCCAGCAGAAGGTCCCAAGGCCACCTACCTTACTCTGTTCCTCCCTTCCTCCCAGCATTCCCTTTCTCCTTCCCTTCCTCCCAGCATTCCCTTTCTCCTTCCCTTCCTCCCAGCATTCCTTTTGTTTTTCCCTTTCTCCCTTCTTCCCTCTCTTCCATCTGCCTCTTTCTGGCTACCTGTTTCTCTCCCTCTTCTTCTGTCTCTATCTTCCTCCCTTTCTTTCTGTCTTTCTGTCTCTCTTTCTCCTTTTCCTCCTTCCTTCACCCCATCCCTCCACCCATCCATCATCCTAGGGCCCGCTGTATTTTGCCCACAGCGGGCTTAATATCTAGTACAAATAATAAAATGTAAAACAATACAAAACAAATTAATAAAATAAACCTGAATGCAACACATTAAATCAAGACTAAAATTACCCCCCCACAACCAGTATAACTGCCCAGGTTAAGGCTGCCCTCAAAAGCTCCCCAGAACTTCTCTGTTTGCCTCTTTACTGGAAAGCCAGGATAATTGGATCTTTTCTGACCTTTTCCAAGAAGTTGTTCTGGAGACTTGAGACAGCGACTACAAAACCTGAACCCAAACAACAGTAGAACTTGCATTATCGAAGAACTGAAAATAGACCATGGTGGGAAGAGCATAGCTCAAACCTGGGAACATGCTGGAAGAAGTGCCCTGGAGGTCATTAAATGCTGTTTGAAGATACTGTACCCTTCATCTTGAGTCTGAGCTGAGGGGGGAAATATTAATTCCCCTTTTCTCCAACTGTTCTCAAAAGAAGGAACCTTATGAAGAAAGCCATTAGAGCTACTTTAGATTGTTTGAGAAGCTCTAGAATTCATGCTTTTAAAACAGGATCATGGCTTTAGTTAGAAGGGACATGAAGAGCATAAACAGTTTTTAAATAAAGTCTCTAAACAAGAATATCTGCCAGCTATAACAGTGCAGAGGTAAACCTGCTTGAATAAAAATAAGCAGCGTTCCATATTATACGATAACTATGGAAACACTTGATGTTCATATTGTTGTTAACCATTCGATGTGGTATGGTGTAAGGTTCCCAAACAATTCCATGATTGTCAGGACATTGAGTACATTAGCTGAACACGCGGAAACAAATATACTAGTATAAAGCAGAGATCACTAAGCAGAACCCAAAAATAATCCTTAAGAAAAATGTTTCAGCACTTTGGCCAAACACAATGAAATATGAGAAGTCCTGCTGAGCAAAATAATTCATAGCAGAGCACTGTTTTATCCTGTAACTGCAATGAAATCAGAAAAATAGCCTAAAATTACGATGGAAGCTGATTACTATAGAAAGCTGTGATTTCAGAATTGGGTTGGAGTGCATTGTTTTCTGCACGAGTTTTAAAGAACAAGCCCAGGAAATAACCAAAGGGGAGGGAGTGGATAAATTGCTAAGAACATTCAAAGTTCAAGTGGTTTCTCAGTGCCCTCCTAGTAGTGTGGGCTTAAAAAAGAGAAACTTTGTTAAGGAGAACACTGTCTATGATTTGAAAGGTATAATTAAAGGTTGGAAACGCCTTAGCCAGATAGATTGTCTGATGATAATCAAGAGCGAGAACTTGGAGAGATTGGGTTCAACTAAAGAAAAGATTAGCATGACATATGGAAAGGCATTGGCTTGAATCCAGCAATGCACAAGTGCAAAGAGAACAGACTTTTGCAGGATATGCTAGAAGGAGAATTGGTTTTATATCCTGCTTTTCACTACCTGAAGGAGTCTCAAAGTGGCTTACAATAACCTTCCCTTTCTCTCCCCACAATAGACAGACACCCTGTGAGGTAGATGGGACTGAGAGATTTCAGAGAGAACTGTGTCTGATCCAAGGTCACCCAGCTGGCTTCATGTAGAGGAGGAGGGAGGAATCGAACCTGGTTATCTAGATTAGTTTCTGCCACTCTTCACCACTGCACTACACCACACTGGCCCCTACTGAATCAGACCAATAGTCCATCTAATCCACCAACAGTCCATCTAGTCCGGCCAGTTTTACACAGCAATCAACCATTAGCCCTACATGGCTACATTTATTATTCCAATCTAGGCCACTGCTCCCAGACCTGCCAGCTTGCAGTGGCTTACAACATGCAATTTACAATAAACAATAAAACTCCTAAACCCAAATTCCTCCATGCCAGGCCTCACCACCCCAACCTTGACCCCCTTATTGCCATATCTCCAGGGGAGCTGTTCCAGTTGGGCACTCTGAGGAAGGGCTAAGATGTACCTTCAACCTGGCCCCAACCAATTACCTGGAGGAAGAGTTCTGTCTTGCAGGCCCTGGGAAACTTTTCTAGCTCCATCAGCGCCCTCAGCTCTTCCGAGAGTCCATTGGTCCTGGTTAGGCAAACATCCTGCCAACCAGCCTGTTTTTGGGAATGTGAGGTTTGGAGAACCACAAAATTTTGCCACTCCACAGTTTATCCCTCAGCAGACTGGCTGGGAGATGGTTCATGGGATGCCAAGCAGGCAGCTGTATCCTCAGCTCAAACTGAATATGTATCTGCAGCATAATGGATGCTGTAAGGGTAGATTTTGGGATAGAGGAACCCAAACCAATACAATGATTTGAAGACAATCAAGGGTGCATAAAGAAGAAGAAGAAAAAGAAGAAGAGTTGGTTCTTATATTCCACTTTTCTCTACCCGAAAGAGTCTCAGAGCGGCTTACAGTCGCCTTCCCTTTCTTCTCCCCACAACAGACACCCTGTGTGGTAGGTGAGGCTGAGAGAGCCCTGATATTACTGCTTGGTCAGAACAGCTTTATCAGTGCTCAAGGTCACTCAGCTGGTTGCATGTGGGGAGCGTGGAATCAAACTCGGCTTGCCAGATTAGAAGTCCGCATTCCTAACCACTACACCAAGCTGGCACAGATAGAGAAGATCACTTCAAGAACAAAACACTTGCATGTGAAGCACCGCCTACTTAGAAACTTGCAAGAAGGGCTTAATGAGTTGACATATTGTCTTACAAATGTAATGATCACAGATGCACTCACCAAGCCACTTTCCCAAGAAATGTCTGAAAGTCTATGTAAGAAGATAAATCTTGTGGACTTTGTACACTAGACCTTGAGAAGGAAAATGTCTAGTGTACAAAAAAGAAGAGAAAATGACCATGAAGGGGACAGCAATTAGACAATTAGGATAGTGAGATCAGCACCTTCTCTCCTTTTAAATCTCATCCCTTGTCTGTCTCCAAATTGCTATTCTTAGGGCAATATCCTGTTTCTTCTCAGAAGTTCCACACTTAGTCTGAACCACCCTCTCAGCTAGATGTACTTAGGAGTCTGTCTCTCCTAGTTACTATTAAGTCTGTGAGTTCCTAAATATATCTTTATCTACATTTTAATCAAGTTGTGTGAGTTTGCTGTGTTAATTACTCTCCCAATATATACTTTCTGAGTAAACCTGCTTAGGACCACTCTCATAAATTGCTTCATTTACAGTCAAGTGTATCTAGACAAAAACCTGGTATATAAGTAATTCATGTTCCTAGACAGAAGATCTGTACACAGTAAAAGATATAAAGCGCCAACTTAAAAATTCAAAATGCATAAGCACAACTCACAAAGCTAAGAAAATGTGCAGTAGTTTAGTTGGTGGTATAAGGGTGATATCTTCAGGAGAGAAGAATAGCTTTAAAATCTCAGTGTTCATTTTATATATTGCAAAAAGTAGGTTTAAATATACCCATAAATGTATTAAAGTGTAAGTGAGAATAGAGGCCCGCATTTTAGAAGTGTTTCAAACTGTTATTTTAAAATATTTAAGAAATACTTTTAAGTGTAAACTTGGGGAATGTAAGACATTCTCATATCTTTGAATTTGATTCTTAAAAGGAGGTTTCTTACTGCACAATTCTTGCAGCTGGAGATGTGCAGAAAAGAGTAAAGAGAAAGCAAATCTGTGCTATTGCCAGTGCATTGACAATTCACATTTTTTATATTTCCTTTGTTCTCAAATATCCTTTCAAAATTCCTGTCAGCTAGCAAATCTGGTTATTTTTTGGTATAATATACATTCTATTTCATCCTGCCAGTAAAAACAGTATGTCAAATTAAGTTATGTTATTTTGAAAAATCAACAAAAAATTCTTAAAGTCAAAATCTATACAGAAAATATACAAATTTACTTAATTTGTATTGGCACTGTAGATGCTTCTGACCTTTTGCACATGGCTGAAAGTGTCTCCCTCACAGATATCAAGTTGGTGTTGAGTAAACATAAACTACTGCAAGTTGTCTAATAGTCTCAAAACAAAATTAACAGTTTAAAAGTTGGACTAGCATGACTCTTCTCAACATTCTTGTCACCAGACAAATCCAGCTCCTTCAAAGAATGAACATTAAGTTGTGCAACTGTTTATGAGGTAGGTTTTTTCTCTCCCAACTCTGGAGGGAGAAAAGGATTTTCTGGACTGAATCGTGAACTAACTCTTGACATCTCTGTGATTTGACCATGACTTCCCACAAATCTAGAGCTGGAAGCTGACTTTTGGTTCTCCTTTGCCAGTAGAAAAAGGGAACAGAAATAGTAATATCCTCAGGTAAATAAAGTTGAGGGGAAACATCCAGGAATGGGTTTAAAACTACAATTTGCCATCTGTGTAAATGCAACACAGAAGATATTTTATTCCTTAATTTTAGCTGGGACGTCTGTGCTGCAATCCTAAACATAGTTACACGACTAAATCCATTGAAGTCAATAGGCTTAGAAAGTTATACTTCTTACTTAATAATTTGACCCACCAATTTGTTAGTGATTTTGTTTTTACTCTAAAGTTCAAACTACTTTACTCTAAAGTTCAAACTGGCTAGAGGGCTACCAGCTCATGCAACTGAACACTGCTGAGTGGGGAAGAGGCTACTACACTCTTACCATGTGCAGTAGTGGAGACACCAAGACTCAACTCCATGCAGACACATGAGTGCTGGATGGATAGCAGCATCTACTGCAGCCAGCATTGCCATTCCCTTTGAGTGATATCTAGGTGAGCCTTACAGCTTCAATTACCTCTCCTTGACAAGCTCGGGAAATGGCAATAGATTCCCTTCCCCCATTCAAATGGTGCTCGTTGGCAGTGCTTTCACCATGGATGAGCAAACCAAAAATGCTGAAAATTTTGCCAAAAACACAATAGGCATTTTTAGGCTTCTCAGATACATGGCAGAAAGCAACCACAGACACAACATGTATCTTGGAAGTTCAATTAAAAGATGGGGAGTAGAGGGAAGGTTCCCGCATGCAAACTCATGTTCTCAGTGGTCCCCAGTCTTTTTATCACTGGGGACCGGTCAACGCTTGGCAATTTTACTGAGGCCTGGGAGAGGGGTAGTATTTTACAGAGGGACATCGCCACCATCTGAGCCCCTGCTCCGCTTGCTTTCCCGCTGGTGCCTCTGACTTCCTGCCACCCACTGGGGGCGCTGAGGGGGAGCCCCAGCCATGGCGGCCGCTGGAGAGCACCAAAGGTGAGACAGCAGCAGAGTGGCAGGGCAGCCCCCAAGGCAGCAGCCGGGGAGGAGGACGAGGAAGAGCTGTGGCCCGGTACTGCCTGATGCACGGATTGGTCCCGGTCCCCGGACCAGGGATTGGGGAAATTAAAAGGATCTGGACTGACCTTGAGCTTAACAGTTATGGAGCTGAATCACTTCTCTTTTTGAGCTCCCCAATTTGAATGTTGTCAGCATTACTAATGAAAATGTTACTTGCTTAGGCATTAACACCAGACATTGGCTTATGCATTTGTTATTTGTTATTCTCTGTGATCAGCATAGCAAAAGTTGTCTGTATAAATCCATTTTGAAACTACCCGTCCTTGCTTTATATTTTTCTGGCTTGTAAAATATTGATCCTGATGTTTTACCCTGAAGGAGAAAAGAGAGTAACAAGATTAGAAACCACAGAATTGCAGTCTTCCTTCTTTTGTCTCTTTAGCATGTAATTCAAAGAGCATTTTTACTCTTGAACTTTGACTGAAATGTCTTTCAGAAATAGAATTTATCTTCTGCAGGGAACATGAATGACGGTGCCTGTATTGCTCCTATAGAATGAGAAATGCAGCACAAGCGAGATAGCCTTTAAAATCTAATATCAAGCATTCCAGCTATTTATTCCTCATTTCAGTACACATGGAGCACAAAATGTTAAAGATTTTAATACATACACTTATTGGAGCTACCATTATACCTGCTTCCCTCAAAATACCATTTCATAATTTTTTAGATGCATCTCCTATTTCTTATTTTAAAATTATACCACTTTTCCAAAAGGGATATAGAAAGCTCCTAATGGTAGGCATAACAAGAATAACAACAAAACCCTGCATTCATTTCTGGGTTTAGTTTGGTTTTTATTTCATTTTAGTTTTTAATTAAGCTGAAGGAAGTGGTGGCTCATCCTTTGCTGAAAAAACATTTCTGACCAGTTACCGCCCAGTCTGGCATCTTGCGTTTCTGGGAATGGTACTTGAAAGGGCCAAGGTGGACCAGCTCCTGGCATACTTGGAGGAAGCTTTGGCACTTGATCCATCCCAGTTGATCTATCCTGACCATGGAGATGGAGTTTGTCGCCTTAGTGGATGATCTCTGATGCCAGCAGGATTGAGGCAGTTTGGCCATATTCATGATACTTGATCTGTCAGCCACACTTGATGTGGTCATCCATGAGTTACTGGTGCACTGCCTCACCAGGGCTTGCATTCAGGAGACAGCCCTTCAATGGCTGTGCTCCTTTTTCTGAAACCGGACACAGAGGGTGGCTGTGGGGGAGATTTTATCATGTCCCTATTGACACCTCTCTCCCACATTATTTAACATCTTTATGTGCCCTCTAGGACAGCTGGTCCAGAGTTATGGGCTGGAGTGTTATCAATATGCAGATGACACCCAGATCTATCTCTTCATGGATGGCCACCCAGATACCCCCTGGATACATTTGCCAGTTGTTTGGAAGCCATAGCTGAATGGTTAGAGCAGAGTCACCTGAATCTCAACCTCTCCATGATGGAGGTCCTGTGGTTGAGCAGGAAAGGGATAGAAAAAGGAAGCGAGTCTCAATGTATTGACTTTGTGCAACTCTGCTGAGGATGTAATTGATAGTACCTTTAAACACTCTTACTAATTCATCCAAAGTGTGATGTATCAGTGTGTCCTAGAAAATATAGACCCAGGGTACATGGAATTTTTATAGGCACTATTTTAAGCATGGGGTTTAAGATTCGTTTAATTCTTTGCCTATCTCTCTATATTACTTTATGGTTAAGCTGTTTATGACCTAAGCAAGCCTGACTTTAATTAATAATTATCCTTTATTTATTTATGCTTAGCTTTCTAAAACCATTCTTCCTCACACTGCTGGCTTGGAGCAGTTAACAACATACTTAAGAATAGTTCCATAAACAGTCAGGGAAATAATACACAATTAAAAACATTACATTGATCAAGAATCACCTGCTGTTACAGTTCACCACTGTTGCTTTAAGCTATGCAACCTCATCTTGCATTCAGGAGGAGAGTTTACAGAGGAGGGGCCTTTCCCTGATGTTCTATTGCTCATTGGCCCCAACAAAATACCTGGTAGAAGAGCTCTGTTTTGCAGGACCTTCATAACTGTGAGAGCTCCTGCAAGGCCCACAGGTCTTCTGGGACCTAGTTCCACCAAACTGGAGCCAGATCAAAAAGGTCCTGGCCCTGGTTGAGGCCAAGAATACTTCTCTAGGACTAGGGATTACCAGTCTGCTTGTATCCATGTAGCAGAGCACTTTTCATGTTAGGCAGTCCCTCAGGAATGCCATGCTCAGAATGGCCTTGAAGGTTGATACCAAAACCTTGAACCTACTCCAGAACTCAACTGGGAGCCAGTGCAGTTAGCTGAGAACAGGCTGGATATGGGCCCTCCAAGGTATCCAAGTGAGGACCCATGCTGATGAATTCTGGACCAGTTGCAATTTCTAGCTCAAGGTCAAGAGAAGGCCTGCATACAGCAAGTTACAGTAATCTAGCCTGGAGGTCACTGTTGTATGGATCATTGTTTGAGGGCCAGGTAAGATACTAGTAGAACTATAGAATTCACCTGCAGAGTCGGATGGTGATACCTTTGGTATGATTTGATGCAAATTAATTGTGTTTTTATAAATTATTACTTATTATATATACTCCAGTATGAGAACTATCCACATTAACAACAACAAGAATAACATATATGGTGATTTAGTTGAACTTCCAACATCATTGAAGCTCATCAGCTTTTTTCCCCAATCTTTTTTTTTTTTGCCTTCTTATCTTTTCTGTAGATCGAACCAAAAAAATCTCGCAGCTTTAGAACAGGAATGTATGTTTTCTTGTATCTGCAGCTGAGGACATGGATGCCAGAGGCTTCTCCATCTCCAACTGATTAGATTGCACATACTGCTTTCATTTTCACTGTGCTGCCTCCAACAGTCCCCTGGTATTTTTCATAGCTACTTTGACCATAAAACCTTAAGGACAACTAGGAAAAAAGTATATACCATTCTCTCATAGTGTCTGAACCAGTAACCAGTTCAAGAAGCTTCTCTTTACATTTTTAATAGCATGGCTTGTTCTCAATAGCTTTTTGCCACAAACTGATAGGTTTGATATTGCCTTCTTTGGTTCTCTCAACTTTCACATTTGTAGTGTCGGACTAAATCAACTGCAGTGCAAAAGTTAACTTACACTCAGAGACATAGTAATCAATTAATTCTGCGTAGCTTTCACGTTAATCTTCTCATTGGTTGACTTATTAATACTGGGCAGGCCGGCTTTCTCAAGGTCTGCAAGCTTGTCCATCAATTTGTTCATCAATTTACAAGCATGCCATTACCTTTCTGTCAGAGAATGAAGTAAAGAAGAAACAGTGGGCAATGTATAACAAGCAGCTCAGAACTCCTGTGCAGTATCTTGAATAACTCTCAGCTGATTAAATAGCTTACAGTCAATTAAGCATTCCTTTAAAGATTTATCAGTTAATTAGTTTGATCAAAGGGCAGCTTACCTTAATATATGTTTTAAAGATATTTAAGGAAGCACAAATGGTATATTATGGGAAATGAAAGAAAACACATGTGGTATAACCACTATCTAAGCTGCTGGACTGCCGAGGGAAGAGGCCAGCCATGAGGCACAGCATAAGGGCACCCAGGCCGGACATGTGGCCCCTGGCCTGGCCATATCCATGCTGGGCCCTAGTGCAGCTGGCCTCATCCTTTTCTGGGCCAGCGGTCATGGTGAAATCACCTTTGTCAGAAGAAGAGACAGTGGATGGTAGACTGTCATGTTCCATGTCTAGCTCATTGGGATGGATGAGAAAAACGATCTGTGATCTGAGGATCCAAATCTAAGTGTTTATTACAAAACCATATGAGAGCTCAAGAATGGTTAAATGTGAGCAGATGTCAAAGAGCAAGGCTATTACACTATTTTATACCATAGTAAGCTCCACCAGGACTCCGGGGAATGGTAGAGGACAGGAAGGCCTGGAGGATCATTGTCCATGAGGTCGCGATGGGTCGGACACGACTTCGCACATAACAACAACAACAAGCTCCACCAGATAACACATCAGAGTTACCTCAAGGGTAAGGTGTGGTGAAAGGTTATCACACCAAATATGCAGGTGAATATGGCCAGAGCGTTCTCGCATCAAAGCATTCTCACACTTTGTAAAACAATGGTCCGTAATACATAACATGCCCTGGGAAACATGGCAGAGACTTTATCATATCAAAGATTATCTTAGTTTCAAAGCAAGCAAGCTACGTGTGGATAGAGATAGGAATATGATGACTTCATTGTCTTCTTCATGGGACAGTGTTGCCTTAGTACTGGTGATTTAGGCTACAAAATGGAACAAAGGGTAAACTCCTTTCTCTTCATACAGCTGTGCCAATCTTATATACTCACGGCTATGATAAAACATGAAAAATTGTGATACTTCCTGATATCTCATCCTTTATAGTATTATTCCATTGCCATTGCCATGTACCTCATGCAACAGAAATGTCATTCCCAACAGTCCATTTATTCTGATTCAAAACTTGAAGGGCACTCAGATGCCCATATTGACTCAGTAACCAGAAGCCCGGATAAATGGAATGATAGTTACTCTGTTCACAATATGACACAGGCCCCTAGTGAACTAACAAAGGTAGGTATAACCTCTGTACAGAGAATGAAATATCTACGCTCTTTAAATCTGAAGGGAATTTATGTTAGAAGAAAAAATGCAACAGTTTATAAAACATAAGAATGGAGATTTGTTATTTGGCACAAATACATATTTTAATTCAATTAGGAACATTCTGAATAAAGCCTTTTGCTAGCAGTGGCACAAACAGCTCATGTGCAGGCATACCAATTTATTATGAGAAAGGTTTCTGGCATCCACAAATTCTGAAATAATATTGTACCAGGACAGCTAAAGATAAAATTCAAGAATCCCCATTCATCCCAGGAGCCATGAATCCACGACAAGAAAGAAAATCCACATAATAACTTTTTATTAGGGCCAACCAAAATGACACACCATATTGTGCAAGTGTTCAGGTTCATATGAACAATTAATCAGGCAGATGTTGCAAAATCATTGCAAAAGGAGAGAAGAGGCAAGCTCTTGTGCCAGCTCCGGTGGTAGTAGACGATGAACAGAATACAAATGTCTTCAATTGCTAGAGGAATGATTTCCGCACAATATTTTGTATCATTTGAATTGGTCCTAATAAAAAAAACTGTTACATGGATTTTCATATTTGTTTTTCACAGTGTTTGGTGGGTTTTATTTCTTTTTGGAAATACAGATTGACCAGCTGAGGTAGGATCAGCATTCTCTATTTTCATTTCTTTATAACCCTCTAAAACTGCATTCTTGCTGCCATATGCAGCCTTTATTAATCAGGTGATCTTTCCTGGTCCCTGGATCCCAAAAGTAAACCCAGTCTCCTATTATACTCCTCTAGTTGCCTCTCCATTGACTTAATTTGAGACCAAGAATAAAGTAACTCAACTTGCTAAGTCAACAGTATAAATACTGTTTAACGTATCTTTACTACTATTGCATGCACAAATTATTTGGGTGTGGCTATCATGTTTGAACAGTTGAAGAATTAGGATCTCTGCAAGCTTTTGTTCACTGCAGCTCTATATTTCTACCCTTGACTAAGGCCCATTTCTCACAGCTGCAGATCAGTCAAATGGACAATACCACCAGATTCATAGTAGACATTCATAGAATGTGATGAGGCTACTTTTTAACATTTCTGCATGTAGAAAAATTAGATACTTGGCATTCTGCCTGCCATTCCACTTTTCTGCATGCAAGGATTTCATAGTTATGGAAGAACATTCCACAGTTTGACAACTGCCAGTAGTAAGAAGTTGTTAATCCTCAAAAACAGATTTACCATCACTTCATCTGCTGATTGCAATAAGCAGACCTAAGGGTTTCCTTTCCCTCCTGTAATGAATGTTGTTGGTGTGTCTAAGGGCACATAAGGTATAAAAACATCATCTTTTCAATTTGCTGAAATATAGGAAGTTGCAGGGACAATTTATAGGGAAGGATCCTTTGAACTTGTGTTTCTAACAGCTGTTTGTTTGCTAATGTACAGGTTAAGCAATCAGCAAACAAGCAGGGCACATCACAGCACTAAACTAAAGCAACATAGTCTACAGGAGCCACAGCAATACCCTACAGCCACAGACTCAAAGATTCCTACCTGCATTCTTTTTCTTGGGGCAAGTAACACAGCTATCCCTTTCAGGTCCCTCTGCACCAGTAAGATGGGTATAACATCTATAACTTCTCTTTTCTGCTAGTCAGTAGTTGGGAAAGATGTTATAGGCAGCCTTCGACACAGTTGATCACAGACTCTTGGGCCACCACCTAGCCAAAGTACGGATAAGTGACGTGGCCCTTCAGTGGCCGCAGTCCTTTCTTCACAGACGTTGACAGATCACTATGAGGGATCATCTCCCATCATCGGTCCCTAAATTGCAGGGTTCCACAGGAAGCAATACTCGCCTCAATGTTATTTAACATCTGCATGTGCCCCTTCCCAGCTGACCTGGAGTTTCGGGCTGGATTGTCACCAATATGAAGATGACATCCAGCTATTTCAGTTAATGGACAGCCATCTGTCAGCACCCCTGGCTAACATGGCCAGATGCCTGGAGGATGTGCTGGACTGGCTCAATTGGAGTCGGCTGAATCCAAGTCCAAAGAGGAAAAAGAACCTTTTCCCTGGCTTATAGCAGTAGATACTACTATAATAAGGTTTCTCCAAAATATAGGACTATTTTAAAAATTGCACAGAATAAAGATATGCAAAATGAGAAACTTGTCTCTTTTCTTCTATTATGAAGGATCCAACCAAAATGGTCTCTCGATGTGTCCCGTTTTAAAGAAGTAATTCTCTTCAGTGCTTGTTCTCTCAGCATTTGTTCAATATAACTGATTCCAAATAAGGATACATAGCACCTTAATTAGGCAGTTAAATATGTGTTAAATATAATGTGGCCTTCAGCTCTGAATCAGTATGGGGATGCTTGTCAAATGACTGCTCCCATTCTTCCACCAAACTTATAGTTGAGGCTAGTAACATAACACCTATAACTTCCCTGGGGAAACATCAGCAGGAAGAGGGAAGATTCATCCCCCTAAAGAATGAACCTTCCCCCCCCCCCCAAGATTTAAATTTAATCTGGCAGATGTATGTAAAAAGTGTAGAATTATTTAATTGGTTTGACTAACTTAAATGAATATATGCTTTTAACCTTATTGATTATTGTATTTTTATTACTCGATGTTACCCGCTATGAGCTTCATGGGAAGGGCAGATTAGAAAAACAAAGTTGTTGTGGTTGTTATTGTAGTTCTTAAGATTTAAAGCATGCCCATGCAAAGATAGCAACCAGGAGGAAATCTTTTATGCCTTCGAAGAATACTATTTCTAGCTAAGGGCCCTTCTAGGAGTAATCATTTTCAATTGATTTATTTATCTAAAGATAACCCACGGGGGTTATCTGCCCCAAATTTTCTGCTTAGGATTGTTCTCTAAAGCCATTTGTGAAGCTATGCCTATCTTTTGGCACCCTTCATAACAGTATTTCATTCAAATATTCACTTTTTTCTGCAATTAATCTCTCTTATCAGCATAGAAATGACACATGACTTTCATGTTCAGTCTCCATTCTTGTGCTCACGTATGTGGGGTGTAATGCAGGATGAAGGGAGCTGCTTTCTCTCTCAGCTCCATATAGTGTGGTGCCCTATTTCTTTATTTTGATTTGCCCTGCACAGTTGCTTAGAAACTGTATAGTGTCATCAAGTCTATGGTCCTTTGGACGGAGAGTACTGGATTGCACAGAGAAAGATCTATGTACAAGCTAAGTAAGCTGCATTTTGGAACTCCCAAGTATGATTGGGCCTCAACATTATACCCCCCCCCCCAAAAAATTAAACTATGGCCCTCTTTGTATTTGACATTGCTTAGGGCCTCGGCACGTCTCAATCCAGCCCTGTGACCCTATTTACCAATCTCAAGTGTTTCTTGTTGACACGTTCAATATATAAAATATTCATAAAGTCCAAACTCCAGGCAAGTTCACCAGAAATGACCATCAAAATCCATACATATATGGCTATTAAAGTGGCTGAAGTGTTTTGAAAACAAAATTGTTATATAGCTCCAGTAATATTACTTGAGGCAGAAGTAAGTAACCTAAGTAATATTACTTAAGGCTTCCTTCACTCAATGTCACTGCTTAGCCACAGAGGCAATGCTGTATGTCAAACCAATGGAGAAATTATTTCAAGCCTGCTCAAAGACATTACTATGTCAAGATAATGGTGAAGAGATGTCAGCGAAAGTCTGTGAAAATCTGATAACAGTGCCAACGAGATTGTCTTCATTGGGAGGTTTTGTGGATTATGTTCTAATGTGAAAATAATCACATGCTATCAGGGCAAATTGCATTGCCACTTAAAACAAAATATTGCTTTAGAGTCTGCCACAGTGCCTCCCTCTCTGCCTCCTTGTAAAGCTCTCACACAGCAGCCATTGTGATTTTACCTTGTGTAGTCAGACTACTGAGGAGAACCATCCTATGAGTCAGACAGCTATTTTAAGGCCTCGTTGCAATCCTGGGCCAGGGATGGAAAGATTTCTGAAATATGTGAATTTGATTTTCTGAATTTTCAGATCCTACTCTGCATATTCAGCAGTTAAGGACATATTAGAATTCCATGAACTTTTAATGCTTGTTGAGAATTTAGAGCCAATATCTGGGTCTGTTGTTGGCAAGCTATACAGAGCCCACCGACTGTAGCAGCGCAAGAGGGACCTGGTCCATCTCTTGTTCTTGGTGCATTAATTATCATACTACACCATGGCATGAGGGAAGCTACACACCGATGTCATTGTGCCTTTTTCACAAATTGTGATTTAAATATCAAGTTGATAAATTCAATGGTATTGCACGCTGGTGAGTTTTCAACCCTACTAATATTAAATGCAACAATATTCAAAATTAAACTTCACAATAAAAATCTAAATCGGATAATATATAATTCACATTTTAGAAGCAAATTGTAGATAAGAGAATATGCTGAAGTATTCAACTCTCCCTTTTCCCTAACAAGAACCTCCCCCCCCCCCCAGCATTTATATAAAAGGCTGGGCTTTTATTCAAGTCATAATTTCAAGGAAAGGGACATTTTGGCAGGGACCTTCAGCTCTCAGCTTATTTCTATCGAAGTTATTTACAAAATAGTTGCAGGTACAGAAATCCTATGTTACAGGAAGAAATGTAAAGGCATGTAAACTATTTAAAGCATCTTTGGAAATGTATTCCAAACAACGTTCATTGAAACTGCCAGAAGTAAGGTATGTCTTCTTTTTCACTTCTAATAAAAGTGAAATACTTCGAGCAAGGGCAATGCTATTTTTCAAGATTTCCACACAGATTTAAGTGAATGGCGTTTTCAAAAGTAATGCCACTTACCGAATAATTCAACAATAAGTGAAGGAGGGTTGATGACACCTTGAAGACAAACTGATTGATTGCAGTTTAGGTGGCAGTCGACTCTCATCAGATGTATGAAGTGAACTGAAAAGTTGAGGGGGGGGGGTATGGAACCACCTAGCTTCTTCTGGAGGATAAACAAGGCAAGATCTTAAGCTAATGGACATATTAAAATCAAACATCCTGAAAGCCGGAGTGTGATATACAAGTACCCTATATAAGAGTTAGATGAAGCCTCAAACAAGCAGCAATGATTGGTTTAGTAAAAAATCAGCTTAGTCATATCCCTAAAAATGCACACTGACAGCAATCCTACACAATTACACTTTCCAAAGTCCACTGAAAGCAAAGAGCTTAGAAAGACTAGTCTGTTCATAACCTAATGTGAGGTTTTATTTTTTTAAGTTTGGTTCTTTTCAGACATAATATCATCTTGGTCTCTAAGGTGCCACAGGACTCAAAATGAACCATAGTTAGTTTAATTCAAATATGATTTTTTTTTGTTATGTGTGAACAAAGTTTTTGTGTACTGCTAATTTAACAGGCTATCCCAGTAGGCCTCAGAAGCAGAATAAGAGGGACTGCTGGTGCTTCTCTTCTCAGTCTCCCTGCTAGCAGTCTGCAAGAATGCAGGACCTACTAAAAATCTGCAGAACCAGTACAGGATACCCCTAGCCTAAAGCATTAAAACAGGTTAGCTTAGCATTGTATTTCCTTATTTCAATAGCCAAATGACTTGCCCTACAGTTACTGTTAATAAAGATGTCTTCAGCCAAACAAAACTGGTTTTTGTTATTTGCTCTGTTGCACATTAAAATGTAATTTCATTAGTGCAGATCACAATTAAGTACATAAGAAGCCCCCTGCTGGATCAGATCAGTGGTCCATTTAGTTCAGCATCCTGTTTCACACAGACCGTTTACGCACTGGGAATTTCACTGCTCCAGCTCCCATGCAGAAGCACAAATTGGGGGAGGATGAGGTGCACCGGGCAAAATGCTATCCCGTGTGGGTGCAGGAAGAGGTGGGGCAACCTGCCACGAATAAAACTCCAGCCTGGAGGCCGGCATAAAACCTCCAGTGCATAAACGGTCACAGTGACCAAAAGTTGTGCTGAACTGCAAACAAACCTTGAACTGGATCCAGTTCAAGGTTCTGGTTTTGAACTTCAAGGCCATCCGTGGACTAGGTCCTACATATCGGAGGGACCGCCTTTCACCCTTTGCCCCCCGCAGGGCTTTGTACTCTGTGGGTACCAATCTATTGGTCGTTCCTAGTCCCAGGAAGGCATGCCTGGCCTCAAGCAGGGCCAGGGCCTTTTCGGTCCTGGCCCCCACCTAGTGGAATGAGCTCCTGGAAGAGCTGCAGGCCCTACAGGAACTTTCAGCATTCTGCAGGGTCTGCAAAATGGAGCTTTTCTACCAGGTTTATGGTTGAGGCCAGCATGGCAAGGAAGATCTGATGGATAAGAGGATAAGCATTATGGCTTATCCATAAGGAGAAAAAGTTCCACTTTCTCCACCCCTTGCAGAATTTTATAACCCTCTGTTAGGTGCCCCCTTAGCTATCTCTTTGCTAAACTAAAGTATCCCAGAATATCCAGCCTTTTATTATGAGAAATGTGCCTCAACCTATTGATCATCTTGGTTGTTCTTTTCTG
The DNA here is from genome assembly GCF_049243985.1 of Paroedura picta. Classification (NCBI taxonomy): domain Eukaryota; kingdom Metazoa; phylum Chordata; class Lepidosauria; order Squamata; family Gekkonidae; genus Paroedura; species Paroedura picta. Next base: position 26,813,856 of record NC_135377.1, read on the forward strand.
TAATTCCATATCCTTTTTGAGATACAGTGACCAGAGCAGTACACACTGTACTGCTTCTTGGGCTGAAGGGGTAGCAGCTTCAGTATCCCAAGTGTATCCTACAGTATTCAATATGCTCTATGCAAAGACATTTTAACATTGTTGGTTTTATTCTCAGACCCTTTCTAATAAGCATGGAGTTTGTGGTTTTTCATTGAGCTATCCATCATAAGCGCTAGATTCCGTACAGTCTTGGTCTCAACCAGTACAGAACCCATCTAGCTAAACATATACATTTTTGTTCCAACGTGCATAACCTTAAATTTAAAAACACTGAACTTCATTTGATAAGTTCTTGGCCACCCATCCAACTTTGATAGCTCCACCTGCAGGTCTACACAATGCAATTTCGTTTTTACCATCCCAAATAACAAGGTGTCTTCTGTAAACCTGGAAACAACACTTCACAGAGAAGGAACTATAGGACGACTTACTTATTACTTATAGTGCCCAACAATTTGTTGAAAGAGTATACTCGAAGGAGGGTAATATATCATTTATAGTAATATATATTTTAATAAAGTAATTAAAAAGTCATATTAAACAATGTTGAGTGCAGATGTTATGTCTAATATTATAACCAAGTTTAATCTTGAAAGCAAAACTTCTCGGCAGCTTTCCACACAAATAATCAATAATTTTAAAGGTTACCACTTAACTCTTTGCATAACAACAAAAGCCTGAGTCACTGGCAAAATCAATATATATATTGGAAAATGACACGGCTAAAGGATATAAAGCTAAAAAAAATCGATTTCTTTGACTAAGAAATTTATTTCAATGCTATGAATAAGCCTTAGATGCTATATACTATACTCTTTGCTACGGATTCCCAACCAGGGATCTGCACCTAGGGGTCCATGGGAGCTCCAGAGAGGTCTGCAACCTTTCCCCTCCTACCTTCATGGACTTGGCCACAAACTAGGGAACTGACTACCTCCACCCAGTGTGCTTGGTGGTTAAGCCCAGAGTGTAAAAATCAAAGGGGAGGAGTTGGGAGGGTCGTGGTCTGGGTGGCCTGGGCTGTCATCTCAGCTCCTGCCATTCATTCAAGCCAACATGAAGCTAAGCCACCATGAAAGTTGAAAAGGCAGGAAGGGAGCAAAAGAAGGATGCCAGTAGTGATGTTACTTTCAGCATGACATGCTATTGGCTGGTGGGGCTAGCACCCAATGGGGAAACTTGAATTAACTTCCTAAAAGCAGGTTGCACCATTTGTGCACAGATATTGTAGTAAGCTGAAATACACCCCCATGAGGATCAGTATGAGACTAACTAATAATCTGAGGGGGTAGCAGACTTCTTTGGATGCCTTCAAATTGTGATAACAGGCATGATCTGTTGACTAAATTGGTAGAGCTACTTGGCAGACAGCTTAAGTTATCTAAGAAAGAACGGTCATTCCTAACTATTTTTAGCCTTCAAGGTACATTGGACTTCTATTTTGCACTCCTACAATAACTCATCATGTGTTGGAGTGGCAGAGGGGCTTGTGGAGGGGACAGCTCTTGAGGTGAACTCCGTCCTTAGTTTCTTGAGCATCATATTGAGGGAGAGGGCTGATCACCATCATTGTACAGGCTAGAACAGGGGTAGTCAACCTGTGGTCCTCCAGATGTTCATGAACTACAATTCCCATGAACCCCTGCCAGCAAACACTGCCAGGGGCTCTTGGGAATTGTAGTCCATGAACATCTGGAGGACCAAAGGTTGACTACCCCTGGGCTAGAAGACAGCTGACATTAACACTGGCCAACTTTGGAGCCAGAGGGAAGATGCTCAAATGAGGGCAGCTTTTTTAAATCTATCCATCTATCCATCCATCCATCCATCCATCCATCCACATTTTTAAATTATTTAAAGAATGGTTTGCAAATAGATGATAGATAGATAAACCATTCTTTAAAGATTAAGGGGATACTATTAAGAGGCAGGTCATCCATAACACATGATTTAATCCTTCTTGATTGTTGTATTGCATTGTCATTTGATGGGTGTGGTACAAAAAAACCCCAAAACCCCTGTGGACTTTTTTCTACTGTAGAAGAAATTGGATGACGATCAGTCACAATAACAGAATTATAACATTCTCCATATGAGAGTAGATTTCAGATGTAAGAGAAGTTCTGTTTATCTGTGGCTCTGTGGTAGTCTTTAAGCAGTGGTTGGACAGCTACTTATCATGAATGCTTTAGACTGATCCTGCATTCAGCAGGGGGTTGGACTAGATGGCCTGTATGGTCCCTTCCAACTCTATGATTCTAACAGGAACTCTCAGGATACAAGATTTGCAGAGGACGAAACATCACCTGTGGAAACATAAAATACAAAACAAACTTAGGAGCTGCCCTGTCAAAGAAGAAACCTTAGACTGAATAGCCTATGGGAGCTATACTTTGGTCACATAATCCTAGTTCAGACTGCTAATACTTTCGTGCGATATCAAGCACAAGCCAGTGTGTTATACTGATTCTACTCAGTTTGGGGAGACAGGAGACTCTGATTATGATGTGGTGGTTAAGAGCATCAGTGTAGTATCAGGGTCGCCTGGATTTGAATCCTTACTCACAACAGCTCTCTGGGACCATTTCTGCACCAGGCTGCAGGCTTGAATTTGAGCTGGGGCAGATAGCCCTGCCTCTTCCTGCATCTGGCCCGGTGCACCTTATCTGCCCTGGATTTGTGTTGGGGAGATGGGGCAGTGAAGTTCCCAATGCAGAGATGGTCTTGGTGACCTTGGGCCAGACACTCTGTCAGCCTAACCTAATTCACATTATAAGGATAAAATGGAGTAGAGAACAATATAAGCTGCTTTGGGTTCCCATTAGGGAGGAAGGTAGGATGTAAGTGAATTAAATAAATAAATTGTGACACAGCCATGAAGCACACTGAGTGATCCCCCTCCCGGTCCAATCACTCTTTCTCAAGCTAACCTTTCTCACAGGTTTTGGCCTAAAATGAAGGTCAGGAACACCATGTATGCCATCCTAAGCTGACTCCATCTTATTGAAATAGATATTGGGCTGCTTATTCTAGTGAAGAATATCCTTTAAAAGTGTTCTTTGTTACATGCTAGTCCAATAGATGGTTGATGCTGAAGAGAGAGAGCCTTTCACATTCTCAGTTGAGGTATGCGTGTACAATTTATTTATTTGTTTATTAGATTCTATCCTGGCCGAGGAATATGGAATCCAAGAATATTTCACAGCATGAACATTCCAGGATCTTTAATTTATCACTCCTTAGCTGCTTTCTTACACTGACCGGGCTTCCTCAGCAACAATTTTGCAGACCCTTGTTTCAGAGATGCTGAACTGCCATTTATCATTGCTTTAACTTTCCCCATGTCTCCTTTATTTGTGCCCTACTGCACTTAAATGGTTAGTAGGGAGGCTATTAAAATGTACTCTATTTCTCAGATATTCAGGAAGTCCTTCTGTTCATTTCACTACCACATAAATGTTGCCAAGCGCTGTTGTGATGCCGTACCCACTTGAAAGAAACTTTCATCCAGCATTTAACAGGACCCTGGTAAATCATACACCAAGGTTAATATTCAAGATAAAATGATACATTAATGGCTTATCTAAAGGACGGGAAAGGTGGGTGTTGGATACTGCTCTAGGTGCCTGCAGCAGCTGTAAAATGCTTTGATAACACAGAGGAATGCTTCTCTGATGTTGAAAGAGATCCACATGGATCTCTCCAAAATGAGCGGTTCGGCAACTGAATGTTAGCTTGAGATTTGGTGTTAGAACTGATGTTAAGTATCAAATAGCACACAGCATTTTTAATGTGGATTCCTTAAAAATTTATGAGTAACATTTAACCATTTGCTCCTTGGTTCTCTGTTCCTTTACTAGAAGAAGAAGAATGTCGTTTACTTGGATTTTAGTAAAGCTTTTGACAAGGTTCCCCATGATGTTCTGATGGATAAGTTTAAGGACTGCAATCTGGATTTTCAGATAGTCAGGTGGATAGGGAATTGGTTAGAGAATCGCACTCAAAGAGTTGTTGTCAATGGTGTTTCATCAGACTGGAGGGAGGTGAGTAGCGGGGTACCTCAGGGCTCGGTGCTTGGCCCGGTACTTTTTAACATATTTATTAATGATCTAGATGAGGGGGTGGAGGGACTACTCATCAAGTTTACAGATGACACCAAATTGGGAGGCCTGGCAAATACTCCGGAAGATAGAGACAGAGTTCAACGTGATGTGAACACAATGGAAAAATGGGCAAATTAATAAGATGCAATTTAATAAAGATAAGTGTAAAGGTCTGCATCTGGGTCATAAAAATGAAAAGCATGCCTACTGGATGGGGGATACACTTCTAGGTAACACTGTGTGTGAACGAGACCTTTGGGTACTTGTGGATTGTAAACTAAACTTGAGCAGGCAGTGTGATGCAGCGGTAAAAAAGGCAAATGCCATTTTGGGCTGCATCAACAGTGGCATCACATCAAAATCACAAGATGTCATAGTCCCATTGTATACAGCACTGGAGAACTGTGTGCAGTTCTGGAGGCCTCTCTTCAAGAAGGACATAGATAAAATTGAAAGGGTACAGAGGAGAGCGACGAAGATGATCTGGGGCCAATGGACCAAGCCCTATGAAGATAGTTTGAGGGACTTGGGAATGTTCAGCCTGGAGAAAAGGAGGTTGAAAGGGGACATGATAGCCCTCTTTAAGTATTTGAAAGGTTGTCACTTGGAGGAGGGCAGGATGCTATTTCCGTTGGCTGCAGAGGAGAGGACACGCAGTAATGGGTTTAAACTAGATATAGGCTAGATATCAGGAAAAAAATTTTCACAGTCAGAGTAGTTCAGCTGTGGAATAGGCTGCCTAAGGATGTGGTGAACTCCCCCTCACTGGCAGTCTTCAAGCAAAGGTTGGATACACAGTTTTCTTGGATGCTTTAGGATGCTTAGAGCTGATCCTGCGTTGAGCAGGGGGTTGGACTAGATGGCCTGTATGGCCCCTTTCAACTCTATGATTCTATGATTCTATGATTCTAAGAAGAAGAAGATGAAGAGTTGGTTCTTATATGCCACTTTTCCCTATGTGAAGGAGGTTCAAAGTGGTTTACAGTTGCCTTCCCATTCCTCTCCCCACAACAGACACCCTGTGGGGTGGGTGAGGCTGAGAGAGCCCTGATATCCCTGCTCGGTCAGTGGAGAGCCCAAGTTTAAGGGGGAGTGCAGAATCGAACCTGGCATGCCAGATTAGAAGTCCACACTCCTAACCACTACACCAAATTGGCTCTCTTTCTAATAACTATGTATCTCTGTAGGACCTGAATGGCTATCATCAACATCATCATCATGTACACTATAACGCATGCTGCGGTAAATATTCTTAGTTACATTGGAGTGTTTAGTAGTAAAGAAAAATGTGAATAGATTTGTGTAAACTTTCCTATCTGATTCTTACATCATTTTAAGTAGATGAGTCAGATTCTCTAATGTCATAATTAAAACTGTCTGAATTATGAAATTAGCAATATATATGAAGAATAATCCCTGTTCCCCAATTATAAACTCTGAGGAATTGCTCCACTGATTATTCCCCGTCCCCAGTTTATGACAGACAAAAAACATATCCTGTATGTAATTAATATTCTTTGATGCAGATGTACATTGGCACATGAAGGAGCTTTTCCCACTCCTTTTCTAATTTTTTATTCTGGGAATGATGCTGTATCTTTAACATCAGAAATAGAACACACCAGCAAAGAAGGAGGAAGAGAAATCCTTTCCTGTTCTACAGTATTCCTCACCATCTTCTGTTTCTTTCCTTCAGTTCAACAGACTCCCCATATCAAACCCTGGTGGGGTTTGGGGAGAAAATATGCTTCAACTAGTAGACAGCAGAGATGAGTGGTGGGATGGGTAGGGTCAACTTCCATTACTTACATATGCTTTCTATTTTATGATGGTGGAGGAGAGTTAATACATATATGGGTAGATTCATGCAGATCAGTTTCCCCGGAACATGAGCTTCAAAAAGAGAAAAGACATCCAATGTATATCAGTGGTTCTTTCTTGCATAAGCATAATTTCAATTTTCATCTTTTTTGTACAAGAAGTTGTATATTTCATTGTTGGTAGGGAAAGCTTTAAGCCTCTTCTTCAACAGTGTCTGCATCCCTGCCTACATGTAAACAAAATTTTAACTATTCCCTTCATACTAGGCAAGTTTGAAGCAGATTTGTAAATATCCTTTATTCACTCTACTGCCCCCCTTCAGTTATGGGCCTCTGTTTTTATTCCACTGCTTGCCCCATAAAGCAATGGACTACCTGTAGAGGAAAACCAGAGAGGAGCTCAGTAGTCTCTGTCTCCATGCTTTGCCTATGCCTGTTCTATCCAGCTCTATATACAAACAAAAAACAAACTTTGTCCCTGCATAGCAGATGCAGCTCCAGGCAACTCCCTCTCTATAGAACAATGAAATAGCCTTCCCCAGATCAGCAAGATAGTGCAATGTCTGGCAGGAAACAGATCATTATGCACAGAAATATCAGTCTGGATGGGCATAATGGACATCCTCACAGCCAGGACCTGTCAAATCAAGTCCATATCTTCTCAATCACTCCCTCCCTTCTCTTCTCTTGCCCCTTCCCTCCCTCCTGTTGATTGGGAAAATGCAACTAGTCAGCAAGGTGTGAGAATAAGTTTTCTGGCCACTCCCAAATTATAGAAATAATTCTGCGTGAATTTTGAGCATTCTGTATACTATTAGGAGCATGGTTTGAGTCAAATCTGTGTCAGTTCATTTCAGTTCCTTCTGCATGATCCTTCATTTGAATTCATTTAAAGGACTGGAGCTGGGTAGCATCCAGGAGTTAAAAACATTAAAGTAGTAGTTTCATGCAGGTCGAATATGGTCATTGTTCAAGCTGTCTTCAATTTAGCTATTATATTAATAGATCCTCTTAATATAACTCTTAAGAAAGAGCTCTTGAACAGATTAAATTACTTAGACTAGATGTAGGAGTTTGGGTTAAGTTCTTAAATTTGAGTCATATGTTGGAAAAGAATGTCGTTTGTTAATTTAAATTAGCTTTATTGATCATTTGAGAGCTTTTTCTAAGTCTTGATGCTATCCATAAATATGGACATAGCACTTGATATAGATAGCATTGTTCCCATAATTGAATCAGTCTAGAACACTTCCAATGATGAACAGTTAAGCACTGTTTGGCCTGGCTTGATATCAGAAACTATTATTATTTTTCAGGGTACTTCCCTTTAAAAGTTATGCTTGAGATGGAGAGGATTTGATATATTTTTTTTCTATGTCTAACAGTCTGCATTTAATTGAATCAAATGCAGTCTTTTTCAGATACCAGATACAAGGAGTCTAAAGAGCTTGGGGATCTCACCATTGAGCTTGGGGATCTCACCAAGCTCTCAGCCCCTAGCTGCGTACTTCTACCATCTAATAATCCCACAACAGCGTAGAGTGGCGATCCCCAACCTGTGGGGTGTGGACCACATGTGGTCCTTCGACTAATTGGAAGTGGGCCCCGAAGGATGCCTTCTCCCGCCCCCCCCCCGGCCCTTTACTTCACCCCCCGGCCCTTTACAACATACTTTGGGTGTCATTGTCTCCCATCACTCCCAGATGGGCCTATCTCGTTGCAGAGAAACAAGCTCAGGGATTTGTCATTGTCATTGATTTGTCATTGTCATGAGTTAAAATTTCCATGAAAATAAAATGTTCCTTATGTTCATTGTTGTGGCGTGTCTGTATCTTATTTTGAAGGGATGTTTAAACATTACCATGGCAATCAGAGAGCGTTAGGACAGTGGTTGAGAGTAGAGGAGTAAACTACCCCCCCCCCACCGGGCCTCAGTAAAAGGCGTTGAGTGGTCCCCGGTGATAAAAAGGTTGGGGACCACTGGCGTAGAGCCAGAACTAATGCTCTACCTTCTGCTGTTCTATATGGGAAATTTCAACATATCCCGCATTCAGCTAGGTTGTGCCCCTGTGGACAATGCTGTATAGAATCCATTCCACACATTTTCTTCTGTTGTCCATTTTATTCCTCGATCCGAGCTAAATTTCTTAACTCGTTGCTGTGTAAAAGAGAGCTGCATTCGGATGAACGTAAGATTCAGTTTCTTTTGACATCCCGGAACCCGGATATAATTGAACCAATTGCAACGTTTTTATATCTTGCCATGAGAAATCGTGAATGTATTATGTCGTACTCTAAAGCATGATCTTTGCCTTTGTTTTCTATAGCAGTGGATCCTTTTGCACTTTCCCTTCTTATATTGTACTTTTATATGCTATTAAAGGCTTGTTGTTATATATATTTTTTTTGTGCCAGTGAGATGTTGAAACAGAACCCATCTTGATCGTAGTACCTGGTCCTTTTCCTGTCGCTAACTTTAAGGACAGGGGGCCCTCCTGAGCAACGTTCTGTGAAACAGAAAGGCTGCTTATAGTCACCTGTGTGCTTGTTCACCATTTAAATCTGGGAAATATTTTGAATAGTTTTGGATCAGTGTGTGTGCTATCAACATTCAGCATGAAAACTGTCTGGATAGCCACTGTTGTTGCATGGAACCCCTGGTAGGAGAAATGCTCAGCCACCTGACAGCTGGTTTATGGTTTGCTTGCCAATGGTAAGCAGAAAGCTGTTTTTTCTTTCCGGTGGACTGTTCATCTGCCCATTCATGTTCTAGGTGTTCCGCCAGTTGCTTTGCCATATTACTTCCTAATTGTGCAATACAAAGCAATTAGCTTTTCATATACATGTCTTGTCGCACAGACCAGTTGAGTTTTTCTTCACCTCCCTTGCTGTGCCACTGGCTTTTCAGCAGGCAGTCGTTCAAAAGGCTGCTATCCTACCACCACCAGAGACTTTCTTCAGGCTTTTAAAAAATGTACAGTTGCTAATGTGAACTAATGTTCTAAAGATCAATTGCCACGCTGTATTACCTTCTCTGAAATCCCAGCTTTCATCAAAAGAAAAAAAACATCGGTATCTCTTTTCCTAGCAGAGATATAAGGGGTACCTTAATATCTCTGTAATGGTCACTAGAAGATTAGCTCACATTAGTGCAATAGCAATTTCCAATTACCAAGAAGATCTGGAGAAACCTGCCAGTGCATCCCAAGATGGTTAAATTGTTTTTTTTTTTTAACAATCTTACCATTCAGAGCTTGTCTTGTTGTTTTGATCAGCAGCATTTTGGCAGTTCAGTAGATATTTGAGTCATTTGGTGTGAACCAGACCCTGTGATCAGCTTACATTTGATCTAATGGTCAATCAAAGTAAGTTTGGATATGCAACAAATTTGATGCAAAATTTAGAGCATCCAATTCCCTATCACAAACCAGCAGTATGTTTCCCCTTAATATTTCCTAGAAAGAAAGGGGAGTGGAATAGAACCACACATACTCCAGAGAAACCAGCTTCTGACAAGCAATACAAATCATTTGTAATACAGTCTAGAATAATGTTAAATGTTCAATCAAAACAAACATATTGTTGATTATTGGATGATGATGCATTCTTTCAGCATTGATTTCATACTTCCACTTGCATATCTTGATGTTTCTGTATAATTGCTGCCTTTTTGTTTTTTACACTATGTTAAGGGTCAATTCTCATGAATAATATAGCTTTCAGTTGAAATCCTCAACACATATCTGGAGTCAGTGAACTGGGACTATTGCTTTGTTGTCTACCTGCCTGCTTCAGAAAAGGGTAAAAGAAGAGAAGAAATGGGCCCAGTGTACCCGAGGGAGTGCCTTTCTGCCTACACCCCTCCAAGAGCCTTACACTCTGCTACATCCAATTGCCTGATGATCCCTGGCCCCAAGAAAGCTCTCTTGACCCCAATCAGGGCCAGAGCATTCTCCATCTGGTGGAATGAGCTCCTAGAGGAAATCAGAGCCCTAGCTCTAGTGTTTGAACAGTTCTGCAGGGCCTGAAAAAGGGAGCTCCTCCACCCGGCATCCACTCACCTTCCATTGGTTCCTGAGCCTCTCTCCCACAAAAACCACCACTGACCCATCCAACCCAGTATGTTATAGTTGAATGGATGTTCTCGCTATGCTCTTCTGTTACATTGTTGTTCTATTGTTATGACTGTATTTTTACTGTTCAATTTACCGTGTTATCTGTATTGTTTTTCCTTTTTTATGTAAGCCACCCTGAGTCTCAGGGGTGGGTGGTATATACATATAATAATAAATAAAAATAAAATAAATAAAAGATGAATTGTCCTTCTGTGCCTTAAAGGTACAGTTTGTGATGAAGCTGCAATGACTCTGATTCTTCTTTGAGGCATAAAAGGCTTTCGCACTCTTGAGAAATTCCATCATTTTACACAGATTTGGAAAGAAGGGCCTGGCATGGCTAGACTGTGCTTCCACATTGCCTGTCTCTAACATTGGACTCTGTTACAAAGATGCTAAAGGCACATGGATTTCTATAGACATTCCTCTGCAAAACACTGGATTTCAGCTGATTTTTGATTCTGAAGGAAGAGAAAAACACTTTCCACAAACTGAAGCTAAGGTAAAATTGTTGTTCCACAAGTTTTGAAGAAAAGCAAAAGATATTTTCTGACTTTTAAGGCTATATGCGATCTGGGTCCTACCTATCTGCAGGACCGTTTACCTCCTTATGCCCCCCGCAGGGAAATTATCTCTGCGGGTATGAATTTGTTGAGGGCCCCGGGCCTCCAGGAAACATGCCTGGCCAGGGCCAGGGCCAGGGCCAGGGCCAGGGCCAGGGCCAGGGCCAGGGCCAGGGCCAGGGCCAGGGCCAGGGCCAGGGCCAGGGCCAGGGCCAGGGCCAGGGCCAGGGCCAGGGCCAGGGCCAGGGCCTTTATAGGCCCCTACTTGGTGGAATGAGATCCCCAAAGAGCTGAGGGCCCTGTCAGAGCTCTCTGGGTTCTGCAGGGGCTGCAAGATGGAGCTCTTCCACCAGGATTTTGATTGAGGCTGGGCCAATTACCTGGTGATAAGAGTGGGTCTTTCCTCATCCTTGTACAATCTGGACCCTCCAGGAGGGGGCTTTCCATCACCCCCAGGTTTACATAGATGGGAATAGATGATCTGAAGGTTAAGGACCTAAGGAGGGGTTGTTGTGATCACCATCTGTGCTGTTATTATCTGTTGTTGTGATCACCATCTGTGCTGTTCTTATCTGTTTTATATTGTATATTTATGGGTTTTAAGTTTTATTATGTTTTTATTATTTAAGTTTTATTATGTTGTGAGCCACCATGAGCCAGCTTGTCTGGGAGTAGTGGGATAAAAGTACAATTAATAAAAAACAAAATAACTTTTATGGGAGAAGGAGGACTGTATTATACTAGGAATAAAATCCTGAAGGTCACATAGAAAATGCTAAAGTCTTTCCACTCTTCCAGTGAACATCATCCTACTGCCATGTGACATCTTTCCTGTGCTGTTGTTTTTATGGAAAGAAAAAGGTGGAAACTGTTGTGTAGCTTGCTCCTGCAGTATGGATTTGTTAACTGAATGCATATGAAAGCAGTTGAAACCACTGAGAAATATCAGGTGATCTTGCATGGAGCTTTAATATATGTAAATCATAGTTCTTAGCATGAAGTTAATTTTGAGGAGAGGTACAGTTGCTAGGGCAACAGCTATGGCGTTACTATAGAATCCATCAGTCGAAGTAATAGATCTTCATATACTGCACCTATACCTTAAAACATGTTTGTTTCTGGCTATTTTTGTCTGATTTATCCAGACTCTGTAAAAAGAATGTGAAGTAACAGGGTACGGCCCAAGCCTGCAAAGAAAAGTTACAAATCAGAAGTAAATATTGCTCGAAGTCACTTTCCCTTTGCACACATTTTTCCTGGAAGTATGTGGAAAGTTGACAGGCAGAATTGCTTGCCTCACAGCTCACCAAGTAAACCTTGATGGGATGGACATGTGAAAGAGCACACACAAAATCAACTTTAATGATCAGCTTGCCACATTTTATTTGAACCAAAATGGAAGGTATATAATCGCTGCAGGGCAAGTAAATAACATTTCACATGGCATCCATCATCGAAAGAGCTGTTAAAGGGGGTTAAAGGGGAACAGTATGACTGAGGACCGGTGAAATGACACGTACAAAATCTTTTGACTTTAGGTCAGGAGCTTGAACCAACCCTTGTAGATAATGATTGAAAATTGTTAGGATGGGAAATTATGTGATGGCCTTTCAAAATTATCAATGCATTAGTCTCTCTGTTTTCCAGTGTAGGAGTTTATTCTCCCAGAGAAAATTATCATTGTTAGTAAGACATTTTCATTTAACCTGGGTCAAGGCAATCTGAGCTGCAACTTCACATCGCTTCTAAGAGGAGTTTGGAAATGTAGTGTACTGTTTACTTGTACAGAATGATCAGAATCCTGGTTCTTGTTTCCCAGAGAGAAACAGGAAATGGCAAGAAAAGATTTAAAAGTAGGGAAAGTCACAGGGTATAATCAACCAGCTTTTCTACTGATAAAAGAATGGAGAAATGGAGGTCCTTTGACCATCAAAAAAGGTATCCTAGGAATCACAGGGCCTACATGCAAAAAATCCATGTGGGACAGGAGAGGCTGAGGGTAGGAGGGAAATTAGGTGAGATTTGAGTGAAAAACTGGCTGGATACAACCCCATGTTTGTACTGTGAAATGGCTTCAGGTCTTTCTTTTCTTCACGTAGCATCCAAATGCGATTTTAACAAGAGTACTCAGGAAGGCATATCTGATCCAAATTCACATTTGTGGAAGCATGAGAGTCAGGGAAAAACCCTTCCTCCTGCTACCTCTCACTCCTATATTAAAGGTGCTGCTGGCTTAGGTTTTGCACCTAGCTTGAAAAGGATTGCATAAGCAAGCAACAAAGGCTGTATGGAGGAACTATTTGCATGTATCCTTCTTCTCCATGACTGAGGAAACAGTTTTCTGAATATATCACAGGGAGCAAATATATCACACTTGCAAACACCTCCTCTATACATTGGTCCTGTGCTCAGAAGTCGGCAATCACATGGTACCAGTAAGATAGCATGCTGGTTCCCACTATATTTGTCCAGTTATTCAGTCAACACATGGAAGGGTCATATGTCCAGGGATATGATGAAGGGCCAAAGAGCGGTCTGGAGAAAGTACCTTCTCATTGGCTGTACCATATCTATATCACACAGGCCATTACCATCCTGGTGCTTCTCCTCACTTACTGCATTTTTGGCAGGTCCTTTGAGAAAAGAAACCCACGGGGATTTTACATGGTTAAAATAAATTGTCAAACTGTTCTGATTATCAACACAGGAAAACTGGAAACTTGACGGGGTCCATCTCCTGACTCTTGATGGGGTCCATCTTTGACCACTGTCAAGAATCTGGGTATGATCCTGGGTGTGTCCCTATCTATGAAGGCCCAGGTTACAGATGTCACTCACTGGGCATTCTTCCATCTATGCCAGCTTGCACATTGCCTAGCGATATCCAACCTAGCCATTGTGATCCATGCAGCAGTCACCTCCAGATTTGACTTCTGTAATTTGCTATATGCAGGGCTTCCCTTGAGGCCATTCCAGAAACTCAGTTTTGTACCAACTGAAGCTGCTCAGCTCCTGACAGGAGCTTCATAGAGAGCACATTTTACATCTGTGCTCTCCCAGTTGAAATGGCTCCAGATTGAAGACCAAATCAGATTCAAGGTTTTGACTCTTACATTCAGGATTCTTAGCTGTCTGGGACCCCTCTATCTTTGGGACTGTCTCCTCTCCTATAACCCCCTAAAGAACATTTAAGATCAGGCTAAATATGCGTAGGGTCCCTGCCTCAAAGAGGTATTACGGTCCACTGCATCACCTCAGCACTCAACAATCTCTTAGTCATCTCATTTTGAGGCATGTGCAAACAATGCTCAATCATAAGCTTATGAGAGTCATACATCTGAGCAATTATTTTGCTTAAGCAACACTACACAGAGCTTAATATGATAATCCCTGTATTGAGAACTAGGCCACTTAATTTTAAAACAATAAATTTCATGTTTGTATGCTAGGTTTTGGCTGTACATTCCTAGGGGAACTGAGAAAATATATCCACCTTCAGCACAGAGCACTCCGTGAAATAAACTGTTAACAGACCAGTAGTCTCAACAGCAGACACATCTAAGAGCCGTAATGATGGAGCATATCAATGATAAGTGACCTAAGGAGGTTATAAATATACCTTAACTGGCTATGAGTCTTGACTCCATCCAAAATCTGCTTAGGAAAGGGTGTTGAAGACTCACAAACGGCAGAACAGTAGTCCATAAATATGAATTTACACGATAGGTTGTGAAGGTAAGAATGAACTCAGTGGTGTAGTAATCTGCATTTTTAACAGGTCACCCTGCTCAGTCCTCTACACACAAACTGGGGAAATTGTTTGAATTGTATTATTATGAAGTCCCATTTTATATCATTAAGCCTAACATACTTTGTATCCATTGAGAATTTATTGTGACTTTTTGGAATGGTAATCAGCTCTTTAAAATGGTGAACTCTGCAAGAAAACACAATAGAGACCCTTCTAGTCTTGGGGTTTTTTTTATTCCTGAGTGAAAGACTAGGATGCCAGACATGGGCTATGAAATCCTGGTTTTGAGTGTTTCATATCCTTTAGCAAATAGCTGCCTCACATTCTTCATTAACTGATACCTTTTGATGTTTCCAGATTATTGCTCTTAGTACTTAGCGGGAGCATTAAAATTATTCCAGAGAAAGCAGACATCATTTTCCTTGGACCCTTGTATACTCTCCTGAATACTGCACATTGTTCTTGTCCCACATCTTGACCTCTAAAAATTACAGAACAAATTTTGAGTCCAATGGCACCTTTAAGGCCAATCAAGTTTTATTCAAGTTGTAGGCTCTTGTGTGCACAGCACACTTTGTCAGACAATGAAATGGATGAAATGGATGTCTGATGAAGTATGCTGTGCACACAAAAGCTTGCAACCTAAATACAAATTTAAAGGTATCTTTGGATACAAAATTTGTTCTGCTATTTCAGATCAACACAGCTACCTACCTGAATTTAAAAATTATAGTTATCCGGTAACTGATTGTCAATGAATGCTGAGTATAGTGTAGACTTCTCCTTAACCTTTCCCCCATTTCTATCACCACAGGCTGAATGGTTTTGCCAAAGAATGTGAAACCAATTTTGACTGAATCACAAGTGTAAACAAATGTGGTATTTACTGGTTCAGACTTTACATTTTATCCCTGGTGAGTGGCATCAGGGAACAGAACTCTAGAGATTTCTGATTACATACAATTATACTTCAGGGGTGAATTAATATATATGGTGACTGGCTATATTAATTCACCCCTGTAATTTGTGTGCAATGATATAAGGGAGGGGGGAGATGAAAAAAGTAAAAATAAGGTGAACTACAGCAGCCATTTTGTATCTATGTCCATAGCATTGAATCAAAATTTCAAAGATGACCACTGGCTCAGAAATTTGGGGGACCTCTGTTATAGTGGTCATTGAGTTGACAGTACACTGCATATATTAATTGTGTACTTTTAACATGTTTCCAACCACTCATGAGGCTTGTGTCTTTGTAGCTATTGCTGTTCCATTAGCTGCTTTGAGCCTGCTGAGCTAAGGTGGAATATAACTATTTTAAATAAATAAGGGAACAGAGAAGAATGAAGGCTTGGTCAGCAAGCAATACCATTATGCTGCCATAGAAGAAATCTTCTTAACCTTAAAACTAGATAAATGTGATTTATTTCTTAATAGAGGAGTACATTAAATACCTAACATATCAGCGGGAACTACAACCTTGAGCGGCATTACACACTTCATTGACAAAATGAAGCATCCTCCTGTTGCCTTACTGCTCCCAGCCATCTAATAAATGTCATTTTGACTAATCTTCTTTGATAAAATAATTTATAACACTCACCTGAGGAGCTGGCTCCTTAGGCCAAAATCAAATGCTAAACATTACAGAACCATGTACTACTCAAAGTCAATACTAAGTTTCCTAGTCTCCCAAGCAGATAAGCAGAGCTTCAAGAGAGATAGGCCTCAGCTATCAGGCCAGGTTAGCATCCTGCGTGACAAAGCTATTTAGGGCAGTTGAGGAGGTGCTATGTTAGAAGGCTTTAGATCAGAATAGACCTTCTCCGGTGTCTTTAAACTTCCCTCATTTTTCAAGCTCTGACCTTATTCCATTTGTAGCTGTGAAGATAGCTACCAAGCTGAAATCATTCTGAAAAACTCAGGTTTATTTACTCCTGATAACTTTAACTTTCCACTCTTTTGCAATATCCAAAAACATGTCCTGATGAAGCTGTTTGCAGTCAGGTAGCATCCAAGCCAGTTTTGTAAAATTTTAGAATGTATGTACTATCATCCTCTCCTTTAGCAAACTTTTAAATGTTGTGCATGTGTTAGAACATGTAAGTGCAGGGCTCTACATCTGGGTCACAAAAATTAGCAGCATGCATACTGGATGGGAGATACACTTCTGGATAACAGTGTGTATGAACAAGATCTTGGGGGACGTATGCACCGTAAGCTAAATATGAGCAGCGTGATGCAGATGTCAAGAAAGTAAATGCAGTCTTGGACTGTATCAACAGTGGCATCACATCAAAATCACAAGATGTTATAGTCCCACTGTATACCACATTGGTCAGACCACACCTGGAGTACTGTGTGCAGTTATGGAGTCCTTACTTCAAAAAGTATGTGGACAAAATTCAAAGGGTGCAGAGGAAAATGACAAGGATGATCCAGGGCTTGGGAACGAAGCACTATGAGGAAATGCTGAGCCTGAAGAAAAGGAGCCTGAGAGCAGATTTGATTGCTCTCTTTAAATATTTGAAACGCTGTAAGAGGAAGACAGAGAATGTGTAGAATGGTACTGGCTAGATATCAAGAAAAAAAAATTCAGAGTCTTTCAGCAGTGGATTCTGCTGCCTAAGGAAGTAGTGAGCTTCCCCTAGCAGCACTGGACAGATACTTATCAGGCAGATCCTGCACCGAGAAGGGTGTTGGACTAGATGGTCCATATGATCCCTTTCAATTATATGCTTCTACATCTGAGGAAAAAGTGATTATGTAAACTGCTGTAGATATTATCAATAATTTCATAAAAGATTCCCCTGCAGAAATCCTTTGGAGATGGAAAGTCCCTCTCTGTTAGCTAAGTTTCTTGTCAAGGAAAAAGTAGTGGAGATTCTTCCAAGTCTATACTATTCAAGAGAAATCCTCATCATCAGACATGACTTTCCTCTTTCTAATTGCCATTATATCCATGGCAAATGGTATGGAATGCTAGACTGAAACAATGTAAAGGAAAATATAAGGATTCTGAAGGAGGAGAAATGCCCTCTGAAATTGTACCACACGATTTAAGATAACAGCTAAATGAAGAGCATGAATATGCACATTACTTGCCTATGTCCTGCTTCTTTAGGTCATGACTGAACAGATAATTATGTGTTCAGAATGTAAAGTTCTTTCACCCCACAGATGGTCCCCCTGTCTTCTGCCATCTCACCATCCCACTAGGCCCACCAGCCTCTTCCTTCCCTAGCCTATCTTTCCTTCCCTGGTCTGAGCTCTGCAGGAAAAATAGTCCTGCCAGAATGGGGGTCCAAGGCCATTATAGCCTTTGTAGATTACCTCTGCCAAGTCAGAAAGGGAGCTCAGTAAATCCTAGACAGCTGGTAAATACATAGAATCCTATCTATCCTTGGAATCTAGCAGAATGACCAATCATTATCAGGAATGTGCACTAGGACTCTGTGAAATGTAATAGATTCATTGAGGATGATAACCACTCCCTCCCTGACCACTATCTATGTAATGATTCGTTCAACAGTTTGATTTTAAAAAACACAGAAATATGCTCAACGTTGTGCTTCCACTGCTATAAAGCTACAAGCCAGTTCTATGTAGTTCAGTTTTGACTTGCAGAAGGGAATGTTGGGTTAATTACAATGCGCACAAGTTTGGTTGGCTTAAACAAGGCCACAGCTTTATTGGCATATCAGGGCATTGGTCTGACATGGGAGAGGGAGCCTGCATATGTGATAAGCTGACCACAAGAACCCTGACCACAGCAGTTCCATGGGAGCCACCAGGTTCAACACCTGGGAAACAGTTCCCCTTGCCACTGGGTCCTATCCAAGGGAGATTTTTCCATCTGGGGTGCTAAAGAGAGGTACAGACTTCCTCTGGACCCACCCCAGGCCACCTGGCCTTGTGAGCCGATTAACCTTCTCCCACTGGGCTTGGCCCTGCGAGCCCATTTGCCTTCTCCCACTGGGCTTGGCCCTGCTCGCAGCCAGTCACCTCTTATGGAGGATCCTAACCATGGGAAGTTTGATGCCCCCAGTAAACCCCCCCCCCAGTAAAATGGCAGTTTGCTACATCAACAGTACAACATTGCTCAAAATACAAGTTTGCTCAAAATTAAACTTAGTCCTACATTATCAGGAAACGATGAATATTTCAAAGTATAAATTCTCAGACATTTCTCTTCCTACAAAACAACACATTGGTGAGTAAAGAGCCGTATTTTGCTAGTTCCTTCTGTGAGACATGGAATCTATTAGCACCTAGTCTTAGATGTGCAATCCATATTCCATGTCTAATACTTGTTTCCAATAGATTATGCTTCATTAAATGCTTAAACACCTACTTCTAAGTTTGCAGGGTGAAAAAAGCTGACTTGCAATTGCAACTATCCCTGAAAGTTTCTGTGTATTCAGCACTGATAATTTCTTAAGCCAGGTTTCAAAATAGAGAATGCTTGCAAGTGTATGTCAAAAATGTGTATGTGAACAGCAGAGCTACCATAAAGGTCGAGGATGGAGGATGTCCCTTCTCCTTCCCAAAGCCCTAGAACACCATTTCAGAAGAACAGGAGTGATGTGCATAGATGCCCCCAGCATGAACAAGATAAGGAGATGCAACCCTGAAACAGCAGATACAATTGGAGCCATTGAGCTGGTAGAGACTGAGAGATTTCAACAGGGAACATCTGGCACTAAAGAACTAGGTGCACCTGCATTTTGGAGAGTAAGGGAGAGGGCAGAAAAGAGGAAAAGAATGAGCAGAGAGGGCCAAAGGTACCATAATGTTATCATAGAGGTACCATATCAGCCCTCCAAAGGGTGAAGGTTAACATTTATCATCTTCAGAACTCTCCTGCTCAAGCAGCTCAGGTACCACCATCAGTCCTTATGAACCTCAAATTTGAGGTTAGTGCGAAGTATAAATGAGATTAGATTAGAGTTATAAACATTTTCAATAAAGATTTTTTTCATTTAAAAGTTCCTTTTCTGGATATGAAGCAAACAGGTCCAGAACCCTATAATGGGATCGGATCAGCTCTGGGTAAGAAGTCAGGTGTGCTTGAACACCTTCCAGTTCTGCTCACCATCAGCTTGATCAAAGATTCATGAGCAGTTTAAGCATGATTATTGGGCTATTTTTCAAGTAGGGTGCTTCATGAAGGGACCTTCTCATAGAACTGTCAGAGAAAAGTATGTAAGCAGGGAGTGACATCCATGACATCACAACATCACTATCAATTTACCTGGAGGCACCTGGAGGCACTCTAGAGATGGGTGAATTAGTGGAGCACTATGATGTCACTTCAGGATGGAAACCAAGTAATATCACAACATCATATGCATGCATCATCACATGATGTTTCTCCCAACTGTCAACATTCAGGGCAAAGCATGGCACTGTTACTTTACTCAGGGTTTCCAGGATACACATATATAATGATAATCAAAATGGCAAGGGAAAAGAGCAGGGCCTACAAAACAGTCTGGAGTCAGGGAATCAAATATTCAGTCCAGGGATCAGAGGAAAAGAGTCCAGGATTTGGAACAAATGCAGAGTGAAAGATCTGGATCTATAGCTATAAACACAAGCAAATATTAGCAAGAACAGTATACACATGAAGCAGGGCAGGTCACAGATGTATATTGCATGTAAAGCTGCTTCCACACTGAGCTTTGCTCAGCGTGTTCCTTTTATCTGTCTCATTAGCTGATCCATCACTTGAGGCCTTAAAAAAAATTGGTATAACATTTGCTACTCTCCAGTCTTCTGGTACAACAACTGAATTTAGTAATGGCTTACATACCTGAGTAGTTAGCAGATCAACTATCTCACATCTGAGTTCTCTAAGAACTCTCAATGTGTGACATTAGGTCCTGGAGACATCGTTTTTTATTTTTATTATTTATTTTATTTTTATTTATCATGCTTCTATACTTTTAATTTATCATACTTTTAATTTATCCCGTAAGTCTAGAACTTCATCTCTGGTCACCTCAGTTTGAGTCATTTCCTAAAAACAGGGGCTGTACACATCCTATACTTTCCACAGTGAACACAGAACTAAAAAGTAATAGAGGTTCTCTGTCATTTTCTCATCTGCCTTTAACCCTGAACACCCAATACCACTTCCATGCTCTATTTGTGGAATTCCTCTAATCAGAACACATTGAATTTGCTACTTGGGCCTTTGGTTTCTGTCCCAGGGTTTGCAATAAATTTGCAGTAAATTCAATACCAATAAAAAATGAACCAATAATATAGCAAAAAATTAGAGAGAGCAATAATGCTAAATACCAAACCTGGCCTTCGTTGAGTTAGCAGGATCCTATTTTATTGCTAGAAATATGTATCCTTTAGATGTAACTCTTGGTTCCCTTTTATTCTTCCCTTTTGTTACTCATCTTGTTTTGTACGTTAAGAATAGGTAGCGGTGTAGGGGGCTATGATTTCAGTGCATGGGTGAAAAACTGAGTCATGCCTTGTTCCTAGAAAAACATTGACTGAAAAAGCCAAACTAGATGTTCAGAAAAAAGGCCATGGAATTAGGAAATACTGGATTCAGATTTCAGAATGCAGGTGGGAAAAGGCACAACTGACTGCTTCTCAGCGTCAAAAAAATTCCCTTCCAATGGAATGCAAGCATGTTACGGAAAAGAATTTGCAGACCACCCCCCTACCTTTGCTTTGGCCATAAAACAATACTATGCCATTAACAAGAATGTATGATTGATGGTTGAAGGGAATGTTCATTTATGCAGTATGCAGGCTCTCTTTTCTAAGCAAGTACAGTAACTTGGTTGATTGTTCTGAAAATGTGTGGGAGGCAAGAACGGCATTCAGTGCACAGGCCAGAACAGCTGTGAACTAGACAGAGAATGACTCAGAGCCATTTCAGGTGTTTTTCAAAGGCCTTTGTCTTGTTCTCTGGAGACTGCAACCCTTCAGAGTGGGACTGCAGGGTCTGAATGCATATTAAAAGCTTCATGCATCTGTCAAGACAGCATGTCAAGGACAGAGACCTCCTCAATTTGCTAGCATTGTACATGCATAGATGCATACAAACATTTGTATGGGATGCATACAGACATTTAAAAAAATACCGGAAGAGAAGGGGATGCATACCGGAAGAGAAGGGGATGCATACAAACTTTTTAAAAAATACCTGAAGAGAAGAAAGTTGGGGGGTTTTTACCCCACTTTTCTCTGCCTTATGTAGTCTCAAAGCAGTTTGTGAGGTAGGTGTGTCTGAGAGAGTTCTGAGAGAACTGTGACTGGCCCAAAGTCACCTAGCAGTCTTCAACTGGAGAAATATGTATGTGTGTAGGGGAGAAATTAAGCCCAGGTCTTCCTATTAGAGTCCCCCACTCTTATACCACTACACCACAGAGTATTACAATATGGAACTTGAACATTTCATCATGTCGCTTTCATTTGGCCTTATCCTGTGAAGCTCTGTGAGCATTGAGGTACTTCACAGCATCCGCCAAGAAGTCTCATCATTAATATGTGGTGAAACGTTGTTCTGTTGTATTAGTTTGCTGCTAGTTGGGGCTGCCGTGGGTAGTGCAAATGTTCTGTCCCCATGCAAAGACTTCCTTCACCCAAATTTGAAATGGTCTTGTTACTTTTCTGAAAGCTATCATTTATGTTGAAGGTGTTCCATGTTCTCATAATGATTTAGACACCCCTTTTAAGAACTGCAAACACATTATGCTGTGTGACTGTAAACAAAATATCCAGGTTGTCATTCCAGTGAGAAATGGTTGCTATTGATAGAATGACAAGCAGGTGGTCTCTGAATAGTGACATCTCCTGTACAAATATGTTACACTGCACTTCCTCCCCACCCCCAAGATTTTATATTGGAATTCCTTCTAGGCGTTCACTCATACCTAGCAATAGCTATTTCAGTTATACACCAGATTTTTAGATTTTTATTTTTAAAATGCCCTAGTCAAAAGTGAAATCTATTGGTCCATTCTCTTTTAAGTTCTTTTGCTAAAAAACATGATTATAGTGTCTGATTTTGGGATTGGAAAGCTAGGAATGTTATTGGTAGCAGTTAACACAGATTAAATAGTAGGGGAATTTAAAATTAAATTCATGCTACTGATCACTTATTTGAAGTAGTCAGTCAAGAACTATGTCTTCTTTTATACACTTTTCTAGTCTTTTAGTTTCATTGATAGAAGACAATTTATCTTGCTGTTGGTTTTCAGTCACATATATAACCATTGTTTGGCTATATCCAGTGTTGTGCTTTCCTTCTGGAGATTATCTAAGAGTACTGATTGAAAATATTATAGATATTGTTGAATCTTTTTTTACATAATCAAAGACCCATGGAAAAGAGGAATACAGAAACCAATATTTTAAAATGGTACTCTCAACTCCATATTCTCAATCTATTTTAATTTTTCTTTTTATTATAGTGGAAAAAATTAAACATATGGAGCTGAGATCCATCAGTAGCTATTAGCCACAAGAATAGATGGAGACAGTGATTCTGGGTGTTTGAGGGCCAAAAGTGGGAGGGCCTCTGGAGTACTAGCCACATCGATGCACTTCCTAAGGGCACTGAGTGTTGGACTGGATGGACCATTGGCCTGATTCAACATGGCTTCTTCTGCTGGGCATTTAGTTGAGACCAGCCACAACCAACAGCGAATGAAGGGCCCCTGCTCCCCTCCCTCTCAGAACTCCACCAGAGTGTTCTGGACCTGTTTGCACTGTAGCATTGTTTACACTGTTCTATTGTTACAACTACTAGTTATTAATATTATTGTATGGTTATTCATGAGAGCCTCTTGTGGCACAGAGTGGTAAGGCAGCAGGCATGCAGTCTGAAAACTCTGCCCATGAGGCTGGGAGTTCCATCCCAGCAGCCGGCTCAAGGTTGACTCAGCCTTCCATCCTTCCGAGGTCGGTAAAATGAGTACCCAGCTTGCTGGGGGGTAAACGGTAATGACTGGGGAAGGGAATGGCAAACTACCCCGTTTTGAGTCTGCCATGAAAACGCTAGAGGGCATCACCCCAAGAGGCAGACACGACCCAGTGCTTGCACAGGGGATACCTTTACCTTTACCTTATGGTTATTCATATATTATAGATTGTTTTATGTATTGTTTATATGTTCCATGTAAACCGCCCTGAGCCTCCGGGGAGGGCAGTATATTAAATAAATAAATAAATAAATAAATAAATAAATAAATAAATAAATAAATAAATAAATAAATAAATAAATAAATTTTATGTTCTTGTTTATGTTCTTAAATAGATGTTGTGAGATAAGAGTCAGATATAAAATCCACACATTCAAAAGCTACTTAGAAACTCCAGTTTACCCCACTTGCCAGTACAGGAGATATTTCTAAGATATTATCTGTTTCTTCATATCTCTGTATAATGCTTGAAAGAACAGGAACAAGACATTTTTATAGTAAATCTTTTTTTTTATTAAAAACACAATAAAGATATTGCTGTATCTGCCAATGAACAATAATGACAATACTGTTTATCTTTCAGAAACACTGGTGTTATTGCCACCTTAGCAATTTTAGCATGTGTTTTATTGATGGTTGCCAGGCTCCCCTGACCACCATCAGGAGGTGAGGGGTACAGATTGAAAACCCCTGGAGATTTGGGGATGGAACCTGAGGAAGGCAGAAGCCTCAGTGGGGCACAGTGTTACAGAGGCACTTTGCAATGCATCTAAAGCATTCATTTTCTCCAGAGAAACTGATCTCTGTAGTCTGGACATGAGCTGGTTTTCTGTTAGCTGGCATCCCTCGTTCCAGTTGACAAAGTATTTTTTTAATTGTTTTACTGCAACTCATTGCTGGGATCATTTAAATCTTCTAAAACTTTCCTCTAGATAGTGGATAGTGATAGGATGGAAACTTTCAACACGGTTATGAAAGATCCATATACAGTATTTTAATGATATTTATTTATTCACTTCATATATACTTTAACTTTCTCCCCAATGCTTACAAAAAGTGGCTTACATTCCTCCTCTCCTCCACTTTTTATCCTTACAGCAACCTTGTGACATAGGTTAGGCTGAGAGAGAGAGCGGCCAAGCTTCCATGGCCAATATTCTAACCACTACACAACACTGGCTCTTGAAAAGTTGCTCTCAAGAAGCAACATGTGCTTTTATAGAACCAGCTTGGTATAGTGATTAGGAGTACGGACTTTTAATCTAGTGAGGCAGGTTTGATTCCCAGCCGGCTTTGACATAGCCAGCTGGGTGACTTTGGGCTAATCACATCACTGATAAAGCTGTTCTGAATGAGCAGAAATATCAGAGCTCTCTCAGCCTCACCTACCTCACAGGGTGTCTGTTGTGGGGAGAGGAAAGGGAAGGTAAATGTAAGCCACTTTAAGAGTCCTTTGGGTAAATAAAAGCAGCATATAAGAACCAACTCTTCTTCTTCTTCTATACCTCCGCACATGGAGCACCTCATACCAGGAAGCTATTCAATGTGGCATTTGTAACTTATAGTAATAAGTAATAACTGCAGTTTTGGGAATGCCTGAGCTGCTTTCTAGGAAGGAAGCAATGGGTAGGGTTGCCAACCACTGACGTCCTGCTGAATTACAGAGATCAATTTTCCTGGAGAAAATGGCTTCTTTGTAAGTTGGTCTTTATGGATATACCACTAAGCTCTTTCCCATCCCCAGGCTTTGCCCTCCCCAGGCTCTATCTCTAAATCTCCAGGAATTTTCCAACCCAGAGTTGGCAACTATAATGTGAGATAATCCACATAGATTGTTCAAGATAAAGCAATGAATAACCCATTTCCAAGGGTGCCTCTGCCATACTGAAAATCTATCAATTGTGGTAAAATGAACATTGGAATAATACAGAGCACTGTGGGTAAGGAATACAAATATATCCTTTTTAAATCCATGACTAACAGGCAACAACTATCCTTAAGGATATATTACAACTTTCCTCCCAAGAAATCCATAAAGTATTTCTGAAGATATTTCTTAAAATTGCTGTTTGCTTATCAAATGTACAGCAATCTGAGATTACCAAACATTTTGCATCAAGCTTGTTTTAACTCTCAAGTTCTCATTCTTCTAGTTAATCTTCCCCCCATTTTTTCAAAATACGTAAAACAGCACTTGCCATTTCCTATTTCCTTCCCCTTCCTATTCTTTGGACCACAGTTCCCCCGACTGCCACCCTTCCCACTCAACAAACCAGTTGTTAACAGTCAGTCATTAAATTGTTGAACCTTTGGCAAACCCCCAGTTTATTCAGCCAGTAATTTATGGAAGCTCTAGCAAATAAAAGGATTAACTCACTAAATTGCAAACGCTGGGTGGAAGACTCTGTTCTGGGCTGATTGATTTTCTCAAGCAAATACCAACACAGGGAGTCCAATAAAAAGTATCAACTGAGCCATTTGGGATTTAAATAATAGACTGATAAGAATGCAAGATTATATCAGGATACGATTAATTTTTTTGTGCCATGCTAGATCAGATGGAAGCTCTATCTAATTTGGCATTCTGTCTGATGACCGTATGCAGCAGGCAAAGCCTCTTAATGAGGTCCAAGGGCAGGATTGATGGCAATTTCCCCTGGTGTTGTTAAACCCCAGTCTTTGGGAATCAAAGTAATACTAACTCTGAAAATGACCCCCTCCCACACACACACTTAGGCGATCCATCTACCCTTTAGATTCAGCATTCCTTTTAAAAAACCATTTATGATTATCACAATTTCAAAGAATCATAGAGTTAGAAGGGGCCATACTTGTTCAACCTCCTGCTCAGTGCAGGATTAGTTTAAAGCATCCATGTTAAGTATCAGCCTAGCCTCTACTTGAAGACTGCCAGTGAAGAGGAGATCACACCTCCTTAGGCTGCTATTCCACTGCTGAACTACTCTGACTGTGAGTTTTCCCCTTGATATCTAATTAGTACTGTTCTACACATAGTTTAAAGTAAACCATTACTATGTGTCCTATCCTGGGCTGCCAATAGGAACCGTTCCATGTCCTTCAAGTGACAACCTTTCAAATACTTAAATCAAATCTCCTCTCAACCTCCTCTTCTCCAGGCTGAACATTGCCAAGTTCCTCAGCCTTTCCACCTAGGGCTTGACCTCCAGAGGATCATTCTTGTCATTGTTCTCTGCATCCTCTCAATTTTGTTCATCTCCTTTTTGAAATGAGGCATCCAGAAGTGCGCACATTACTCCAGGTGCGGTCTGACCAATGTGGTTTAATAATGAATGAATTAAGGAAGTATTTAATTTATTTATAAACTAGTATCAAAGCCCATTTTAAAAACTGACTCTGAATTTTTGTCCTTTTAAAAATGGGCTTTGAAAGGGGTGGCAGGCAGGAGGGCGTGAGAGGGTCGCCGTGGCTCCCTTTGGCCTGCAAAATGGGCTAAAGGGATTGGGAAGCTGCCCCCCCCGGCAGCTTTTAGCCCACAGGGAGCCTGCAAACTCCCCACCTCTCTGGCTCCCTCCCAGCAGGAGCAGAACATACCAGCAGGCTGCAAATCCCTGTCGCTGCCTCTCCTCATGGGCAACAATGGAGGCTGCAGCCACAAGGCTTCTAGCAGCAAAGGAGGGAGGGTGGGAGCTGGAGGGGGAGGGCCAATCAGGGTGGACCTGGACAGGCAGGGCCCCGGACAGTCTCCTCCCAGGAGGCTGTTTCCCAAATATATAAGGCAGCGAAATAGTGTTAAGGATTAATTATACATGAAGTAAGAAGTATTTATTTTCTTTCTCCTAATCCCATTTCAGTATGTGATCCTGTCAGCAGTGTAGTCAGTATCCAGTCCAAGGGCAGGGCATGCAGCAGTAACGAGCATGGTCAGAGGTTGGGCTAACATTGCGATGGGCAGAAGGTCAAGTCATAATCCAGAGGCAGTCCATCAGCAAAGGTCAGGGTTCCACAGCAAGCTGGGTGGGTCTTGTACAAAGGTGATCCAGTATTCACACACACTGCACCCACACTGACCTCCTGTTGCAAACCATTTATATTGGGCATGGCAGTTCCCAAATCCTGATCCTTGAATTACTTAGAATCATAGAATCATAGAACTGGAAGGGGCCATACAGGCCATCTAGTCCAACCCCCTGCTCAACACAGGATTAGCCCTAAGCATCCTAAAGCTTCCAAGAAAAGTGTGTATCCAACCTTTGCTTGAAGACTGCCAGTGAGGGGGAGTTCACCACCTCCTTAGGCAGTCTATTCCACTGCTGAACTACTCTGACTGTGAAAATTTTTTTCCTGATATCTAGCCTATATCTAGTTTAAACCCATTACTGCGTGTCCTCTCTTCTGCAGCTAACAGAAACAGCATCCTGCCCTCCTCCAAGTGACAACCTTTCAAATACTTAAAGAGGGCTATCATGTCCCCTCTCAACCTCCTTTTCTCCAGGCTGAACATTCCCAAGTCCCTCAAACTATCTTCATAGGGCTTGGTCCCTTGGCCCCAGATCATCTTCGTCGCTCTCCTCTGTACCCTTTCAATTTTATCTACATCCTTCTTGAAGTGAGGCCTCCAGAACTGCACACAGTACTCCAGGTGTGGTCTGACCAGTGCCGTATACAATGGGACTATGACATCTTGTGATTTTGATGTGATGCCTTTGTTGATACAGCCCAAAATGGCATTTGCCTTTTTTACCGCTGCATCACACTGCCTGCTCATGTTTAGTTTACAATCCACAAGTACCCCAAGGTCTCGTTCACACACAGTGCTACCTAGAAGCGTATCCCCCATCCAGTAGGCATGCTTTTCATTTTTTTGACCCAGATGCAGAACTTTACACTTATCTTTATTAAATTGCATCTTGTTCTCATTTGCCCATTTTTCCATTGTGTTCAGATCTCGTTGAACTCTGTCTCTATCTTCCGGAGTATTTGCCAGTCCTCCCAATTTGGTGTCATCTGCAAACTTGATGAGTAGTCCCTCCACCCCCTCATCTAGATAATTAATAAATATGTTAAAAAGTAGCGGGCCGAGCACCGAGCCCTGAGGTACCCCGCTACTCACCTCTCTCCAGTCTGATGAAACACCATTGACAACAACTCTTTGAGTGCGGTTCTCTAACCAATTCCCTATCCACCTGACTATACTTCCAGCAACTGGACCCTGCATTCAGCCCTCATCCTGCAAAGGTCTCCCTGCTGGAGAATGGCAGCTAGAGAAGGAGATTTTGGCCTTCTTTAGACCTTATAGGGATTTTTGGCTAGGTGCTGTAGGAAATGGGTTAGTTGCTGCATTTGATAAATATTGTCAGATCAAGCAGCAATATTTATATGCTTTTACCCAAGGAAAGATTTGAGACTTTCCTTGGGTATAACAGGTCTTAGTACAAATATTCTAGAATATACAGATTATAAAATGGGGTATGTTGGATTTGAATAGTGCTGGAATTTTTAAATAAGTGACTCAACAAAGGATGAGATAGGAAAGCAGTTCTAAAGCCATCCCGATTAAACTCTAGCCTGTTTTCTGTTCTCCATTTTAAAGGATGTCAGGCCCCAGAGTTTAGCAGGAAGCATTCTGACAATTCCCTGTGGAGCTGGGGAGAAGAGGAAAGGCCTGGTACATCAGCTTATGTCAACATGACTATGCCACTTCTGGTTTAAACCAAAACTCTATGGTAAAACCATAAAGTTTTTTGCAAAGCCTAGATCATCCCACTCCGTAATTTCTGGTTTAAATCTTTGTACCAAATCCCTATTCTCCAGCTGCTCCTGGGGATTCAGGCTGCAGCCTGGCCAGAATGTTTGTACCCAAACCAGTTACCCTACAGTCCTGAATCCTTCCTTGTGTAAGAACATGCAATGATTCCTGGGGATAGGACTTTTGAAATGTCAATTTAATGCAGCAACCAGCAGGTTTCTTGGTTTACATTTAGGCTTGTATCCCTCTTCATTGGGCAGTTTCATCTTATCTGCTGGGAATAAACTGGAGGCTTGCTCCCTTTACGTCAGATATCTCTTCTGCTGGGTCAGGGATTCATTTAAAACCTGAGCATGTTGTGAAAGCATACAACATTTTGGAAAAAAAGACTCAATGACCAGAAACTTCTCATGCACACAAACCCATCCTCTTTGAAAGGGACTGAGATTAATTGACAGGAGTTCCAGTGGATTTGTGTCCACTCTGTTAGTGTTTTCCAGAATAATGAAAACTACCAGCCCATGCGTGTAATGCTGTCTTGGCTCCCTTGACCTTGGTTCCTGACATTGATTCCCGCACTGATTGACTGTCCACCATTATGTGGAAAACTACAGTGTGAGAGGTGATTCAGCTTTTAAACTGACTCTGAGTTTTTGTCCTTTCAAATGAATTCTAGATTAATCCCTTGTCACATACTGGGAAATAATTTCAGACAACAGGCATTTCAAATATAGTTATTGAATTGCTGTCAAAATGTATTAAACCACGTACTCAGAGATCTTAATATAGAATTTGTAGGGAATTTATTTCTTAAACAAGATATTCCAGAAAGGAAGTGTCCACTCTACTTATAGACTTTCTGTCACCAATAATTAATGCAACATAGAATTAAAATTTATGTTTCCAACCTAGCATCTGCTTTACCTTCTGTTAGGTTTTGAGAAATTGTGTATCCCAGATATTCTTGAGTATGAAATGCATACAATTTGGCATTTGTATGCATGCTTGACAGTAAAATAAATTGGACTTTAAAATATCACACCAAATTTTGTCTGCATAATTCATAGAATGATATTTTTGTTTGTTTTTAATCAGTAGATAATATAACAGTAAAAAACAAACAACAACAAAATTGTTTAGGGTTATTTCTAGTATTTTTCACCTCAATTATTCCCTATAGTTAATCTACCCAGGGGTCTGGAGGACCTGTTTTTAAAGCCACTGGAAAAAAATTGCAGCAGGGCAATTTTAAATTGTCCTCTAAATAACCCTCAAATTTCAAGTGAATTGGTCTGAAAGGCTGAATTCCATGGTAGCCCAAACAAGGTGCCCCCTCAGGGACCCTCCACTGATTCCTGTAGGGGAAAATGTTTTTAAAATTTAAAACTCAAGAGATTATACCTACATACAACCCAAGGACTACCCAAGCCAAACCAAACAGGAATGCTGCTGCAAGCCAAGCAAATGTCAAACCAGAGAATCTAGGCAACATACAACAGGAGAATCTACAGCAATGTAAAACCTGAGAATCACTGCCAGTGTCCAACCCAAGAATCAAGAGCAATGTCATGAAGCAATTTATACGAAGAACACATCTTTGCAAGGTCAAGAAAAGCAAAGAAAGAAGAAAGAAGAGTCCCAGTTTCACTTACAATGACTGAATCTTTTTAATTTTAAGTTTACTGTGAAGATGTATCTACTCGAGAGTACAGGAGGGTGGATATGGACATTTAGCAAAAGCTCATCCCCCAAGAAAGGGACAAAAAGGCAAACATTTCACAGTCCCAGAATGTGCCCATTTGGATATTGGGTTTTTTTTTTATCTGAAAGCAGTTAAGCTGTCTCTGAAAGTAAAGACTGCTAATGGAGACTACTGTTCCTTCCCAGAACAAATCAGAGGCCGTGTTACACAGGAGCAGTAGCTTGCATCTGGCACATCCAGAAAGGCAGGCACCCCTACAATAGAGCAGGCACTGCTGCTGGCATTTGGATTCTGTGAGAAAGGCAAGCAGTAGTACAGAGAGGGCTGGACAAAGCAGCTGTGTTGGCCTTGCAGGTGTTCATGGCATGGCATTTACTGGTTGCATCAGTCAAATCATTCTGGGTATTTCTGAAGCCATTCTGGGGGGAAATGTGCACTTATTCTACTTTGAGCTACCTTCAACTTACACATCCGATAGTAGACCAACACCTAAAGAGGAATTAAGATTTTGGCCAGCATCAAAACAGAAATCAAAATACATCAACCAGATTTTGCTGCTGAAATAATCTGGAGCTCTTTGATAGGTTGGCTAAACATTGTGCTTTGTGTCATCTTTTGTCTGGCTCTGTGTGACTATGTGAGAGAGGGAGAGACAGAGAGACAGAGATGGGGGGGGCGGGGGAGAGAAATAAGCCATGTCTTGCTCAATAACTATCTGATTATACAGGGATTAAATGGCTTTCTGCTCAGTGCTATACCTGAGAGAAAATGCTTCTTTTCAGTTTGGTGATTCTATACACTGGTCATGAATTTGTTCCAATGCCTTTCTTTTTGCTACACAGTCAGACATAATGACTCTTCTAAAGAAAGCTTTTTACAGCTTCCAACTTACTGGAAATTGTTATCCTGTACAACGGTCCCTTTAAGGAATAGTGAATGTCAGTCCTCAGAAGCACCAAGCTAGTTCTTGTTTTCTGCAGACAGGCCACACGCTCATTTTAAGAATACACATTTGAGTGGTGAGAGTTTAGTTTTTAGGAAAACATGA
Organism: Paroedura picta; assembly: GCF_049243985.1. Lineage (NCBI taxonomy): Eukaryota > Metazoa > Chordata > Lepidosauria > Squamata > Gekkonidae > Paroedura > Paroedura picta. The sequence goes on from NC_135377.1 coordinate 26,845,682, forward strand.
CATGTGAGATTAGCAACACAGGAAGTCTGTCATAATTGCCCCTCCTTGAAAATGCAAGTCCATCCGTGCTGTAAGAAAGCACTGCAAACCAGGATTTCAGAACCTTTAAGTAAACATGGCAAGCTATGCAGTTACTGCAAATTTAAAATAAAAAAGCTGAACTTTATCATTTTAGCCCTAAATGTTGCTTGAATGATTTAGATTAATTCTGTGGGTTCGAAGGATGACTTTGATCTTACAGAGCATATGTGGAACAGCTTATAAATATATACAAATAACCCAGTTAGAGTGTATGGAATGGTGGAACTGAATTTAACTGCTCCTAAAGCATTGATTTGTAGAATTTCTGCTTTTAAAACAGTTCTGCATGCACATCCCCAGTTGATGGATTTCTCCAACCAGCCATTCCTGACAGTATTTTTATTCTTTGAAATGTCTTCTCTTTTCTTTTCTTTTGTATTCATTCTTGAATGCAAGACACAGCTGGGTGTCCCCTTTCATAAGAACAATCTGCAAAGTGGTACACACCAGCATAAAATTAAACAGCATAATTGTGAATCAGTGCTAAAGCCATGTCAAACAATAACGCAGCAAAATTAAAACCAACATTGAATACAGTTATAATTTGGTAACCTTCTGCATGGAATTGACCAACATCAGATCCACACACAGGAAAGGACTTCTAAAAATCTTGCAACAAAAGAAGCTGTTTCAATCTATTGGACCATACATAAATATGACATTGGTGACCAATCTATGAGGAGTTGAGTCTTGCAGCTGTACTATGAAGAAGACTTTATCCACCTAAAGAAAATATATTGGATGCTAAAAAAAAGGCCAAGGGGAATTTCAAATGACAGAAGGCATTCCAAATTACATTCAAGGATTTTCATGCTCTTTGAAACACCAACTCTTGGGGGTCACATCACTTATTTTTATTTCTTTAATGTACTTATGACCTGTCTCACAATAGAATAGACTCCAATTCAGTTCAAAATAAAATAACTTACCAAAAATTGCAATAATATGCAACAAAGTAATAAATAATTACATACACAAAAAGCAGGGATAAAAGCAATAAAACTTCACAAAGGCCCATTATGCACGGCTGCCGAAATGGCGATTTCGGGTCACATGGAAAACGCGGAGGGGGAAGACGCGACGCACACCGGTTATGCACAGGGCGGGGTGCGATGGTGGCAAAACCCAGAGTAACCGATTATGCACACGGTGATCCGGGTGCCGCTTCTGGTTGCGCCCTGGTCACCCGGAAGCTGTGCTTTCTTCCGCGTTTCGCGAATGCGGCTTTTTCGGCAGCATGCACCGAAGCTGCGGCCGGTTGCAGCCGGCACTGTGCGTTATCGGTGATTTTAGTCGGCGCCATTCCACCCCGAATGTGCTAAAACCCCCGTGCATAATGGGTCAAAATAGCACATCACATCTTCCTTCCCTCCTCAGCTTTATCCACCCAACAGCAATACAGAAAGACTGTGACCTGGGTCCAAAGGCACCCAGTAAGCTTACATGGTAAAGTGAGAATTTGAATGCCTTTGTATGATGTTCTTATCTAACTACTGCACCACACCGGATTTTGTTGTAGAATCAGTGTGACATCAACAGATCCGTACCTCACTCTTAAAGGGGTCTCACAACCTGGGGGCTAGCTGACATAGTTTCTAACCAGCCTATGGAATTTCTTTTCAGATTCTACAGTTTTACCACTTTAAGAAAAAGAAATGTAATTTTTGTGAATCAATCCTTGTCAGTTTTCAGAATCTAATGCTAGATCAGAAGGGTTATTTGCTCTACATCCTAGACCAGACCTAGCATTCTGTGATTTGGTGAGTGCAAACATCTTGAGCTGGAAGTCTAGGCAGGGAAGTCTTGTTCCTTAAAATGAACTGTCCAATGAAAATGTGGCTCCCTTTTCTGGTGAGCAGAACATGAGCCAAATCAGTAGGCCCTAGTGAGTATCCCTAGCCATGGCCACATATCCAGACGTGCTTCTGGTTGCTGCTCTTGCTCACATTCCCAACAAACAGCTCAATATTAATAAATGAGTGTGTATCATATATTGAGGAGCCCTAATCCAGATAGCTGAGGCAAGACCAGTCCTGGAAACTAAGCAGGACTGACCAAGGAGTGGCTAGTATTTCAGAAGGAGACCTCCAAGTATTTGAGTGGTAATTCCTCCAATGAACACTAGTAATGATGTGGAAGCAGGAAATGGCAAACTGCCTCGAAATATCCCTTGCTTGGATATCAGACACCCTCGGATCTCCTGGCTACACGACACCCGCCATATGATAAATAAGGAACAAATTAAGGAACAAACGATGCAATGCAAGAACATTGTATATCTGTTTGAAAGAGCTGGGGAAACACTTATATTGTGCCTTCTTTTTGAGTATGACAAATAAGATCAGAATTGAGGAAGCTGAACATGTTTTAACAGTTTACCTTTTCTGGTGAAAACTTGCAATAAATCACTCTAAAATCTATTCAGAACAGAAACTGACAGGGGAAACTGCCTTATATTATCCAGTACTTTCGTTTCAGCCTCCATTAAGGGTTGTATGTAATTGCTAACATGTTAAAACTGTTTTCTCAAAAGCAATTATTTTAATAGTGGGTGCTTAAAAGATGACACATACAGAAATAACAATTATCACCCTGAATCTCAGCTCTCTTAAGGGAGAGATAAACTAGCGATGTCAGTCAGACTGACAGAAACAATTCAAGAACGTAACAATCTGTTCCGTAACTTGAAATTATGAATTTATGATTACATAGTAGACACTTGTAGAAACCACTCTATTTCAAGGTTACATATGAGTCCCACTAGCACTTCGGTTGTTTGTTTGAAACTCTTTGGAGAACAAAATTCCTGAATGGACAATTCTTGTCAAACCTGCACACCGCAGGGCACATGAAAATAAAAGGACTGCCAAATCAGATTTCACCCATCTATATCTTTTGTTAAGCTGTTTGCTCCTTTTTTTTTCCAGCAGGCTGCTTCAGATGATTTCATAAAGTACAATGCAGGAAACAAAGCCATGGATTATGCTGATATATGCTAATGAACAGTAGGGATAATAATTTTTTTTACAAAAAAGGTATTTGAAAATTCAGCTTCCTATGTTCACAATGTCTGTTTCTTCCTCAGTTGGGCTGCTCATACATGTGCATTGATCATTTGTTTGCCAGGAGCAGTATTTAATCCTGGGGGGGGGGGGGAGAGCTAAATTCATGGTGTATCCAGCACACATCGTTGTGAATGTGGTCCACTTTTCAATTTAAACCCTAAGCTCTTCTATTCTACAGAGAATGGATGGAGTCAGTGAAGCAGTCGGTGCAAACATAAATGGACTCCATGGAATGGTAGAGGACAGGAAGGCCTGGAGGATCATTGTCCATGGGGTCACAATGAGTCGGACACGACTTCGCACCTAACAACAACATTAGTAGCCTGAGCATAACAAAGATACCCTTCTTCTTTTGCCTCTCAAATCTAGGCAGGGCTGAATAAAAGCCGTTACAATCCTATATACCATCCTAAATATGATATTTCACAAGAATGGGGGGCAGGAATCTGAAAACAGTTAACAGTCCCAGTCACATGGATGGAACTATATACAAATACCTGCATGTTCACATGAGGTTGTTGCATTCTAGTGGATGCTGGTACATGTTAAACTATAACACATTGTCAAATGCAAACACAAAATCCATTAATGCCACCAAAGGGAAATAGTTATTTGGAGTTTTTTCTCAAAACTATATCACAAGTTAACAGTGTATCTGCTCATATGACTATATAAATGCTTTTGAAAGTAGGGGGGGATTCAAGTGGTTGGCAAGGTGAGAATGAAGTCCCCAGCTTATCTCCCCCTCCCAAAAAAAAGAAACCTGAAAAGGAATACCAGATCTAAGCTATATGGACCCAGTGGCAGTGCAGAGCAAAAACTGAGGAGCAAGAGCTGAACTGAGGGCATCAGTACAATGTAGAAGAGAACAGGAGATAAATATTTTGAGGGAATTTGGCTGTTGCAAGAAGAGCAAGAAGATGACCTTAGAAGAGAACCAGGCTGAATGGAAAGAAATAGTCTTGTTTTACAGTCTTCCAGGATAGAGAACAATCTAGTTACAGTTAATTGTATGCAGACCTAAATCAAAGGGACTTACTCGCAGAACGTGTTCTTTGGACTGTCCATTTCTGAAGCTTTGCTTCTCACCTCATATCTCAATCCATCCAATCCACTGTTTAGCAGGTGGTTTGGGAGTTATTTAAGAGTTGGTTGAGTCCTGTTACTAACCTATAGGCTTATTAACAATTGGATGTTGGGTGGAGACTGCTGAGAGACTTCCCACTGGTGGCAACAATAATGTAGTTCAGCTCCCATACCAGTCATGGTTTGATTTCCCTTCCACTTACCTTCTGCTGCTTCAGAAGCCGTCTTCTGTCTGGTGCACAAACAACATATCAAACCAAGGTATAGAATCATAGAATCATAGAGTAATAGAGTTGGAAGGGACCTCATGGGTCATCTGGTCCAACCCCCTGCACTATGCAGGACACTCACATCCCAATCGCTCATCTACTGCAACCTGCCACCCCTTTGCCATCACAGAATCAGCCTCTCCATCAGATGGCTATCTAGCCTCTGTTTAAAAATTTCCAAAGATGGAGAACCCGCCACCTCCTGAGGAAGCCTGTTCCACTGAGAAACCACTCTGTCAGGAACTTCTTCTGGATGTCTAGATGGAAATTCTTTTGAATTAATTTCATCCCATTTGTTCTGGTCTGTTCCTCTGGGATAAGACAGAACAATTCTGCTCCATCCTCTATATGGCACGCTTTTAAATATTTGAAGATGGTTATCAGATCCCCTCTCAGTCGTCTCCTCTCTAGGCTAAACAGACCAAGCTCCTGGTGGTTAGCCTTTTTGTACTGGCACTGTGGTAAGGACTGAAGAGGTAACAGAGCAGCACAGGGGTTGGTTCTTGGCTGGAAAAGTTGCCCTGTTGACTAGACTGGCTCTTTCCTTTCCCTGCAGAAGAATATGGGTGCAATTCAAAATTCTGTGCACATGGACTGTACCCCATTCTATGTCCTCAATAAACTTTTAAGTGCTGTCCTCTTAGCCTTCAGTTAATCATTTTCATAATTTAAAATAATCCAAGATGCATAATTAAAAAGTCCAGAACTATGATTAGTATCTAATGTGGAACCATTTTTCTTGCACCAAACAGCTTCATACATATTAAGCAGTAGAAAAGTGCAATGAAATATGATAGGAAACTAACAAGAAATTAGACACTTAGCTGCAGCAATACATCACCAGCGGTAATTATGCTATAAAAAGAAGACTCTCATTTTTTATTTGATTTTTCTTTTTAAAAAAACCAAATATATTCTTTTGAAGGGACTCATGTATATGAGTTTGTTTTTAAAGGATGTGCTAAGATTCTACAATTTGCCAGTGCCTCTTGATAAATAACAAGACTACCAGAAAGTGCTTTCCAAAGGCCTATTACTTAATTAAAAAAACTATTAACAAGTTTGTCTTGTTTTAAATCTCATTACTAACATAAGTGAGCCAGAGCACATGAGTGCTGGGTTCAGATCTCTTCAGATAACCTTAAGCATTTGTTTCTCAGTTTAATTGACCTTGCTGAGTTAAGTGAGAAGAATGGGAAGGATGGGTCACTGTTTTAACCAATAAGGATCTTGTTTTTTTCTTAGCCTGATTGAGCAAACATTGATGTATTTTAGGCTGCAATGGGACAGGGGAAGAGCTGTAAAAGAAGAAGAAGAGTTGGTTCTTATATGCCGCTTTTCTCTACCCAAAGGAGTCTCAAAGTGACTTACATTTGCCTTCCATTTCCTCTCCCCACAATAGCTGCATGCTGTGGGGAAAGTACCTATGCCCATGGAAATACTGGGCAGGATCCAAGTCCAGTCAATGTTTTAACCCGGGTTGGGGGGGGGAAGATTTATCTATCAGTTGATTCTTAATGCACCACAAAAAAACTGATTAAAAATATATTTGGAACATATCAAAGTCATGTGCTGCAATGCTAAAGATCTTCTTAGAAGTAAGCCCCATGATATTCAATGGAGTTTAAGTGTTCATAGGATTATACGCTTGTAGTCTGAAATAATTCCTGCCATCAATAGAATCCTAATGGCTGCCTTGCTAGGAACATAGAATCTAGAGCAAGGAAAATTATAATACCATTCTATGGCACACTGGTTAGACTTCATTTGGAATATTGTGTCCAGTTCTGGGTGCCACAGTTACAGGATATTGAGAAGTTGGAATATGTTTACAGAATGGCGACTAAGATGTCTGAGGGGTAGGAATCCATGCCTTATGAAGAGAGGTTGAGTGAGCTGGGTATGAATAGCTTGGAGAAGAGGAAGACAAGGTGTGATTTGATAGCTTTGTTTAATTATTTAAATTTTAGACATCTCGAAGATGCTTTAGAGGCAAGGACCAGGAACAATGGATTCAAATTATGGGAAAGAGGTTCCACTTTTTCTTATGATGAAGGCTGCTCAAAGATGGAATATGCTGCCTCGAACGGTGGTGGAGTCTCCTTTGCTGAAAGTTTTTAGGAGATTGGATGTGCACCAGTGTGTGCTTTGTAAGTCCCCAAGAAAGTGGGGAAATTGAGTGGATGACCCTCTGTGGTCTCTTCCAGCTTTGTGTGTGATTCTGATTCTAATACATGATCCACTTTGGCACAGTAGAAAGATTCTGTTAAGGGTAAGAATTCTCTTGTCCTTTTTAGGTCAAGGAATATAGGCTTCCAACTTGTTCAACTTAGCGTCAAATTTGTTTTTAAAAACTGATGACCAAATTGGAAGGTGAATCCAACCAGCTTTTCCCCAAGGTAAAGCATAATCATCACCATCATCATGTGAAAGATGATGGAGCCATTAAAACAGAGACACAAGTAAACCAAATGGACCATTTGACTAAATGGTAGGAACGTTAGGTTTCTAAAGGCTCTTCCACCAGGTATATGGTTGAGGCCAGTGCCTTGATGGCAGATCAGGACCCCCCCCCCAGGGTTATTCTTGGCGGTGATTAGTTATTATTCCTTCCCTTGGGACATGGGTCGGGGTGTGTAGTTCTGCCGCCAGTTGGATTTGGTTTGGGTCAGGTTGGGTCAGGTTGGGTTGGTTTTAGGTGGGATTTTATTGTATTAGGGGTTTTATGGGGGTTTTATCGACTGTGACCTGCAGGCTATAAGTCCAATTATTATTATTATTATTATTATTATTATTATTATTATTATTATTATTATTATTATTATTATTATTATTATTAATAATAATAATAATAATAATAATAATAATAATAATAATAATAATAATAAATTGAGAGCATCTCAGAGAGTGTCTCCAATGGCAGAGCATCCTCTGCTGTTCAAGCATAGCACAGTTTTCAGGGACTCTGTCTTGCACTTGTTGTTGTTCCATGGCTTTCTACATTTCTGGCACTTCATTATTGTTTTGTTTCATTCTTGCTTGAACCTTTCTCTTATTTTAGCCAACTAAGTCCTACAGATAAATAGAACCCAAGCATAATCATTGTTTAACCACTGGAAAAATTAGCTTTTAGGAATCTTTCAAGGAAAAAAATAACATTTTAGAGTCCTTGAATGCCCCCACCCCCCATCCTTATGGTGCAATTCTACAAAGCATGCAATTAAAGCAATGAAACTGCTACCATCAGATGCATAAACAGAATACATATGAATACTAAGGTCACTAGGTGAGGAACCTCCTGAAGGTTTTGGGTGAAACCTGGGGAGGGGAGGTTATCAGTGGAATTCAATACTATACAGTCTGCCCTCTGAAGCATCCATTTTCTGCAAGGAAACGTATCTCTGTAGTCTGGAGGTAAGCTGTAATTTTGGGGGCAGTCCAGGTTCCAACTGGAGACTGGCATCCCTAATGCCTACACACATGCTCTTTCAGGCTATCGATATCTTGGAGTATTCAACAATCCTAAACCTGTTAATCTAGGGAGAACTGAATTGATTGCTAAGTGCCAGCTGTGAATTCCTGCTTCCAAAATAGTCTTTGTAAAGTCAAGGAGGCACAGAAATATTGCCTCCATACATGACTTTATTTTCTCCACATGATTGTTTAAAGAAGCAATCTTGTATATTTTTAATCGAAAGTTAAGTCCCCATAAACACAGTGCATCTTCTGAATAATACATAAGACTGTATTGCACACCACTGTTGTTCTTGTGGAATTTGAAAAATTTCACACATATTGAATAGATCATCACTCATTGACAGCAGTTCTATAAGACATCCAGTTAGTGTCCCTTATCTTTTTTTTTAATGGTCACTTTAGAAACCAAGAGCTATCTCAGCCGGGTAACATATCATTCTAGTGATTCTCACTTTCCGCAGTGTCAAATCTGATTCCAATTTGAAAATAAGGGCAGGCAATAACTATCAGGGGACACCATTCCCAGCCTTTCTAAGGATAAGATCACAGTTCCAAACATGTTTTTTTTAATATACTAAAGGATCTAAATTGGTTTTACTGAGGGCAAGTGAGCTGTGAGATAAATAAAATTACATTAAACAAAATGCATCTGGGGATTGCATTCTGGACTCATTTATACTTGCATAGCTCTCGTGTCTGCTTGGAAAAGTCAATATAGCACAATCCTTTTGTGTCAGCCACATTGGATTAAATAAAGGTTGTCCTATGAACAGTAAGAAGCATAAAGAAGAGTCGTGCCCATCACTGATTTGTGGCACAAGGCAACCAGTTTTTGGCTATGTTTAGCTGGGCTTATTTTCAAGAAAAGGATAATAGAATTAGAGCTGCATAAACAGCTTTTCAGAATCTTCATAGTCTGTGCTGCAAGGAAAATGAACAGTATTTGATACTTGTTAAAAATAGTTGAGGACCGGCATATTCTAAAACACTGTTGTAGAATTCACTGGTGAGTAGCAAATTCCCTTCACCTTGATTGGAATTTCATCAGTTTCTAGGACTCTCTCGGAGAACTCCAAGATTGTTTTGGAAACTGCCCCGTGAAATATATGCATTCAAATCCTCTTTCTGCCATAGAAGTAGAATACCTAGGGTTGTTGGGTGAATAAAAGGGAGGAAGGGGGCCCACTTTGAGTTCTCACTGGGGAGAAAGGTGGGGTACAAATGAAGTAATAAATAAAATAACAAAGTAAAACTCACCTTGGGCAGTTTCTCCATATTTGATCAGACAAGTATAGCCATTGTACAGCTACACTGTTCCCAAGATTAAGAAGCTTTCCTCCTGAACTGTGTTTGAGGCCCAATACCTGAGGAACTGCATGCGTTCCCTGGAACCCTGAGACATACACACATATCATTCATTCATTCATTCATTCATTCATTCATTCATTCATTCATTCATTCATTCATTCATTCACTGCCCTCCCTTGCGGTTCAAGGTGGTTTAGAACACAGCATAATATAATAACATCAAGTAAATGCAATACAATAGTAACTGATTTCAATAACAGTCCCAATAACATTTTCAGATAATAATTCCAACATTAGTGATAATCTTAACCTGCTTGACTATAGTACCTTAGGTTGATTGATTCAGTTCCATTCATGGGAATAGGGTTTCTGGGGGCCCCAGAAGATGATGTCAGTTAGGTAGCCCTCAACCACATGCCTGGTTTTGCATTCCCTCTTCTCTCTAATTGTGCTTTTTGACTTGTCAGCTGCATTTTATGTAGTCAACCACAAGTTGTTAGTGCATCGCCTCACTGGAACAGGGATCAGGGGGACAGCCTTACAGTGCCTAGTCTCCTTTCTCCAGAACCGGACACAGAGGGAGAAGAGTTGTGGTGCCCCTATATGTTCCCTTGTGGGGTGCCACAGGGGGTGATACTCTCCCCCACACTTTTCAACATCTATATGCCCCTCTGGCACAGCTGGTCTGGGGTTTGGGGCTGGGTTGTCACCAGTATGCAGATGACATCCAGCTGTATCTCCTGATGGCTGGCCGACCGGCCAGAATCCTCCCCCCCCCCAAAAAAATTGCCAGTTGTTTGGAAGCAGTGTCTGGATGACTCAGGCAGAGTTGACTGAAACTCAACCTCTCCAAGGCGGAGGTCCTGTGGCTAGGTAGAAGGAGGCAGGATCAGGAAGAGTGCCTTCCCTCCCTGGATGGGATGCAGCTTATCACTGTACCTATGGCAAGGAATCTGTGGGTGATCTTTGATGCCTCCCTTTCTATGGGGGCTCAGATCATGAGGGTAACTCAACTGGTGTTTTTTTTTTCCATCTGTGCCAGATGAGGTTACTAGCATCCTACCTGTCTCCAGAACACTTGGGCACAGTCACAATGGTCACTTCCAGATTAGACCTCTGTAACTTGCTCTATGCAGGCCTACCCTTATCTCTGACCCAGAAACTGCAAATGGTGTAAAATGCGGCTACTAGGGTCCTTACAAGGTCATCTTCATATCCAGTCTGTGCTGAGGCAGCTGCATTGGTTACCCGTTTGCTTCCAGATCAGGTTTAAGGTTTTGGTTCTTACCTTTCAGGCCATCAATGTCCTGGGCCTTGCCTATCTGAGGGGCCACTTATCTCCTTATGTTCCTTGGAGGGCTCTTTGCTCTGTGGGTTTGAATTTGTTGGCTGTCCCTGGACCTTGGGAGGCATGCCTTGCCTTGACCAGGGCCTTTTTGGTCCTAACCCCGACCTGGTGGAATGAGGTACCGGAAGGGCTAAGGGCCCTGATGGAGCTATCACAGATGGAGCTCTTCCTCTAGGCATTTGGTTAAGGCCAAGCTGGGAAGAACAGGTATCTCCTGATATAAGTCCACAAACCAGGTATCATCAATAGATTCCCTCCTAGGTGTGGGTGGCAATGGCTGCTATTATAGGGTGGGGAAAGGGGAGGGGTTTACATTGTTTTTTTGCCATCATTGTTGTTTTATGATATTGTCTGTATTTTATGTGGGTTTTTAACAAATATAAATATAAATAAATAAAATAAAACTTTAGTATCCCCCAACCAGGCCCATTTAAAAACCATGTGATTTTTTAAAATTGGGCTACCTGTTTGGTAACTAAACACACAGTATAGAGTAGATTCCATTTTTAGAATCTGCTTATGTATATAATACTATTTCATACTTTAATGTCTTTTACTCTGGCTTTGGATGGATTAAATATCTGTCTAAATAAATGAATACAATACAGTAAAAAAGACCATTCATGGATTCACAGTAATATAATCTACCCCATTCGCTCTGTTGTTATTCAGTATGCATATTTATTCTGATTTATTCTGACAGCTCAATCTGGCCTATACTAACACATATATCTTTGATGAACACTAGCAATAAAAAGGGAGGTGGAATATCACAGACTAACACACAATCACTGATAAATTTAATCCCGTATAAGGACACTTTAACATCCCCAGTATCATTTGACATTTGTTTGGAACTATTCAATGGCAAGCATCCTTCTTGTACTTTATCAAGACCTCCAGGTTTGGATTTACTGTCTGCAGGAATAATCCTTCTGTGCCTCCCGTAATGCTGGAGCTTATGCATTTAGCTTTTGATCTGTTTGCAATAATTTGAAAGATATAGAATGGGTACTCAGTGGAGGAGTGGGAACAAATTCTATATTTATGTACAGAAATATAAGTGAGGTTCCTTGCAGCAGCTATGACTTTATATTAGAAGACATATGCAGAAACAGTCTCACTTTTAAGAATTGCATTGATGGCCAGAAGGAATACATAGTATGGGGCAAAAAGGACCACAACTTTGTTCATGATGCCCATTTAATATTTCCCCTTGGAAAATATTGGAGGAGTTTACATGTTTTTTCCCCTCAGGTCATCAATCACCCTTAAACTACAGATGAGCATGATGTGCATATTATTATTATGGGCATTTATAACAACAAAACTGACTCAGATTTGTTTTCCATATGAATTTGCATCAGAATTTCCCACACCAGCTTGAAATGCCTGGATTAGGCAGTGCTATTTAGACAGCAGGTTGCTTTCCAGGGGTAAAAATGACACTCCGTTCAGCCCCTTCAAGTGTCATAAAGCATACATTTAATTTGGATGCTAATAAACACAAGACTCCTGAAGATGAATAAAACCAATGCACATCACCAGTCTTTCCACTGTGGAGATCCTGGCTCTATGTCTCTCACTTTTCTGGACGTTTATCCATTTGAGAGTCCTGATGTCATCCCAAAACTGAACTGCATTATGTTACACTGTGACCCATTCCTTTATATCGAGTACATGACTAGGTCCTAGCCCTGGATTATGCAGAACCATATCACTATTGGAGTTTGTTCCTATCTCAGAAGCTTTGAAAGGATAAAGAGAGACTAAAATATGGAATGTGGTGGGGACAGAATACATTCGCCCAGTCTTTCATAACTTTTCTACCATTGAGAAACCCCTCAGACATTCTTCGGGCTTCAAGAAACCCTGGAAGTGATGCCAGCAGGCCACACCTCCTGGCCAAGCCCCTGGAACTCACATGCCAATAGAACTGCCATCACCCACATTCTTCCACTGGATGTGACATCATGCTCCATTGCTCCCCACTCCCACAGTGTCCAAAATGGTCCAACGGCTTACTCAGCTGTGCCAGGAACAGGGCTTAAGCAGGCATTCACCACTCCAACACCCCCTGTCACCCCCCCCCCAATACAGCTAAGTTAAAATGAGAGTATTGACCTTTCTAGACTCTGTGCAATGACTGTCAGCCAGCAAGGATTTTCATGACTGAGGGCCCTCCACTTCCTATCCCCTCCAGGTCCATCATTAGCAATTCGGGGGAGGAGCATGGTCAACATAATCATGTATGGTCAAATCACCCAATTATTATTTTAATTAAATGTATAATTGGGAAGCCCCTCTGGGGCCATCAAGAAACCCCAGGATTTCACAAAACTCCTGTTGAGAAGGACTGCATTAAGCTAAGAGACAACACACATTCCCAGATTTGAATATGTATATGTTGAACAGCAGGAACATGGCCAGCGCTACTCACTTGAAGGATAAAACCCTGGCATTCAGGCAGAGTCATGGTAATGTAACTTGGTGCTGTTGCATAAAAGGCAACCCAGGAAATATGATGAAATGTAACTTATCACATGATTCTCAGCTTCACAAAATAAAGTATACAACCAAACAGATGCTGGGGAGTCCAATGGAGGAGTCAGAAATAAGTATTTTGAATGAGTATGGTATCTTGTTCATGGTGCAAAACAATCTGTGGACAGGAAGCAGCGGTTTATAGTGTGGTAGAAATGGCAACAGTGGTATAGTACTGTAGTGATACCTGAGAATATATGGCTTCCTTTCATTTGTCTTTCTTACATTAAATTACAATTTGGAAATTAGGACAAGTTTTTCAATGGCGTGAACTTGGATCTATTAAAGCTTTTCCATAGGTACAATGATTCTAGCCATGGAGTATTATTATCTCCCCCTCCCCCACCCAGTACAAGCCAAAATGCTTGGGAACAGCATTTAAGGGAAGGACGAGAAGGAAATCTTACTCCACAGACAGGAATCCTTCCACCTACAAGAAACCTCCAGCAGATTCAATCCATAAACTATTTAATGGAATATTTAGCATTATTTGTCATACTTTATTGCAACTATCATACTCAGGGGAATGTGAAAGCTTCTGCCTTTGTTTATTAAAATACTGGCTTTCTGTGGAAGACTAATGTAGAGATGACGCACATGACCTTCATGAATGGAGCAATCTTTTGTGGATACTTCACTCAGATACGTACATGATGTACCTTGCCATACCTTACCTTTTCAGCATGCCATGAACAAGGACATGTATGCAGATGTATTATACATATTATCAGACAAAGACCTTCAAATGGTAAATGACCTGATATAAAGGAAGTACTGTATAAATAATATAAACAAAATAGATTAATTTATTGAACTCAAATGTAATAGTTCCAACCACAAAACATTGTATACGTGCCCCTGTAGTCTTGAAAGATACTTGGTTTATTTCTAGGTTATTCCATAAATCTGTAGTGTAGTCAAGGGTTTTTTATGTACTCTGGGAAACTCAAAGGTCTCCTTCTTTCAGCTTCATGATTGCCGTCATTTTGTTAGAAGAAAGAAATTGTATTAAAAAGGTACAGTGGATGAAATAAAAGCAAAAACCTACGAAGTGGTACTGAAAATAAAAGATATTATCGGCTTAACTTTGTCCTTGAAACTTGTCCTCCGGTATAAACAAAACAATAGTTTATTTCCACAATTGTTTTTTTCTCCAAATACTTAAAGGTTAGGGAGAACATTTTGTACTCCACTCTGACTTCCTTGAAGAAAATTCTGATGGCTTCTGTCAAAGGATAATACATTTTAGGGTATGATTTGATTTATAAACAGCCTACATATACCTCCATGTCACAAATATTTTTTGGGGGAAATGGTGCAGTATCTAAAAGACCAAAAATGAGTGCTGGAGAGTTAATTAAAATCACCTGTATATTCAATAGTAAAGTGACTGACACTAAACAAATTTACCTGCAAACATGGACATCTCTCAGATTTTCACTAAAATTTGAAATCTTTTTAAAGAATGCAGTGGGTGTGTGTGTGGGGGGGGAGTATATCCTCCCCGATAAAGGATTGTTCTTTGTAGAAATACCTGTGCAGCTGTTGGTAGTTGCAGTAGAGCACAGGAACCATTCCGGGCTCAGCAAAAAAGTGGGGGGATGGGATCTGTCCTGTGAGTCTTGTATATTCTCACAGTGATTGGTCATGATGGGGGTGGGGGGATGCCCCATTCAGACACATGGAGCTGACAGGGGCAAGAGGTGTCCCTGCAGGGATGGGTAGGTCAGGGAAGGAGCCGGGCCAAGGGCCAAAGGCCCAGCTCCTCTGGTTATGCACGAGGCTGGCCCTTGCCAGCGTCTGCAGCAGTTCTGGGAACGCAAAAGAATCCGCCTTCCCTTACTGTGTGCATTCCGAGGGCCTGGGTCGAGCCAAGCAATGTCGGGCATAATCGGGGATTTGCCCTGAAGCCCTGTCGCTGCCAACTTGGGAAGTCCACCCCATGCATAATTGGTCTATGTGCCACATTTGAGTCCCACAGACCATAAATTAAGGCTGCCCCTTCTTTTGATTACCCTGGGCACCTTTGTTTAGTTTCTCTTCCTTCCTGGTCCTTGTACTCATAGTTGTTAATTAATCTTATAGACTGTTCTCTCTTCTGTACCTGAGCAAACATGATACCTCCTATTCGGCATTTCTTATGCTGGCTGTTACACTCTGTTCCATTTAGAGGGCTGAGTATACCATCTGCGCATGCCCTCAGCTCTGCTGCATCTCATTTTCCTGTTTCCTCTCCCCATTCTACCTCCTGTTGGGGGCTTTCCTCTTATCTTTCATTCCCACTTATCTTCCCATTGCCTATCTCAGGGAGCGTTATGAAATTTTCTGGGCTGTGCAGGCCAGTCTTGCCTAGCTGGCTGTGGCAGTGTGTCACTTCTGGCCCAGCTGTGTTTATATAGCTGATGGAGGTTCTAAGCCAATGCACAACCTCAGAATTACTGCTGGTTAAATTCCCACTAACATCTATAGAAAACCACTGGGATAGATTTTCCTGGCATTTTGAAAGAGATACCTCCCCTATGTGGATTGTACCTATCTTCACTTCTCCCTAACTGCTGAGTCTAATAGATGTGTAAAAGTCATGAACAACTACTTGTTACCTAGCCATAGTATCTGTAATGCTGCTTCTAGGTTTTACCAGATGTGGTCAGTGCATCGGTTCAATGCTAGGACATTCTCCAACACACACACACACATTTCTCCCATGAACGTTTTTGATGCCAGTGGACAAAATACATGTTAAGCTGGAGGGATCCTGCTATATACCTAACAAGCCTAAGAAAAAACAAGGGGCTGTTGGTCAATGGCAAAGCTTTTTCACATCTGAGGATTCAGCCTGGCCTAGAAGGAAATGCTTTGGCCACCTCATGAGAAGGAAGGACTCCCTGGAGAAGAGCCTAATGCTGGGAGCGATTGAGGGCAAAAGAAGAAGGGAATGACAGAGAATGAGGTGGCTGGATGGAGTCCCTGAAGCAGTCGGTGCAAACTTAAATGGACTCCAGGGAATGGTAGAGGACTGGAAGGCCTGGAGGATCATTGTCCATGGGGTCGTGATGGGTCGGACATGTTCACACCTAACAACAATATCAAGAAGGGAATGCATTCCCTCTGAAAGGTCTCTTTACTTGGTTACTGTTCAGACCTCATTAGATCACGATGGGAAGTGTTTCCTTTCCCTTTGGCCCAAGCCCATGGATACAGTTACAAATTGGGTGGGGGGGGGGGAAGAGAACTAGTAGAAGAAATGGAATGACCAAGAACAGGCTTACATAACAGTAAGGGTAACACCCATCAGTGCTGACCCTTTATCCCTTGCCCATTCTTCTCTCTGATACTACAACCATTAATTAACCAACTTGGCCCTTTTGCTTCTCCTTCTACAAGAGTCTCTGAATGCTCCTTGACTTATCAAGGCCTTCCATTAATAAGGCTACATGGGTCTACATTCATTCAGATAGCATATTACCTAACATGGGCTTGTGCCCTCCTGCTGGTTAGGGGCAATTCTGTCTTCAGAGGAAAGGGGAACCTTTTGACAATTTCTCCCTTCCACCACTGAATCCTCACTTTGCCCCACCTTCTTGAGTGAGGGGCTCAGCATCCTGCAGTGGGAGGAGACACAGGAAACACTCTGAAAAGTCTGCTCTGAAAGCCAATGTCACTGGATACTAGGCATGCGTAGCTGATGTGCAAGAGATACTCAGACATCATCACATGCCACGTCCAGGAAGCGCACATATGCCAAATGCATAAACAAGGACCCTTAGACAGTAGTGGTGCCATAACAAAATAGAGCTCCAATTCATTCTACCAGCCCTAGTAATAAGCAGCTGCTGTAGAACTGAGAGGCAGGAGAAAACGTAAAGGAGTTGGTGCGGCTGTGTTTCCGGTTTCCTTAGATGTTTGCGGGATTTACCACCCTACAGAGGTAGCAAATATGGGCTGAGGGGGAAAAAAATCCCGCCAAGTGTTAGATTGTGACATAAATTGAGTTCTAAAATATATCAGTAACTCTTTTGCACAGCCTGAAGGAATTTCTCCTACTGAAGAACTGGAAGCAAAGCAGAGACTTAAAAACCAGTTAACTTCCTTGGACAGCATCCGACATTTGAAAGACATTCTTCTACTGGCTTGCTAAATCCGAAATCAAGGTCCTTCTGAAATTGCAGGCATTTCTGCAGTTAGTCCTGCTCATTAAAATTCTTTCCTGTGCTTTACTGATATAAAGACAAATGAGTAATAGCAGACTGATGTCTTAGAATTATAAGTACCATCAAGGGAACAGAACGAACTGAACAGAACCATGAATGGTATAGGAACTTTTAACAAATGCAGTCTCAGTAGGAAACTTTTATCAAGAGATTGAATTGCACTTATTTAAATATGCACACCTGCATAGAGTGATTGGAATCTTTTAACTCTTTCCCTGCTCGGAAGATTTTTCTCAGACCTATCCTGAATGGAGGACTGAGCCCCCCTGGTTTTCCACTATTCCACTTACCCGATCAGAATCTCAACTACTTCCTTAGCCGAATCTGCACAGGGCTTTTTATCCACTCCCAGCCCAAATAAATCCCTTCCCTCTTCACTGAATTCGATTTCCATTTTGATTGTGGGTGCTTTAAATTTTCCCTCTGCAACATGCATGATTAATCTATGGTGACCCTACCTTTCCTCCACAATATCCATGAGCAGATCAAAGCTGTGATATTTGGAAAAAAAACAAACGCTACCGGTATAAGTGTAGATTTCTGCTTTTTGCGAATTAACTTGCTGCTCCATGCCTGCAACACTGAGGTAGCAAAGCAGAGCATCCATTCAAAGACCTCCTGGTTCCTGGCTGCAAGGCTTCCCTCCCTGTTTTAAAGTGACTGTGCTCCAGAAGCCCACACTTCTCTCAGCAGAGATTTGCCTTGTTCTCCAAAAGGCTGCTGCTGGCTCAGGAGAGAATAAATAAAACACAAATGCCAGCTGGACTTCACCCAACCATCCCCCCCCCCCCGGAAAGGTAATTCAGCTTCATGACCACCGCTCCCTTCCTCCCTCTGAGCTTTCCCCATCAAGTGCAGAAGGCTTTCTGTTACAATTTAGGAGGGGGGGGGAGGAAAACCTGGGTTCAAATCAATCTGGATTCAGCAGGATCGACAACAGGAAAAAAACAAAGTAAGTGCAGAATCAGCCCCTGTTTATGGCTCTAACTCAAGAGTTCTAAATAGTGTCCTATCTTGTCTCTTTTAGGCAAGTAGGCAGAAAGTTATTGGATTAATCTTGCTTCCCAAGGCTGGTAAGGTTGGAAACTTCAGGCTGGGAAACTCTGGAGATTTAGGAGCAGAGCCTGGGATGGCAGAATTTAGAGGGAGGAAGCTCATTCGGGCTGTGATGTCATACAGTCTATTCTCAACATTTTTTCCTAGGGAAAAATATCTGCAGACTGGAGATTGCTTGTAATTCTAGAAGAATTCTAGGTTCCACCTGGAGGCTGTTAGCCCTAGATACCAGGCTCCCATTTCTGGGGTAGCCCTGTGTATTCAGTTGTTGATTGAACTTGTTATGATTGTTATTGTGGTTTCATATAAGCTGAATAGTGTTTTTTGCCATATTCTTTCTCACTTTTACAAAATATTCCTATGTTTTTGTTCATGTGTTCATTTTAAATTATTGCTATTCAGCTCAAAGCTTTGGAATAAAAAATGCCAGAGGGTTAAGTAAGTTAATACATTTTCAATAGCCACAGCTGTAAATACATAAATGAAATAACACTGAACTCATTTTCATTGATATTAAATTTCTAACTTGTAACAGCAGACAAATCTCTGCCATTTGCTATTTCCAAATAATAAAAGTAGATTGAGCTATTATGCAAGGTGTCTGTTTGTTCTTTAATAAATTTTGCTCTATAATCTAACTTGAGCAGAGGAAAGGAGCATTTTATTCAAGCAAATACCTTGAAAAGAAAAAAATGTTTGCAACGTTTTTATCAATTTAAAGCAAAGGGCTGTTTCAGTATAATTAATGGAAAAGAAACTTCACACTGGTAGCAAAATGAATCTGGGTTGGTTGCCAGCTCTGGCTAAGAAATTCCTGGAGCTTTGGAGACCAAGCCTGGGCTGGACAGAATTTAGGTATGAGTGGGACTTCAGTTGTGTCTAATGCCATAGGAGCCATCCTCTGACACAGCCATTTTCTCCAGAGAAGCTCATCTGTATAGTCTGGAGATCAACTGTAATTCTGGGAGATTCCCGGCCCCTACCTAGAAGTTGACAATCCAGGCTGGATCTCATGAACAGTGCCCAGAATAAAAAAGTTCGAGTCCAGTGGCACCTTTAAGGCCATGACAGCCTTACAGATCAGAAAGGAGGAAGGGAAATCCTACTCAAACACAGAGAGTAGAATAGCACCCACAAAAGGCTAGTACTATAAGCAGTGTATGTCCCACAAAATTCACACATTAGTGAGATAGCTAGATTCAAGCAGCTTAAAGACCAACAAAGGTTTTGGGGCATGAGCTTTCAGTAGTCAAATCCATCTCCATTCCTACTTGTATTGTGAGGACAAAATTGAGACGGGGAGAAGAAAGTTGTAAAGCACTTTGGAGACCCATTGTGGAGAGAAAAATAAGACAGAAACATACATGTATGTGACACCACCAATTCGCAGGCAGAAATCATTCTAAGGCCTGTTCCCTAAGGCAGTGGTCCCCAACCTTTTTATCACCGGGGACCACTCAACGCTTGACAATTTTACTGAGGCCTGGTAGGGGGGTAGTTTACTCATCTACTCTCAACCACTGCCCTAACGCTCTCTGATTGCTATGGTAATGTTTAAACATCCCTTCAAAATACGATACAGACACACCACAACAATGAACATAAGGAACATTTTATTTTCATGGAAATTTAAACTCATGACAATGACAAATCAATGGGAACCCTGAGCTTGTTTCTCTGCAATGAGATAGTCCCATCTGGGAGTGATGGGAGACAATGACACCTGAAGTGTGTTGTAAAGGGCCGGGGGGGGGGGGGGGGATGAAGTAAAGGGGCGGGGGGGGGGGGGAGAAGGCGTCCTTCGGGGCCCACCTCCAATTAGTCGAAGGACCACATGTGGTCTGCGGCCCACAGGTTGGGGATCGCTACCCTAAGGTCCATTTAACTGAAAATTGGGGAAGGCACTGGCAAACCACCCCGTATTGAGTCTGCCATGAAAACGCTAGAGGGCGTCACCCCAAGGGTCAGGCATGACCTGGTGCTTGCACGGGGGATACCTTTACCTTTACTTTACCCACAAATGACCTTTTCCTCAAAAAGACGTCTCTCTTCCAGTTACAGCTACTTCCTAGTGCAGCAGCATTCACAGTTTTCTTCCTCAAAGCAAGACAAGTTTAAAGAACTTTGGTCCAATTTAAGAAGCTATTCCAGAAAATGTAGAAGTTATTTGGCTAGTAGCAGCTAAGAACACAGGTGTAGATATATCACTGATTGCATTTTGTGGCCTGTTCGGTGTAGTGGTTAAAAGCAGTGGCTTCTAATCTGGCAAGCTGGATTTGATTTCCCATGCCTCCACATGCAGCTAGCTGAGTGATCTTGGTCTAGTCACAGTCCTGATACTGCTGTTCTCACAGAACAGTTTCTCTCAGAGCTCTCTCAGTCTCACCTGCATCACAGAGTGTCTGTTGTGGGGAGAAGAAGGGAAGGTGATTGTAAGCTGCTTTGAGATTCCTTCAAGTATTGAAAAGCAGGGTATAAAAACCAATTATTTTTCTTCTAGTTCTCTAGTCTGGTCTTTTATGGTTTTCCATTCTAATTGGACAACCCTCTACTACTCCTCGAGGATATCTACCCTGCTGGATTTTGGATTGTATAGAGGAAGCACTGAGATGTATCCATGCATAACATTAATTTCTATGGAAAAATTGATAGGTAAGATTCAAAACAGTAATGGAGAGTACATCAGCCACTGAGTATGAAAAAACAGTAGCACAAAGAAGCCTTATCCTGCAGTCACATCAAGATGCCTTCCCCCTGTGTGACTGCAAGGGAAAGTATATCAGATGAAGAACCGCAACCCAGCTTGTAAAATAATACATAGTTTAGCCCTAAGATACTAACAGGTCCTTCTTAAACCAAAATCTATCCAAGGCTCCCTCCCCCACCCTGAGCTCTGTCTCACAAGGCAATATTGTAATTACATTTTTAAGACATGCCTGCTAAAATTTTTAAAACCATATTATCATGCCATAGAATCAAAAAAGTGCCTTAATGTGTCACATCTGAGACTTGGAAATAACAATTGAATTGATTTATTTTAATGCAATAGCTGAATAATAAATAGGGTACTACATGCAACAGAGATGAGATTCTGTTAAGAACGGCTTGTGAAAAAAATAAATGAAAGGTGCTTCTGTATTTTTTAAATCAAGAGCTATTGCACATTTTTTTTTGCTTTATACATCTATACATAGTCTTTAAATAATTAAAGCATTCCTGTCAGACAGGATCTATATTAGATGATATCTCATCCCATAATCCCTGTCACAATTTAAATGCTTTGCAAAAAAATACTGATGTAGAAGGGGGGTTCTAGTCAGAATTACACCACTTCAAAGTTCCTTACACATTCATGTATATTTGCCCTGATCTATTTTTGAAACTGTCTAAATATTCAGTATGAACAATTTCTCCATGTAAAACAAATATTATATGACTGAATATGAGAAAAAGTTGGATGGAGAGGAAAGGAAAGTTATGAAAGCTGTCTTTCAAGAAGACTAAAATGTACAGAAGTTCCTAATTTCTTTCTTAAATCACTCTTTGTGAAGAATTTCAGTGAAGAATTTCCTCATACCAATAGCACCTCCATTTTGTCAGGATTAAGTGTTAGCTGGTTAACCCTCAACCATTCCAAAACTGCCTCCAAGCACCTGTTCATGGTTTTGATAGCTGTCCTGGGATCTGTTGGTAGTGAAAGATAGAGTTGAGTGTCATTTATATTTTGGTATGGACACATGCACGTGCAGTGTTATACTTATTTTATTAAAGTATTGATAATGTTTTTCCGCTTGGCTGAAGACAGGTGATCATAATGCTGATTAGTGCTGCCATTTTACATTCCTGGGAGTAAACTATGTAGAATAACTTCAGGGCTCAGAGTAGCATGTTAAGAGAAATTCTCTATTCCACTTTACCCAATTTCTCTCTGACATCCAACAATCAGGGCATTTCCGCAAAATCAAATTCAAAGGGCATCTAAACTTCCACCCAAATCAGCATGTTGGAAGTTTAGCTAGCTGCTCTCACTTACACAAGCTGAATTTAAACAAAATGGGTACAGTTCAGAATAGAAGATGAAAAATGATGTAGTCAACTCTTTAGTCTATATATTCCACATTCAATTATCATGTAACAGTTGAGAAGTGAATGCCTACTGAAGGCATGATTGCATTTACTTTGCTTTTGAAAAAACATTACTTGTTTAAACCTCAAGTTAACTCCATCTGACCTCATCAACTCTTTAATCAGACCACACTCACAACTGCAGAACTATGGTTCATTGTTTCACCATGCCTGTTGTACCTTTCCTAAAATGTCCACAAAATCTGGCTGCTCGCAAAATCATTTTACCTGTCCAGATGCGTTCATAACAAACAAGAAGTGGCTTACAATTGCCTTCCCTTCCTCTCCTCACAACAGGCCCGTCATGAGGTGGGTGAGTGTGAGAGAGTGTTGAGAGAAATGTAACCAGCCCAAGCTCACCCATTAGGCTTCATGTGGAGGAGAAGGAGGGAATCAAACCCAGTTCTCCAGATTACAGTCTGCCACTCTTAACCACTTCACCACACTGACTCTCTGACAATCATTTAAAGCATATAGAAAGAATCCCAAGTAAGAATCACTGCAAGATTTTGCAGCAAATAAATGGTGACAGGTAAATGAAGGTCTGTTCATTCCAGATCATGTCTTGCTGCCTTCCACTGTCTACTGCACTTATTTCAAGGATTATCAACCGTTGCTCTACTTTTCTGTATAGTCTCATTCCAGGAACATGTGCTCTGCCTCTCTCTGCCTATGTCACAGACTGGAAACCACATTCTTGTACAACAAAACAACATCAGATTCCAGTGGCACCTTTAAGACCAACAAAGATTTATTCAAGGTGTGAGCTTTTGAGTGCAAGCACTCAAAGTGCAAGCACATTCCTGCAATTCAGTTTACTCGAAATATCTTTATAATGATAATACAAGCATGTTCTTCAGCCTCACAAGTGCTATGAAGTTGACAATCTTGGATCCACAATCATGAATCTATAAGAAGAAGGCTGAATGTCCAACTAAAGTATATGGTTGCAAAAGTAATGTTTTGTGAGGGAAGCTGATTCAGATACATACCTGCTGAAAATTCATTACCTGTGATGGAAGAATGGGCACGCACATATAAGAACACCATAGAGGCCAGGTATCCATGCACATATGCAATTGTGTGTGCCCATTCTTGTGCGTGCATGCAATTCAAATGCTATATCTAGTATTTTGTTACATAATGTTTCATATTTTGTTATACAATATTTTATAAGCCTGAAGAAAGTGCCAGGTTTACAGAAAAATCTGAAAGAAAAAAAAATACACTGGCATGTTAAACCCCATCAAATGATAGAAGCTGCACCTACAGCTTTAAGAAGTTGATGCCCCTAAGACCTGAATGGGTAGTGCTAAGCAACCACAACAGCATTGCCAGCCTGTCAGTAAAGGGTAGGAGGAGGCCCTTTTGCAGGCATTTCTTGGTCTTGGAAGCCATCTCTGCTCCCTTCTCCTTTGCTCTGGAAGGAGGACTCATTAGGGCAACAACTGACATTACTTGCATGATTCAACCAGGCCAAGCAGTAACTATGTGCAGTATTACTACAGTCCCATAGCAGCCACTACATGAAAGATGAGGAAATGAGAATAATACAAGTTGCTTTAGGTCCCCATTGTGAAGGGTAGTAGTGAATACTCAATATAAGGGGAAGGAAAGATTGGTAGATGGGAGGGAAGAAGGAGACAGGAAAAGGAGAGAGGAAATGGGGGCTGCCAGCAGGAGAGAAAGAGGACCCAGTGTGAGAAGGGAAACACAGGGGGAATCAGTGCCTCTCAGAAACACTTGTGGGTTCTCCACTGGTTACTTGTCAAAATTCTGTATTATTGCTTACCAACTTAAGTAGTTTGTTTCTATAGTTGTCTACCAAATGACTGGCAAGAATAAAATATAAACCCAAGGAACATAAAACACACAACTATATTTACTATATATATTATAACTGTGTCAGTTACACATCTGCATATAGAAAAAGAGAAACTTTCATTTGCTGGTGAATGGGGAAAAAAATATGCTTTTGGTTAAATCCCTAATCAAGTTTTCTCATAAAGTAGCACCAAAATAGGTTCAAGCAAATGTTCCCAACAGATCTTATTTCAGTAAACAGAAGAACAGGGAGAAGAGCAATGTCTTTGTTCTTGAAGGATGGAAAGGAGTACACTCACCTCATTTCACACCTATATTAACAATTGGCTTGGATACAGATTGATGTTTCCACAGACACAGGGATTTCCATCTTGCCTCCTCTCATATACAGGTCTGAAATGCACATATACATGCTCAACATTGTCCCTGGGGTATAGTACTTGGAAGGAGAAGGCTGGAAAATTGTGCTCCATGGGCAGAAATCCTTGCCATTATTGTGTCTGTTATCCACACATACTAATATCCCAGCGGAATAACTACGTGAATTGCCTAACTCATGTTCTTCTGTTATAAGGTCAATGTGGTTGCAGCTTCTTAACCAAGCCGCACTGTGGTGCTATATAATTGTCATATGACAGGCATTGTATTTATCACAAGTTATTGTTCTTGTTTACCTACAAAGGTAACAAAGGGACAACCTAGTAAGTGCTAGGAGATTTCTGAAATAGAAGAAAAAGAGTTGGTTTTTATACCCTGTTTTTCACTACCTGAAGAAGTGTCAAAGCAGGCTTACAATCGCTTTCTGTTACTCTTCCCAGAACAGATACCCTGTGAGATAGCTGGGTCTGAGAGAGCTCTGACAGGACTGTTCTGTGAGAACAACTCTAAAAGGACTGTGACTAATCCAAAGTCACCCACCTGGCAGCATGTGGAGGAGCGGGGAATTAAACCCAGCTCTCCAGATTAGAGGCCACCATTCTTAACTCTATGCCAACCTGACTCTTAACCACTATACCAAGTCACACAACCACCTTGGGATATCATTTGTACATAACTATGATGTTGCTTTTGGGTTTGCATAGCAGATCAAGACTAATCATGCATAATTTGAACAGAGCTACTCAGTGCACTTTAATCTCCTGAAATGATATCACTAATCAATAAAAGATTAATTTACAGCACAAGAACAAATTAATGCCTGTAATAACGACACTTTTCATGTTGTTTATTTTAAAACCTTCTTGAAAGTGTGAGTACAGAAATACAGTCAATCCTTAACAGCAAGCAATAGAACTGTGGAACTCACATCTATCTTATGTCTCCCTAAACTATCTAGATCTGGATCTAAACTACATCTAGATCTAAACGATCTCTAGAATATAAGAATGTTCTTGCTGGATTATCAGAATGTGGACTGATTAAGTTTAATGTTCTATTGTCAATAGATAAGTTGTTAGAGGAATTCCCCTTTTGCTTTCCCCTAGATATCAAGTACTCAGAAATATGTCCAATTGGATCCAGCAGCTCTTTTGATATCAGGAATAATCTATCAGAGCAAGTAGTATTCTCCCCAAGAGTAAGAGACTTCTTCCAATTAAGGTGCCTCACTTAGTGGAAGGAAACCCTTGGATTCTACCCAGTGTCTCTTGGATTATGCTGATTCATCCTCACAAGCCATTGAACAGCTTTATAGCTATGCCAAATAAATAAAAAAAGACAACTAGAAGTTTTAACAATGGTCCCAAAGCAGAAAAGTTAAAAATATTGCCTTAATAACTGCTCTAGATAGCACCATCATTTTTCAGCTGACAGCTGAATGTTTTAGGGCACTTATTCCTTATTTTCAGATAAACATAGGATATGAATTTACAAGTGTCAGATTCTCCCAGTTGTCACTTCTGCATCAACATTTTCATTTTAACTTCTAAGCAATTGCAGTGTCCTTTGCAGTGTGCCGTTCGTGAATATTTTTTGTCTGTTGAAAACATGTGATCATTTCACAAAAGACCTTTAGAAAGTGGAAACTGTTATATGTCCAAGAAGCAGCACATGCTTATTATTAAAATAGTCATCAAATGTCTGTCACACAAAGCAAGGGCATTTCATTCTGTGTGTCATATATTCTTAATTTTATCTTGCGTTCATCTTAAAGGACATCCATCATCATTCTGCCTATTTCTAAAAGCTACATAAAAATCATATGAATTTTTTTAAAAGGGATAGTTAAAGTATGTCAGAGAGACAGACAGATACACAGATGGATAGACAGAGTGAGGGTCAGAGACAGGCTGAAAATTATTTAGTTCAACCTTTCAGCTTTTGTCTTCATCAGTAACACACATGGCTTTCCAACTAGGCACTGGAAACCAAGGTGACACTTCTCACAATGCGAAAGATGGAGAGAATTTTCAGAAAGATGACATTTGCCATATCAGTGCAAGACAGATTCATAAAAGAATTAAAAGTATGAGGTAAAAGTTGAAGCATTAAACTTCAAGTTAAGTCCATGGAGTATTAGGGTATCCAGCATGAATAGCCAGATGGTCTCTCTTTCTCCTACCATCCCAGTATTGGATTTTTTTTCTCTCTTATTGGGAATATGTCCAAGACTGAAAGATTTGGGTCATGTATACTAAAATTCTAGTAGCAGGCTGCTCAAAATTTTTTGTGGTTGTTTTTTTCCTGACCTCTGAAACAGAGTTTGTAATTATTTTCCCCAAATGATAAATTGTTTCTTGAAATAAGCACCCGTTCAATCTGGATTCAGGCCTGGTTTGGGGGTAAAAATGGCTTTGGTCCTCTTGGTTTGCTAGGACAGTGACAGGAGGAATATTCCCATGTTGATTCTCTTGGACCTTTCTGTGGCGTTCAAAACCATTAAAGCTGATATTCTTCTGGAGATGCTGGATGAGTTGGCAATGGTGGTACCATACTTTGGTAGTTCCATTGTTACTTGACTGATGGCATTCAGGAGGGGGTACTGATGGAATGCTGCTCAGTCCCATGGCAATTCTGCTATGGGGCCCTACAGGTTTTCATATTACCTTCTATACTTTTTAACATCTGCATGAAACTACTGAGAGAGATTATAAGATGATTTAAAGTATCACCAAAATACTGATGACAGTTCTATTTCTCCTTAACAGATGAATCCGATGGGTCTGTAAAAGTCCTGAGCAGGTGCCTGGAGATGGTAATAAGACAGACAAGGAGCAATAAATAGAAGGTCAGTCTATTCAAGACTGAGGTGTTGCTGGTCAATGAGCTGCTCGAGGACTGAAGAGACAGCCTGTCCTCCAACAGAAGAGTGTCTGGCTTAGAAACTCCTAATGTTTTGTAGATACCCCCCCCCCCGTATTTTGTGAATGGACCTAGCTACCACCACAGCTACTTTGTTTAAGTCTCTGTCACATTGCAGTCATTTTGTTATGGTGGTCTGTCCACTACCCTTCTCAAAATTCCAAAAGTGCCCACAGGTTTAATTAGACTAGGGATCCCTGCCATAGACTGAAGTTCCTGTGATTTACACTGTATTTCTGACTATATCCTAACTAGGAAAAGATGTACACTTTCATACCCAGTACTTTTTCCTTGGGATGGCAGCTCCAGTGCTCACATTCAGCTTGCAAGCTCAGAAAGATCATATCCTCCATTCATTGAAATTGATGGATCTTTTCAGCATGTGCTACATTGATGTAGCAAAGCAGACTATTGCTGATTGGTCAGGGTGTTAGTTCAAAGACTGTCTGGTTCCCGGTTGCCATTCCCTCGTAAGACTTATTTTTGCCCTTATTTCTAAAGTGACTGCGCTCCAAGCCCACACTTCTATGGTTCAAGGTTTGCCTTCCAGATTGTTTTTCCTACCACATTCTCACCCCCCCCCCATTGCTCACTCAGGAAAATAAAAATTAACAAGCAGGCTCATGTTCCATTTCCCCCCCCCCCACTTGCTTTGGTTGTAGAGTCAGGAGACAGAGTAAATAATAAATAATCCTCTCTCCAGCCTTGTACTCCTTCAATGCTGGCTGGAGTTTTGTGGCCACTGCTCCCCTCCCCCCCTCTGAGCTTCCCCAATCAAGTAGATACACAATTAAGTGTAGAATGCAGTCTGGTTCAATTCAGGAAATAGGAAGGTGGAAGACCCAGGTTCAGAGCGATCAACGATGGGGGAGGGGGAGTAAGTGCAGAACCAGCCCTGGTCTACAAACATATATCTGGGTAATGGAAATCTCTCATGACCACTAGGCCCTGTCTCTCTGGGAACGTTGTAATCTGGTCTAGAGCATCTTATCCAAGTCATCTGACTGGCCTGGCAGTCTATAGCAAACTTCCACCATAATACCGCTATATTTATTCTTAACATATAGTGCTAATCCTTAAAGCCCTCTTCACCAGGTCCGCAAGACTCTTCGTGAAGACATTTTTTCCACCTTTGTGGAAACCATCTCCAAAACAAATTATTTTCTGATTGTACTTGTTTTGTCCCATACACAGGTGGACCACATAATAATGGACAAGAAAGGTTGCCTAACAGAACATAGAAGAAGAAGAGTTGGTTCTTATATGCCGCTTTTCTCTACCAGGAGGAGTTACAATCGCCTTCCCTTTCCTCTCCCCACAATAGACACCTGTGAAGTAGCCCTGATATTACCACTTGGTCAGAACAGTTTTATCAGTGCTTTGGTGAGCCCAAGTTCACCCAGCTGGCTGCATGTGGAAGAGCGGGCAATCAAACCCAGTTTACCAGATTAGAAGTTGGTGCTCCTAACCTCTACATCAAACTGGCTCTCTTGGACCTTAGCATGATATATGATTAATAGTTATCAACCTTTCTAATCACTAGAAGTTGGGAACCTACTGTTCTGATTTTGTGGATGGTTCCATAATGAGGGCATGTACAGTGGCTTTGAGTGGCAGAGTGGAACAGCCGCCTCTGCATCTGATGCCACTTCTCCCTTGTCCGCATCATTGTTGTGGTCAGAAGCTCTGCTTTCCTCATCTCATCGGTATCTCATCCCTGCACCCAAGCTATTCCCTCCTAGTAAGCAGAGCACCAACACTGGGGAATGAGGGAGAAACAATGTTGGGTGTTGTAGCTCAAAGGCAGGGCAATGAGTGGGAAGAGATGATAAGAAGCAGGTGTGGTGGCTGGAGATGGTGGCCTTAAGCCGCCTTCCTTATTGAATCACCACTGATCATGTCAGTTTTGAAATATGAGCTCTTATTAATCATGTAGTGAACCCCTGCTAAGGCCATTTATAAATGACATTTATATTATTTGAGCAACATCTGTGTACTCTGTTTCTTCTAACAACTGGCTTGCATTTTACTGATAAACTCATTTTTCCATCCATCTGCATTTAAGTCTACAATTAGACACAGTGGAGATAGAGCAGATGTTCATGTGGAAGATCCAGTGGAAAAGGCAGAGGTTTCCTTCATGCATTATGAATCTCTTATTATCATCATTATCATTATTATTTATATAGTACTATCAGTGTGCCTGGTAGTTGAAAGTAACAAGTAAAAACAAATGAATCATTTCAAGAACCTTGTATGCATTCAGTCTACTGAACACTATTCTTGTTCAGTGTAAGGCTTTCTATCTCGTTAGTAGCATCACCCTACCCAGTCTCAGAATGAGGCTGATATTGGGCTACAAATATAAGTTCAGAAAATGGATCTTCTACAAAAACTCCTATGTCATGTCCTCCTTCCTGATTTGTCAGTGAGAAATATCTTAGGCTTCACAGGGATTTGAAGCCCATCTCCTGCATATCCAGGAGAACCCCATCCTGTCTCAAGTCCTAGTACAATAGAAACTGCTGTACTTTACTTTTTATTGCCTGCACACTTCAAGTTATGCTGTGAAGGGTCTAGCAGCACTGGCATGCTCCCAGCTCAGTAGGCCTGGAGATTCAGTGATGTGAGCAAGCTCTCGTAACAGACAGCTATCTAAGGGAAAGATCGGGGGGTGGGGGGAAGGTGCAGAGTGCAGGCACAGCATTCAAAGTGAAGCCCTACTAACCCAACTGCAGTGTAAAGCAAAAGTAAATTATCTGTGTAAAATAGGCCTATATTTGTTTGCATGTGCGCAATAGCTGGTGAGGACAAATAGTGATTGACTAGGAAAATTGACTTAAACATGCATAACACTCCAGTATTTGTGCCAGTTTCCAGCTGTGTGTAGCCATGTCTTTTAACCCAGGATACAAGATTACTGCAGGAATTGTGGGGCTTTTAACCCTGCTGATTATTATCCACCAGGCTGAGTTGATGCCTAAAGTCATTATGCTTCCAATGAAATTAATTACCAGGCTTGCACACCCTCCCATTTATCTGTAGCCAAAGGGGAGATCAAGTGACTGTAATTTCTCCATGAGGATTATGAAAATCACCTGTTACTATGGAGGACTGACATTTCAAATCACTCCACCTTCTGGAAACAAAGAAGGGGCTATACCTTTACAAAAAAAATAGCAAGTAACCTGTTTTGCAGCCTTTGATGTGTGACCACAGCATATGTTCCTTGTTCAGAGAGATAAGAAAGTGATGTTCTGCCCAGAAGGAATATGCATGGCTTTAGACAGGACTTGAAATCAAGAGAGCATCAGGCCTGAAAAGTTACCGACTGGATTGAAAATGAGAAATTGGAGTGGCTGGTCCTCAGGTGTGAAATAGCAGTGCTTGTGTGAAGCCCAATAAGTGGAGCATGAATAAAATATACTCAACAGTATTCTTTTCCAACCATTTTTTCTTGTTGTTTTTTGCAGGCTTGACATAGAACATGTTTCTCTCACTTGCATTTCTTTTAATATAAAAAAATATTATCATTGAGAGATGTCATTAAAATCACTGTGTTGCTTGGTGAATTTTTCTGCTTTTGCTTTAATTCTACATGGCTGATGCATTGGGATCAGAGGATGTAAACTCAGCATTTACTCAAATGCCTTTGCCAAATAAGTGAGGAAATGTTAGGTGAAACAAAAAAAGTCTACACTTTCCAGTAGAAAACAATGATAAAAGGAGACACAGGAATATCCCTGAAGAGAAAATCCCACCATTTTGGTGTCATGACTGAGAAGGCTGTTTTTCTGCCACCGGTGGCAAAGGTTCCTGAAGCAAGGTCTCTGAAGAGGACCACAGTGTTTGGGAAGGTTCATATGGCCCTAAGAAGTAAAGGGCTTTAAAGTATATTAGATAGATTAGGTGGCCTGTATAGCCCCTTCCAACTCTATGATTCAAATTAGGGCCTTGAAAGCAAATTAGGAGCAAGTGACTGGAGTGATATGGACTCTCTGATCCACTCCTGACCTCAGATTTCTGTACCAAATGTAGCTTCCAGACACTATTCAAGGGCAGCCCCACATAACAGCACATTGCAGTAGTCTAATGTAGATAGTACCAGGGTACACACCACTGTGGCAAGATCTATTTTACCTAGGAAAGGCTGCTGCTAGAGCTGGTGAATGACACCCCTGGCCATCATTACCACCTT
The DNA here is from genome assembly GCF_049243985.1 of Paroedura picta. NCBI lineage: Eukaryota > Metazoa > Chordata > Lepidosauria > Squamata > Gekkonidae > Paroedura > Paroedura picta. Next base: position 26,877,574 of record NC_135377.1, read on the forward strand.
CTTTTCTAGTTGAATCCATCCTCCAACCAATAATGACCACTGTCCAGTCATGCATTTCTGTGGTTCATTGTCTAGATCTTTTGCCCCATTGAGACTGCATTCCTAAACACAAGTCCAAATCAACTAAAAGGGACTTTCCAAGTGGACACACATAAGTACTGGACACAATGAAGCACTGCTGGATCCTAGGACTGGAAACATGACATTTGAAATAGTGTAGCTTGGACAGGAAAATGTATTCTTGTTGATCCTTCTTACAATTCATGTATTTGTGTGTTTCATTTTGCTTTTATACATTTAAATTTGTTTTTAGTCTCATTAGAACGCTTTCATATTCTGCTGCCTTGGGAAACCTAAACTGAGTGGCAAGGGGGCTTAAAGATATCTTAATTCTTTTTTTTGGGGGGGGGGAGTATGTAGGTATGTATGTACAGGTCTATAGGTATGTAGACCTGTAAATACATGCATGCATACATACATACATACATACATACATACATACATACATACATACATACTACAAAATGACTTTTGTCTTGAATGCATGTTAGAGTTTAAATGTGTTTTGCATAGAATTCATCAGCTACAAGTAAGGATTTATAAATATTTTTAAATTTAATTTTAGTGCATAACTGGAATGGCCATTTGTATTTCACCAGTTTTCCTTGTCAAATCTTCCATTCCTTTCCACTTTAGGGCATTTTTATATTATATACCAATTTTCTAAACAGTTAATACAAAACCAAGTGTCACTTTTGGTGTCAGTAGTTCTGTTGCATTTCATTAACATGGTCAAAAAAACAAACCCTCAACTTCCAAATAAAAATAAACTGGTCGCAAAAAATAGGCAACCTCTCAATCCTTATTAAAAACCAATGTGGAAATGAGGAGAGTGGATGTATGCTAATAGCAAGCATGGCAGCCGGAGGCTTAAAATTAAGATGACAAACAATCTGTTTGCATTTCAAAATGTTCAGAATATGGCTGCACTGGCAAATGAATGGTGTTCTGAGTTTGTGCTAGTTTAACCACTTGTAGTCACGCTCATGCTCCAGTGAAGCCTTCTGCCACGCCATAGTCTGTGCCTAGGCAAGCCTATTTATACTTCCAGGAGCCTATCCCTGTATCATTGTAAAATGTTTTGTTAGCAAGAGACAGAGACTGAATGAAGTAGCATTCTGCTGTATATTTCAACAGCTTTCATCAGCAACACTCAGGTTAGAGTAGAGGCAGTATTACAGTGCAGAGCTCTGCATTCAATACCGTTAAGCCAACTTGAGCCAAGAGAGAACATGTGGTAAAGGTAAAAGGTTAAGGTATCCCCTGTGCAAGCACCGAGTCATGTCTGACCCTTGGGGTGACGCCCTCTAGCGTTTTCATGGCAGACTCAATACGGGGTGGTTTGCCAGTGCCTTCCCCAGTCATTACCGTTTACCCCCCAGCAAGCTGGGTACTCATTTTACCGACCTCGGAAGGATGGAAGGCTGAGTCAACCTTGAGCCGGCTGCTGGGATTGAACTCCCAGCCTCATGGGCAAAGCTTTCAGACGGCTGCCTTACCACCCTGCGCCACAAGAGGCTCTTCGCAGAACATGTGGTAGAGATATTTTATTAGACAAACAAATAAAACTTTGTCATTTTCCCAAGCATTTGTTGTGAAGCTCCAATGCCCACGTGGCCTCCATACATGAAGAACATACTGCTTCTTCAGAAGAGGGATGAATAATGAGAGGTTGTATGCCTCAGAAGCATCTCAGCTGGCCATCCAATATATGCCAAAATTGAAGGGCAACACTGCATGACTTTTTCCAATTTTCTTTTTATCCACTATCCTGAATTTCCTAACTAAAAAACTCTTTGCTTGATTCAAAATTTGGGACATACTTTAGTTCAGTAAATTAGCATGGATAGTTTTGAATCTGAACAGCCTGCAGATGTTCTCAGAAGTGACAAACTTGTAACTGGAACAAAGCTAGTCCACTAGAGAAACTTCTCTTCAGATAGTTGTCAATTGCCTTCTCTGGCCTCCATCTTAAAGTAACCCAAAATCTTGCTATGTGGTGGAAACATGATTGGCCCTTACAGTGTTTTGAGCTCTTATGATGTTACCTTTAGCTGTCTCTGACAATCACCAATTAAGATTTGTAGGCTTGCAAACCTGGAAAATTATATCATAAGATAGCTTGGGCACATTTGATCAATATTTCTTTTGTATTTTATTGTGCTGTGTGATGTCTATGGGGGAAAAAAGGTTTTTATCAGTTAACTTGCTTTCCTTACATTGTTAGCACCAGCAGTGGGAGGGCAACAAAATTAATATGCTTAGATTTGCTGTCAACATTCATTACCCATCAATGTTTTCATTGATATTTTCTCCCCTAAGCTAAAAAAAATCATAAATAAAACTTGTTAGATATTATTCATGATCTTCCAGACATATTGTTAGTAATATAACTGGTATTTTGACTGCAACATGGAAGATTATTATCTGATCATTGGACTAAATTATCAATATCTGAAAAATTACAGGTGTAGTCCTATTCAGGTGTTTACAGGTGTAGGCTATTCAGGAACAGCTAAAGACAGTAACTAAATCCTTATGCTAGTATATCTTGTACTGACCTTGTATACTTTTTGAAGAACTACTGTAAGACAAACAGATTCATAGAATAGAATCATAGAGTTGGAAGGGGCCATACAGGCCATCTAGTCCAACCCCCTGCTCAAGGCAGGATCAGCCCTAAGCATCCTAAAGCATCCAAGAAAAGTGTGTATCCAACCTTTGCTTGAAGACTACCAGTGAGGGGGAGCTCACCACATCCTTAGGCAGCCTATTCCACTGCTGAACTACTCTGACTGTGAACATTTTTTTCCTGATATCTAGCCTATATCGTTGTACTTGTAGTTTAAACCCATTACTGCACGTCCTTTCCTCTGCAGTCAATGGAAATAGCAGCCTGCCCTCCTCCAAGTGACAACCTTTCAAATACTTAAGGAGGGCTATCATGTTCCCTCTCAACCTCCTTTTCTCCAGGCTGAACATTCCCAAGTCCCTCAACCTATCTTCATAGGGCTTGGTCCCTTGGCCCCAGATCATCTTCGTCGCTCTCCTCTGTACCCTTTCAATTTTATCTACATCCTTCTTGAAATGAGGCCTCCAGAACTGCACATAGTACTCCAGGTGTGGTCTGACCAGTGCCCTATACAATGGGACTATGACATCTGTGATTTTGATGTGATGCCCCTGTTGATACAGCCCAAAATGGGGTTTGCCTTTTTTATGTTTAGCTTACAATCCACAAGTACCCCAAGGTCTCATTCACACACAGTGTTACCTAGAAGCGTATCCCCCATCCAGTAGGCATGCTTTTCATTTTTCTGACCCAGATGCAGAACTTTACACTTATCTTTATTAAATTGCATCTTGTTCTCAATTGCCCATTTTTTCATTGTGTTCAGATCTCATTGAACTCTGTCTCTATATTCCAGAGTATTTGCCAGTCCTCCCAGTTTGGTGTCATCTGCAAACTTGATGAGTAGTCCCTCCACCCCTTCATCTAGATCATTAATAAATATGTTAAAAAGTACCGGACTGAGCCCTGAGCCCTGAGGTACCCCGCTACTTACCGCCCTCCAGTCTGATGAAACACCATTGACAACAACTCTTTGAGTGCGGTTCTCTAACCAATTTCCTATCCACCTAACTATCTGGAAATCCAGATTGCAGTCCTTCAATTTATCCATCAGAACATCATGGGGAACCTTATCAAAAGCTTTACTAAAATCCAAGTAAACAACATCAACTGAATTTCCATGATCCAGCAAACCTGTTACTTGGTCAAAAAAGGAAACCAGGTTGGTCTGAGAGGATCTGTTGGAGACAAATCCATGCTGACTTCCTTGGATAGTCTGTTGGCAAAACACTTTGGAAATTTTAATTGAGTAATAAAATATAATTTTATCTGATTTTGCCCCATATGCCTTGGCTTATATTTTTTAAATGTCCTGTAGCTTGGAGATACACTGACATAGCTGGCCTATCCTTGTAACCCTGGTGCCACCACAACTATATTGGTGTATAAGGCCAGAGATAAGTGCCAAGAGAATGTCAGGGAAGGAGCAAGACTTAAGGTGCAATCCTAAACAGAGTTACACCCCTCTAAATCAACTTAAATCAGTGGGATATAAGGGATGCAATGCTGCTTCCAACTGGCAGTGTTCTGAGACTGTGATGTGAGAATACAGTTATACCAGCAAAAGAACTAAGTAGAAAAAGCCTCCAAGACTCATCTAAAGAGGGCCATTGCCACTGTGGGGGAGGAATGCCAACAGAGACCTGGCTGGTGGGAGAGAACCCCCAGCCCTGGGATTCTCTGGGCGGTGTATGTGTTGGCAGGGCAACGGGGGGCGTGACTTAGCTAGGTGTCAATTAAACTGATGGCCTGACATTGATCGGCCTATTTTCCCCCTCAGGGCACCCAAATACATGAAACACACCCTCCCTCCCTGCTTATGAATTGTTGGACTAATGATGTTGGATTGTATTATTGTTTAATTGTCACAGCCGGCAGAAGTGTATCATGGGAAGGATCAAGTTTGGGGTGGCTAAGCTTGTGCGCTGGCCTCCCCTAGATTTGGGGGGGGGGGGCCTTAAGAGATTGTGTGGGTGCAGAGCCTGGTTGAAAGCTTGTATTTCCTGGGGGCAGGAGAACCCAACAGAGGCTGACACCCAGAGGGGTCACACCATGTTGCCTTCCCCCTTTTTCAGCCTGCCATTATGTCCAGGATTTTGGGCTGGATAGCCAATGTAATCTGTTGAGGGGCAGGCTGCAATGAGCTGCCTTGTGGTGGGCTGACCACAAGAGGGCAAATTTCTCTTCCCATGCTTGCCACGCTCAATGTTGAATAAATTCTGTGGCCAAATAATTTACACCAAATTATGGTTGTCAGTGTCCTCATTAGGCGGTCAATATTCCCCTGCAAGGCAATGATACCATTTTCAAAGTGAGATATAAACAGCTGCCCTCCATTGAATCTTCCCACACCTCAAGAGCCAAAATGCTCACTGCACCTAACACTGAAGCCATTCATAATTACCTCCCTGCAATATGATGCTGCTGTGCATTAGCTGAACAACCTTTCATCCCTCAACAGCCGCTCTGATGGGCACAGGATAAGTGTGCACAATGCAGAAAGGGCACTTCCTTGGAGATATGAGGCCATTTCACTGTGATGTCTGTGAGACTGGATGCCCTTCACCAGAACCACAGTAACTGGGGGGTCCAATTCTGGACCAAGACTGCCTGGGTGCTCTACTTCAGATATACCAAAACCTACCATGTAACAAGACCACGTGAAAAGTCCCCCCAATCTTTCTCTTATATTCCTTGGGTGATTCACTTCTCAGTACCTTGCAGCTAGTTCTCTGTAAAACTTTCCAGATAATGATCAGAAGTGTCTTCTTGTTTTAACAATATGAAAATGTTGCCCTTTCTCAAGCTGTTCATTTTTTCCCTTCTATTTAAATGAGTCTGACCCAGTTTCTCATCTTTCAACAGCCTGATATATTGATGTGAAAGTTACATGAAGACATTTTTTTTAATTGTCCAAATCTTGGTTGTGTCTCTAGTGTGACTCATACTGGCCTTTCTTATTTTAATGACACTTGAGTCAAAAGCGAGTAATTGAGAAATATCGTATTCTGGTTTTTAACATTTCTTTCCCTTCTCAATGTCTTCTAGATGGGCATCCCCTGTGGTGAAAAATTGTCAGTCTCTGACAGGGATTTTTGTCTTGAAAGGAGCCAACTCACACACCACGGGAGCTGTGAGGCACAGCAGTTTAAATATTTTCCACATGAAGTGAGAAGAATTGGTGCATGAGCATCGAATGAGGACAGGGAAGCCCAAGGAATTGTGTGGCCTAGAGCGGTAGAGTAAGGCAATTAGCAGAAATGTTATCCAGTTATATACCTCAGTCCCAAATATAAATAAATAAGAAATAAAACTTTTCTGAAGAAGTTTGAGTGTACAAGAAAGCTTGTGCCATGAATAGAACTTTGTTGGTCTTAGAGTTGCTGCTGGACTCAAAGTTTGTTCTGCATGGATCTCAGTTGAACAAAAGCGTTCCAGTGATGTTGCCAGAATTGTGCTACACCAGTGTGAAGAATCATGTGAATGTGAAGAATCATGTGAATGTATGCTTGCAATCCAACCATATCTAGCTTTCCAGTCAGACTGGGTCTCAGATAGGCTTACAATTCTTATCCATACCAGTTCAAATAATGACAAACCCTTGCCTTTGAAGTACCTTACAGAACTCTTCTGTGATGAAGGGGGGATTGTAGGATTTTACTTCAGGAGAAAAGAGTAGATTGCTTTTTCTGAGCAGATATAGTCTTCAGTAATGGTGGATGCATAATCAAAGGATGGCACTTGCAAACTCCAGGTTTTCAGTTCTAGATGTCTTTCCTGTTGGAATATACAATATATATAGTGCGCATGATTCAATGGAATATGAAGAATATCCAACAGGAGGCATCTGAAGAGATGTGTGTTTAGCATACTTAGAACAGGAGCTTCCTGATGTTTTTCCAGTCATGCCCTCCAGTGTCCTGATTGGGTCCACAAGAGACTTTCTGCTCCTTTGATCACACTTCCTCCTTGCTTGCCTCCAGAATGAACAGGAGAATGACTGCAGAAAACAGCTAGACAACTAGCTAGATCTAAATTAATATTGATCCCTAATAAGCCCAGGTGGATGTAATAGGCTTTTATCTTGGAATTCTGGGGATACACAAATTTTATTTAAATTCAATATACAACTATGAAGAAGAAATGTATGTTTTAAAATCTAGTAAAGAGTTTGTCATCCATCCTTTCTGTTTTTTCTATAGTCTGTTCTGAAGTCACCCATTCCAAGGCAGCCTATTATACTATTACAAGATCTGTGGGAGCATATAATTTCATATTCCAGAATCTGGCCTAAATAGTCTTGTAGTCCGATAAATAGTCCATAGATGGTTGTGAAATACCATTTCTGCATATCGATAGTTCCCCAAAAATTCAAGATGGCAGACTCCGTATAGCATAGCACCATACACCTCATAAAAGCATCTCTCCCAGCAAACATGACAGTTAGAGAATATCATTAGATATCCAACATAGATAATTGGTACAAGGCACTAATCTGCCTTGATCTTGTACAGATTTGGAAGATGTCAGGTTCCTGTCAGTGTATTGTGGGAGAATCCTTATTCGTTAACTGTGGTTGACAGCAGCACAGACATGCTGTTCTTGAAATCTGGGAAGTTTAAACAGCTTGACATGTCAAAGGTTATCTCTTTCTTTTCCAGGATAATTACTGTCACTGTTGATAAACACATGCTTTCTTACAGGGTGTCTACTACCTGATGGAAGTAAGTTTTTAAGAATCTTCATTCCCCCTCCCCCCATTTTATGCTATTTACCATCTTATAGAATGTTAGAATAACATAACTATAGGGTGCTATTGTCATTCCAAAAGGTTATGCACTTTTTATTGTTTAATGATCCTCTGTCATTTATCTTTTCGTAGCTACAGTACTTGTTAACGTGGGACAATCTAAAATGAGGAGGGAAGTTACTAGGAACAGAATTTTAAAGTTTAACACTACAGAACCTGAAAAGATAATGCAGACTTACAAAATGACAAATGACGCAGAAAGAAACCTTCAGAACCCTCCTTCCTCCTAGCATTCTGCATTGAACAATAAGGCTGATTAGTATGAAGTTAAGATGCATAAAATGTGACAGATTACAAAACTTGACTTGCAGGTGGGCATTTAGGCTGGAATAAGACATGACACAAGCATGTTGGATATAATCGTGGCCACAGCTTTATTACCTCCCATGGTAGGGTTGGCGCAGGATGGGAGAAGGAGCCTGATCTAGCAGTCAACGGTCTGCGCCAAAACCCTCAGAGTTCAGAGGCAACCTGGGGATCTGCACCATTCCCAGTCAGGAGACCAGATCCCCTTGTCTTCTGAAATCTGCCCTACAGGAAGTGACCTATGTGGGGGAGCCATCTTATTTGGCTATCCCCTGGCTGCCTGGCAAATGAGCCCCTGACAGTAAGGTCAGCCATTATGTGGGGAGGTTCAAACCCCAGGGAATCCTATCGCCCATGGGACTCCCTGCCAACAGGCTCTAGCCCATGCAAGCCTGCCGCTGTGATGAATTATTGACCATGAAATGATCCCTCAAGACACAGAACAAGGCTGTATTCACATTAAAACAGGGAAGCTACTCTTCACAGCGTCCTGGGCAAGAGGCCCGGGACCTGTGCATGTGGCACTTTTTATAGGCACCGCAGGTCCCACCTCGCCCTGACGCCATGTGCAACTCTTCTTCTTCTGAACTGGACCTTGGGAGAGGGGAGAGGATTTGCTTGTTACAAGGACTCCATCCAGATAACAAAGATCTTTTGGGCAGTGTATCTGGAGGCTTTATTCCTGCATGATATTGCCAAGAAAAAAATGTAGTACCAGAGACTAACCGACTCAAACAAAATTAAATCACAACTACAACTACATGATGATGTTGATGATGTTATCCGTTCAGTCGTGTCCGACCCTCAGCGATTCTATAGGAAAGTCTTCACCATGCGCCCCTGTCTCTGACTGCTTCTTTTAGTTGGTTCATGGTCATCCCTGTATCGACTTTGATCATGTCAAGCCAGCGGATCCTTTGGCAACCGCGTTTCCTTTTGCCGCTGACCATGCTGAGCATTAATGATTTTTCTAGCAAGTTTGATCGCACGATGTGTCCAAAGTAAGTGAGCTTTAGCCGTAATATCTTGCCTTCTAATGACATCGTTGGTTTGCTCCTCTTTAAAACTATCTTGTGGGTAATTTTTGCTGTCCATGGTATTCACAGCATTCATCTCCAACAATGTGATAATAAATAAAACTACCCCCTCTGTCCCAATAAACACAAACACATACAAACCTGTGAAATGCAAGTCTCTGGCTGAACACATCACACTGGTCTTGAAAGAGCTGCACTGGATCCTTATTCTCTACCGAGCCCAATTCAAGGTGTTGATGGTAACATATAAAGCCTTAAATGGTGTGGACCCTGGTTATCTGAAGGAATGCCTTCTCTGCTAGGTGTCTATTTTGGGTGCCTCTTCACCCAAGCTTTTGATGTTTAGTTTCCCTTAAGGTACTGTCTTGTAAGGGAGGGATGGAGGGAGGGAGGTTGGAGGCTTGTGTTTTTTTGTTTTTTTTTATAATAATTTTATTGTTTATTATTATATAAAGCATTTACAGAGAAGTTGTAAAGAAAAAGCGACCAGTTGATATGGTTTGCCATCTCTTTTAACATAGATATTTAGTTCCCATCACATATTATTCCTAGTCTAGAAGTTTTTACCATTTTTCTTAGCCAAGTGATTGTTAATACATATGAGAGTATGATCTGTTATAGGAATACATTCTGTTATTATCTTAAATGCTATTAGGTCAGTCTCCTTCATAAATTGGCCCTGACCCAAGAATTACTACTGTCGTCTTGTTAATGCCTATAAAATATGGTTTGTCATCCTCTTTTGGCATACATATTAACATACATATTCAATTCCCATCGCATATTAATCCTGATCTAGGAGTTATTACCATCTTTCTTAACAAAGTAGTTGTTGATACATAGGAGGGTATAATCTATTATAAGGATATATTCTATTATTGTCTTAAATGATATAAAGTCAGTTCCCTTCATATATTGGACCTGTCCTAAAGGTTGCTACTGCTATTTTTCTCACAGGAAGCCAGGAGAATACTCCGTTGTTCAGCTCATCGAGGCTTGTGTTTTAACTATATTTGCAAGGGTTTAAAACAAAAACTCACTGAGAAACTGCCCTTATTGATGGAAATTTCTAAGAAGATACACAGGAGCAACAGTGGAAGAAGATAGCTGGTTTAAACCTGCCTCCAGCCTTCTATCCTCTCACTGCCCCTCCTAGCGCTTGAAAGAATAAAAGCAGACTGTGAGGACTAGCATATCAGATCCAAAATGTATCCAGTAGTTAGCCTTGCTAGAATAATATATTCAAATAATAAGAGATAATGCCTTGCTAGTGATTAATGGCAGATGCTTTCCCAAGGTTAATCACTAGCCTTAACATTTTCATTTCCCTTATGTTTTCGTGAATGGCAACTGAACACAAAAATGAATTCAGTTTGATATTTTACCAATACATTATGTGTTCTTCATTATGCTGCATATTTTTTTGGATATCTTCATGATGCTGTTTACTAATTCTGCTAATTTACTCTCTCCTATTTTGTTGTCTGAGGAAGGAAGAGTATATTCACACAAAAGTTCACACTTTGAATAAAATTTTGTTGGTCTTAAAGGTGCCATTGGATTTAGATTTTGTTCTGCTACTTCAGACCAACATGGCTATCCACCTGAATCTAGAAATTACTGCAATTAGATTATTTACATTACCTATATTAAAAATAAATTTGGGTCACATCTATGAATGTTCATTTCTAGTTTGATAAAATCAGAGTCCAGTAGCACCTTCAAAACCATTTGGGGCATGGGCTTTTGAGTACAAGCACTCTTTGTCAGACAACTTTCGAGTACAAGCACTCTTTGTCAGACAAAGAGTGCTTGCACTTGAAAGCTCACACCCTGAATAAATCTTTATTGGTCTTAAAGGTGCTACTGGACTCTGATTTTATTGGGCTACTTCAGACCAACATGGCTACCCATTTGAATCATTTCTAGTTTGGATGGCAACAATATTTGCATGAGAAAGCCCAGAAAAGATATATAGTTCAGTTATACTTTCTATTTCTTGCCACTTATCTAAATTTTTTTAAATCATACTTCTTCTCTGCTCCAAACAGCTGTTTATGTATTAAAGTGGCAACTGTTTTGATATTTCTAGTATGCTAGGTATAAATCTATCCTGAATCCTGGATGAACTAACAGTAATACTACATTGCTCTCTGTTCTCTTGAGGGAGGTCTTTGTTTTTTCTTGCCTCTCATTACTCATACATTGTTGTCATAGTTTTTTAATTAGAGTCAGAGGCTGCAAGAACTTGATTTCCTGTAGGAAATCTAGCTAACACAGTGGGTTTACTTCTCTTGTTTTGATCAATCAAAGCAGCCTGTTTGACATAAAACACCCTTCCTATCCATTGAATCGCTCCTGGCATAACCAAAGCTCAGCTCCTTCAGTCCGGTCGCAGAAGAATGGATCTTGTTACTTGTTGACTTTTCCATGCCACTTGATATCATTTAATTAAGTCAATTACATCACATAAACAGACATCAGTGAAAATTTTGTGGGAAATGTATGACAAAACAATGGGTTGTACGATAAACACGGAAGGCAAATGGTGCCTGAAAGGCAAATGGCACTTTCCTTAAAACATCTCATTTTTCATGTTTTCTGTGTACAGAACAACTCAAATCAAAAACAGCTCTTTTGTCTGGGAATATACTGTCATTAGAAGACTAGCAAAAGGCAAATGAGCATGTCATATGGGAAAGCAAATGACCTAGATTAACTCTTAAATTGCTGAAAAACAATGAAGAGGAAGAATTGTTTCATATTTTCATGCAAATAAGGCTACATCCACACTAAGGTTGCCAACTCCTGTTTGTGAAAGTCCTGCAGCTTTTGGAACAGTGCCTGTGGAGGGTGGAGTTTGGGAAGCTAGAGACCTGGGGTTTCTTGCTTGAATTGCCCCCTCCTTTTTTGCCTTGACAGAAAGTAAAGCTAATTTCACACACCTTTGATAATGCGCTTTCAAGATGCTTTAGCAATCCTTTGCAGCTGGATTTTTCAGTGCAATACAAGAAAATTATCTGGCAAACAGTTGCTAAAGTGCATTGGAAGTGCATTATGCAATGTGTGTGAAATTAGTCTAAGAGAGGGGAAAACTGTTTGCTGCTTCCTAAGCAGGAGCTAAAAGACCCAGCCACGTCATAGGGTATGGGGGAGGGGGGGGGAGCAAAGCAACTCCCAAAGTGAGAAGAGGAGAGAAAACACACACCCAAAATGCTAGTTACAGTTTGCCTTCCATTGCCCCCACCCCACAGGCAAGCTTTAGGATTTGATTTTTTGTTATTGCTTTATTTTCTCATTTGCTTTCTAGTTGAAACTTTTATGCACTGGGAAACTTAGCTGCCTCAGCTCCCGTGCAGGAGCACAAATCCAGGCCAAATGCTCCCCCATGCGGGAGCCTGCTCTTTGTAAGGACATCGATAAAATTGAAAGGGTACAGAGGAGAGCAACGAAGATGATCTGGGGCCAAGGGACCAAGCCCTATGAAGATAGGTTGAGGGACTTGGGAATGTTCAGCCTGGAGAAAAGGAGGTTGAGAGGGGACATGATAGCCCTCTTTAAGTATTTGAAAGGTTGTCACTTGGAGGAGGGCAGGATGCTGTTTCTGCTGGCTGCAGAGGAGAGGACACGCAGTAATGGGTTTAAACTTCAAGTACAACGATATAGGCTAGATATCAGGAAAAGGTTTTTCACAGTCAGAGTAGTTCAGCAGTGGAATAGGCTGCCTAAGGAGGTGGTGAGCTCCCCCTCACTGGAAGTCTTCAAGCAAAGGTTGGATACACACTTTTCTTGGATGCTTTAGGATGCTTAGAGCTAATCCTGCGTTGAGCAGGGGGTTGGACTAGATGGCCTGTATGGCCCCTTCCAACTCTATGATTCTATGATTCTATGATTCTAATTCTGAATTAGAAAATACCAGGCATATATATGTCTAGAATTACCCTCATCACCACCACATACCATCTGGACAAAAAGCACAATTATTGGACTATCCCATTCAAAACCAGATACCTGGCAACCCTCTGCTAATAGGAAAGTCATGCCCCAGTACAGTAAAGACTCACAAACCAAAGCAAGTGAGACAGGAGAGATCAGAGTTGAAGAAAGTTCAATACTCAGAGAGAGAAGACTGAGTGTAGATCTGACATTACTTTGTTTAAAAGCAGGATGTGGCTGGGTTTAAGGAAAAGGACATTCTTTTCCTTTCTTTTTTTCAGTTCAAGATCAAACTAGACCATTCTGTGGACATGTCAGGCTGGGAAAATATAATATTCACTTAAGTCAATGAAGCTATCATTAAACAAATACTTATATTGTTTATTCATTTAAAACAGGGGCAGTCAAACTGCGGCCCTCCAGATGTCCATGGACTACAATTACCATGAGCCCCTGCCAGAAAATGCTGGCAGGGGCTCATGGGAATTGTAGTCCATGGACATCTGATGGGCCACAGTTTGACTACCCCTGATTCTATGCAATTTAGTAACAAAGATCTCACAATGACATACTTCCTTAGAACCTTAGAGTTTCTTTCCTTAGCTTCCTGCCTGTCTTGTGGTAGGGAGGATCATGTTATACATCTGGATCAACAATGCATCAGTTTCTTGATATTCTACATATTTAGTAGACCATCATTTATGCGAAATAATATCTGTGGATTGGTTTAGGTGTATGTAAATATAAAGCAAGAAACTTTTATATAATAGAGAAATTACACAATCATAGGGTGATTTCACACTTTGCAAAATGAATAGCTGGTAAGAAGAATAAATCACATTGAAAACTGAAAAGTGTAAATAACAAATACAGTGTGAAGTTCTTATAATTTAAAATGCCATGTGCATATCTATTTTCTGTGAGTCACATGAAAAGTGAGGCAAAATGAAAATTCCCTGATTGTATATTTCATAAATAATATAACGCTTCACAGTTGAATAAAGTGCCAGCGTAGTGTAGTGGTTAGGAATACTAGGTTCTAATCTGGCAAGCCAGGTTTGATTCCCTGCTCTTCCACATGCAGCCCGCTAGATAACCTTGGGCTCATCACAGCCCTGATAGTGCTGTTCTTATCAAGCAGTCCTGTCAGAGCTGTCTCAGCTTCATCTACCTCACAGGGTATCTGTAGTGGGGAGAGGAAGGGAAGGTGATTGTAAGCCACTTTGAGGCAGTGAAAAGCAGGGTATAAAACCAATTCCCACCAATTTTTATTCCAATATGGTAGCTATAAGTTCCAACAATGTCTAATGCTATTGTGGCTTTACTGCAAGGTGGTGGTTTTTTGTTTGTTTGCTTGCTTTTAAAATAAGGTGACCAGATTGTGAGTGAGCTAAAGCGGGACAATGGGGAGCGGGGGCTGCAGCAGGGAGGGGGGCCTGTGGGATTTCCTACTTAGTATATTTTTACCCTGCTTTCTGTCCAAGGAGCACAGGTTCTTCTTTCTTCCTGTGTAAGCCCAGTGAGTTGGCATAGAGGCATTCAGGCAAGCAGGAGAGCGGCAAGAGAAAGGGAGAAGGGGTTATTTACCCAAGACGAGCTACGGTAGAGTTCTGAAGACAGTGGCTGCCTAACGAGCAGTCTCAATCAGCCCGTGGGAAGGGGGGGGGGTCAAGAGGAGTGGAAAGAAGACACCCTGGCTCCCAATCCCAAGGAAAGGGCCAGATCAAGGGAACGATGAAAGAAAAACTTAGAAGAAAAGAGGCAGACCTAATACTGCATGGCTCCTCAGGGAACCAGAAGGGCAGAAAGCACGGGCAGGGCTCTAACATTAAATAGGTAGGGGTGCAGCTGGAGGGAGAAAAGAAAGGGCGGGGGCTGGCTGGTGACGGAGAAACTCACTGTGTGTGTTGGAGAACAGAATAAAATAAACAGACTTGTAAGCTGCCTTACGCCTGAAGCTTCTTATCTGAAATTCGGAGGGGAAGGGGAGCACAATGGCAGAGAGGAGTGCAGCCCAGGGAGGGGCACAACCATGAATTCTGGGTCAGGCATGGCCCAAGGACTCCCAGCGCCTTCCCCTGGCCATGAAGGGGGCACTGAGTAGCGACGTGGCCTGTGTGTCAACTGGCTTATGGTGGGGGGATCAGCCTTAAAATTGGGACTTTTTAATCACATGGAGGGACACGGGAAAATTCCTTTAAAAGCGTGATTGTCCCGCCAAAATCGTTATATATGGTCACCTTATTTTAAAACAACTTGGTTAATGATTTAATTCTTTAGTCCAAACCTGGGACAACTTCAAGATAACCTGTGTATATGTTTTTCCTAAATATATAGGTGGGCCCTTAGAGGCAAGGGAGAGAATATAGGAACAATTTCACCAGCATTCTTTGTTTTGAGCAGGTATGGCAGAAAGGAACTTGAGATTTTTCTCATGCTTTGTTTGTTATCTACATTCTTAAGAAGAAGACACATTCTGAATTTAGCCACATTTATGCAGACGTGTCTCAGAGAAAGCAATTGTGTCCGCTTCAGTCCCCTGCTGTTTACAAAATGTTCACCCAGGTGCCTGTATATATCACCAATAGAAGTGAATTGAACATACCACACCTGGTGATTGCCTAACAAAAGAGCTAGGCCTTGAATGTGTTATCAGCTTCATCTTGAAGGGTCTATTTGTGTCTCAAAATGGAATATTTTAGCGAGTGTCATTTTACAGTAGAGATGCTCTTGAATCTGAGGCCTGTCAACCTTAATGGAACCTTTTAAAAGCACTGGTTGAAAACCAAGACTTTTAAACATTATTGTTAAAAAAGCTGTTTAGTTTATGCTCCAGTGCACTATTGCTGTATGATTCAACTTGTCAGGTAGCTCATCTGCTCTTTCCCACAAGCATACTCAGTCACAGATGTTGTCTTTACTATCAGACAAACTGTATTTCTTATGGTAGGCTTATCCTCTGGTTAAAAATGAATTGTTAGGGAAAATCTTAAAATAGCAGTTTTTTCTTTACTGGAATTGTTCCATTTTATATTCAGGTAATGATAGGCCCTTATTGATATAGTCAAAGCTGAATGGGACAAGCTTTGGAAGTTTGAAAATTATGAGAGAAAAAGATTCTTAATGAATAACAATTGCAATGTAGTCAAGAGACACAATTTGATTCTGAATGCTATTAAGTGAAAACAAGTAAAATACATGCTTGTATACTGGGAGATAATCTATTCTGTCTCTTTCCTCCTGAAAACATTAGTGCAGTTCCAATATTCCAGATTCCTCTTCGAATCTGCACTTCTTGGCCATGCCTCATCTGAGCTTCAACTCGATTTTCTATTCTCCTTGAGGTTTTTCTTTTAAACACTAATTATTTCCAGTTACTAGAATGGAAGGCTGCTTCAGTGGTCTGACCTGAATCCCTGTTATGCTGCTTCCTGTCATAATATGTCAAATAACTTGAACTTCTGAACCATGATCCCAGTTCCCTGTAGCAGCCTCCTAATCTGAAAGCTGATATTTACCTGGTTCACTTACACAGGTGAGTAAGATGGGGATTACATGAGAGGAGAGGAGATGATAGAATGTATGACAGTACTTCAGACTTTAGGTAGTTGATTATAGCAATGAATGTTCCGTTGAATTAAAAGCCCCCATAAAAATAAGAAGCTAGCACAGTGGAGGAAAAGGTTCTACCTTATGCCTTCCATACTGGTTTTCTGTTTTCAGTTATTTTTTAAAATGCAAGAACATTCCTCCTACCTGATCCCAAACTTGCAGTTTGCAATGGTGAAGTCTTGTGGTGCTACTACAGGGCTCTGCCACTTCATGGCCTCCCCACATGAATCAGGCCTTAGTTTGGATATTGTATGAATGTCTCAGGCTGGGTTTGGGCTCCCAGCACTGTCCACAGTCAAATGTGAGTTGTGTTTTTCCTCAGTTCCTCCATGCATGGCACCCAATTTGGACTGACATTGTGGCATGTATAGAGAAAGCACTTGAGCATGCCTAGGGGAACGTGATCCAGAAATATGTGTTTCCTGGGATTCTCTCTTGGGAAATAGTGCCCTCTGGAGTAATTTCAGTTCAGGAAATAATCAGTATGGTGTGCCATGATCTTAAACTGAGTTGGGCACCACACATAGGGAAACTGAGGAGAATTCACAGTCTATGTCTCCCTGTTATACAGGTGGGGACCTCAAACCTAGTCTCAGTACTCTGTACAGATTAAACATTTTCTCAATGGTTTTGTTTCATCTTTTCTTACTAGTTTAGCTGGCAGTAATGATGCTACATGTAAGCCACTGCAGCATACTCTAAAATGGTCATTTTGTGTTAGCTATAACCTTCCTAAGATCAGTGTATTTGGCAAAGCAACAGTTCCTTCCTGTGGCTGTTCTTTGTTAATCTCCAGTATCAAGCTGACTTCCAATCTGGATCATGTGTTATTTTCAAGAGTCACCTAAAGCTAAGAGTTATTTTCTTCTTTTGTAGAAAAAAACCCTAATGTTTCAGACAATTATTCAGCAATGACTACAAATTAAATTTCCAAGATTATGTATCTATCCCTAAAAATGCAAATTTTGTGGCAGAAATTCTTAGGAAGAAAAAAGGAAGTGACAAATCTATATATTCAATTTTATTTTTTTTGTAAATATTCTGTATTTAAAATGCTTCCCAAAGATGTGTGTTTCTTGGCTTTTTAAAAATACAAAATGTTTTTATAAACTCAATTTTTATACTATAATGGCTGTTAGTATGAATTAAATATAAAACCTAGACCTGTCATGATGGGGAAACTATATATTTAAAATTACACAGAAATTGCACAGTATGAAAATGTAACATAGAACTAGGAAGGAAAACAAATAGATTTTATTTTTTATGGAAAATAAATAGATTTTAAAAGAAATTTGTAGCTTCAAGAATAAATCTATACATGAAAATCCTCTTCATATTTAAAAAATCCTTAATGTGAAGTACTTAAGCTCACAAAATTTGGTGATGCTTTCAAAGGTCAATATAAACGTCCCAAACATGAATATCTTGAAGAAACAGAGATCTGTAGGAAAGGATCAGCCCTTGGGAGAGTCCCCCCCCCCCCAAATGGAAGTACTCAGTACTGGTGGGTGCTGTTAAAAAAAAAAAAGCTTGGGGATCTAAAATGAAATACTATTGGTGGACCAAGATTTTTTCCTCCTGGGTTGCATTGAACTTCTGTGGCAACTGGGTGGAAGATGCCTGGGCTGCAGAGTCAACACCAGAGTCAGGTCAAAGTCCAGTCCAAGTCAAAGCAAAATAGAGTTAGGGGTGAGGCAAAGAGTAGTCAAGGGAAAGTCAAGGTCAGAGTCCAGAGAAACATGTATTCACCAAAGCCAGTCCAATTACCAAGTGCGTAGTCAAAAGCCATTTGCCAGAAGTCACAGGAGTTCAGGAGTTCACTGAGACAAGGAATCCAAGCCGGACGGGAGGGTTTCTGCATAGATTGTATCCACACCGAGGAGCCGCTGCTGTCTTGCCTAAAAGCAGCCCAGCTAATTGGCTGCACCTGGAGGAGGACTCACTCATCCTCCCCAGGAGCTATCCCTGCTGGGCCTCATCTGTTCTGACAGTGTTCCTGCGGTCTTTGGCTCCTTCGGTGTTCAGCAAACATCACTCTTCTGCGCCCTCTGAGCCTTTCAGGTGAACTGTTCGGGCTGGTATGCATATGCGGCTGCTCCAAAGATGCCAAAGATGCCTCTTGGGAAGAGCCTGGCTGACTTGTGTTGCACATTCAGGGCCCCCTCTCTCTTCTAAAAGAGCTGGGTGATCTATAACAGCTGGCTCAGCAGGAGGCGGCAGCGGGGCATGACAGTGTCTCAGATTTTAAATGTTCATTACTGGTGATCCAATCCCTTCTTTCAGAATTTATCATCTCCATGTCCCTTGCTGCCCAAAGCCTATATCAATGGTTTGTATCAGTTATTTTCATGAGATTCATTGATAGATGAGTAAAACATGTTTACAGTACAATCCTAAAACGTGTACACCCTTCTAAGACCATTCACTTAAAAGAACTTGTTTGTTGGTTATTTGGTTGTTTGGCTGGCTGACTGGTTGGTTTATATACTGCCCCTTTTGGGGCAATGAACAACATATTAAATGACAGAGTAATAAAAACAATAAATTTGATTAACAGTAAAAACAGACCAATTCACTTTAAAACAGCAAGAAACAATAAAACTACAATCAGCACAATGGTAGTCACTGAGCTTAATTAGCCAGCTGTGGTACTGGCTGACATGAGAGAAAGGAGGAAAAGGGAGGGGGGAAAGAACAGAAGGGAGGCCCAGAACTTTAGTGATGTAGTTTCCTAACTCAACCATAGGCCTGGTGGAAAAGCTCTGTCTAGCAGGTCTTGCAGAACCTAGCAAGTACCATCAAGATCCTGATCAGGAGCCAGTTTAGTGTAATGGTTAGGGGTGCGAACTTCTAATCTGGCATGCCAGGTTCAATTCTGCAGTCTCCCACATGCAGCCAGCTGGGTGACCTTGGGCTCACCACAGCATTGATAAAGCTGTTCTGACCGAGCAGTGATATCAACGCTCTCTCAGTTTCACCCACCTCACAGGGTGTCTGTTGTGGAGAGAGGAATGGGAAGGCAATTGTAAGCCACTTTGAGCCTCCTTTGGATAGAGAAAAGCGGCATGTAAGAACCAACTCTTCTTCTTCTTCTTCTTCTTCTTCTTCTTCTTCTTCTTCTTCTTCTTCTTCTTCTTCTTCTTCTTCTTCTTCTTCTTCTTCTTCTTCTTCTTCTTCTTCTTTCCTTGGGGAGCTCATTCCACCAGGCAGATGTCTGGCTTGAGAAAACCCTGGCTCTGGTTGAGGCCAGTACTCTGCTTAGTACTGAAATGTTTTTTTTATCAAGCATGTATTTTTATAAGGGAATAGAAGTGTACTTTATTGCATTTTTGTAGGTGTTATTTTGTTTGTACTATATTGTTTCTGAATATTCAGGTGGGAATTTCTGCAAAGGGAATGCAGTTGTAAGTTCTTGCGCTAGTATTGCATATATATAATTATATTTGTTTGGACTGCATTATTTTGAAATATTTATAATCTATTAGCTGCACTGTTTACAGTAGATATGATATATTTTTTTATTCTGTTGTTTCCCTAACTTTGTAATCTGCTTTGAGTTTCCATGAGAAAGGGAACCTGTAAGCACCGTAAATATTTTTTTTGTGATGGATCATTTTGTAAACCATTTGAAGTTGAAAGGCAACCTGTACATATTTTAAATAAATAAATAATATGTTGCTTAGCACCAAACCCCAAAATGAAGACCAGGCAAAGCTGCTGAGTCAATAGACTTTCAGCCTTACTGAAATCTGCAGGCAAAAATGGAAGAGCTGCTAACATTCTTCCATGTGTTCCTATATATTTAAAAAGCAAGAAATACGAAAAATGATAGAGGCAAACAGATCCATCTAATATCGCCAGCTCTTTCAAAGGCCACTCAAGCTACGCACTAGACATTATTTTTGCTCAGGGCTGAGTTTTGTAGTTTAAGCTGCACTTCCTCCTCCCCTCGCCAGAAAATCTAAGGGCAGGCAACAATCAGAAGCAATGTGCTACATTTGACTGAAGAACAAAATCTAATAAAGGTCTCTTCGATCATAAAGCACACAGTGGAATTCATGTCTGACACATCTAAGAGAACTGTTCTTGTCTCCCTCAGAACATGATAACAAAATGAATCTGCTGAAAAAAAATTCACAAAAGGATTTGTAATGCAGATGTGAACTGAATTTCGTTTTTGTGCTTTATTCCTCAACCTGATACATTCTTATCCCTTTGGCTTTATGATCTAAACTGGAACTTTGCCTTCTCCAGGATGCTTCTGTTATTTTTGTGATCGATAATATTGTTTTTCCAGTCATCTACTGCCCAAAAACTTGATTCTGTTGATCATTAACCTTTTTATGATAGAACAGCCTCTCATTTTGTTCTTCATTCATTTTATGCCATGCAGAATGATCCTAAGCACATTTACTCAGAAGAAAACCCCACTGCGACCAGTAAGATTTGATACTTGTCTTTACATTGACCTTCTGTGTTCCACTTTTCATTATTTCCATGACCTTCCTATCTCTCAGAGAATTAATAATCACCACATTGCCATCTATATCAACAACACTGTGCACACAGTTTTGGTTAATCATATTTCACAAGGGACTGCAATTGATAGCATAAGGTAAATGGTAAGTCAGAACCAATGATGCATGATTATCACTGCAAGAAAATCAATATACAGAATTAGCTGTAGTAGTATAAAAGCTGATGACTCAGGTATCAATAAGGGATAATGGGATACTTAATACCAACATAAGAAGGCAATCTCAGGGAAGGCCTTGGTCTCTGTGCCCTGTTTATTAGTCTTCCAAGTCAACAGGTTGACTCCTGTGTGAGGCAGGATGCTGGACTAGATGGACCACTGGTCTTATCT
Source organism: Paroedura picta (assembly GCF_049243985.1). Lineage (NCBI taxonomy): Eukaryota > Metazoa > Chordata > Lepidosauria > Squamata > Gekkonidae > Paroedura > Paroedura picta. Next base: position 26,898,837 of record NC_135377.1, read on the forward strand.
AATAGGGCTCTTCTCCTAGCTAAACATTCTCTTAAAATGAGGTAACATTCTAGAATGGATACACTTGGATATGCGGATGTGACACTGTAATCATGCTGTGTAGCCAAATTACCTATCCTGATTTTGGAATTTCAGGATTTTAAGGAGGATTTAAAGATGCAGTAGAGAATATGATTGCCAACAATGCAAAAAACCATAACAAGAGCTGCAAAAATGTTGAAAGGGTAGACAGGACAGGACCTTTGCTCCCCCTGCCCCCCCCCCAAAACACCCCAATTTCAAACCTGGCTTTCAAAATGACGTAATAATGTTTGTGGCTTTGTTTATATTCTGATGATGGCTGTTAAAATGCTGTAACATGTATGTGGTTTTATTCATACTTTGATGCTGGTCTAATAAATAAATAAATAAATAATCTAATCTAATTAATCTAAACCCCTCAAATATTTGAAGACCTTTATCTAGCCATAAATACAGCCATCTAGTACTTCATATTGTTATATATTTGATAGCATAAAAATTGTTTTCTACATTGACTGTAGGGTTTTTTTAATCAAATAAACAAAATTGTATAAACAATAGAAAAATAAGATCTGTCTGCAATTCCCCTGAAGATTTTAAATATTAAAAAATTCTATATCCATCTCTAGGTTCTGTTTCCTTGCATTTCTGTGTGGCATAATTTATTTTAAAAGGCATATTCTTGCCCAAGGCTTCTCTTGGCAAAAAATAAATCAATTAAAAAATAATAAAACAATTATATATGCTTCATCTTCTATTCCCCATATAACATATTTAACAATAGTTTTCTATCAATATTTAATCATTTCTCCTTTTGCCATCAGATCTATTATTTTCCTTGTCCATTGCAATTATAATTAAAGCAGCCCTAGGAAACAACTTTACAATTAAAGCAACCTACCTATTAAAATGCTTTCCAAGGTGCTTTCAAGGATGTTTCAGTATTCAGTAAAAGTTTAGATATAGGCTTTTATTGATGGTATATGGACTGCAATGATATGCATACAACTGCAGTGGCCAAAAATCCCACCTAGATAGTGGTGGTCAGTGGGAGACAGAGCACTTGTTGTAATTTTTATGGTGTTTTATTGTATTTCTAGAACACCCATCCCCCACAAGCAGGGTCTGGGCAATTTACAGCAGTGATAAAACATTTAGAACAATCTGTCTTAGCACTCAAATCTTTAATTTAAATCTTTAATGGTCAGAGTATCTGAGGCCTCTAGAGTAGAAACCCAGATCTTCCATAATCTGGCCTCAACCAAGTGCCTGGTGGAAGAGTTCCATCTTGTAGGCCCTGTGGAATGTGAGAGCCCTGTCAGGGCCCTCAGCTCCTCCGGGAACTCATCCCACCAGGTCAGGGCCAGGACTGAAAAGGCCCTGGACCTGGTTGAGGCCAGGCACACCTCCTGTGGGCCAGGGACCACCCACAGATTCAAGCCCACAGAGTGAAGAGCCCTGTGGGGAGCATAAGGATACAAGCAGTCCAGACCTGAACTAAATCCCACATTAGTATTTTTCATGCAAGGATTCTGATCTGATCTAAACTGAACAACACTGACAGTCTTCAAGCAGCAGCTGGACAGATACTTATCCTGGATGTGTTAGGCTGATCCTGCACTGAGCAGGGGGTTGAACTAGATGGACTGTATGGCCCCTTCCAACTCTATGATTCTATGATGCTACTTCACACAGTAGCAAGATATACATTTATTAAAATATTTGGATTAACAGAAACAGGTTCACATGGTTTGTGATTTATAAACCTATAGGAAAAATTAATCAAATAGTAATTGTATCTCTTCCTGGGTACTTTAAAAATAGAAACTAACAGAAAAAAACACTCTTATCTAAATGGCTGAAGCTAGCACAATCCCATCCAATCTCAGAAATTTAACTTCTACCCATGTTGGATAATGCATGTTCAGTGTGGTAAACAGGAAAATCTGCTTCTAAGGTCCATAGAAAGTACATTACTTCAAGTACATTACTTAATGTGTGCAGAATGAGCCCTAGTTAGGATCACCCAGGAACTACAGGGTAGTTTTGCAGAGGCAGGCAATGGCAAACAACCTTTGTTCATTTCTTGCTTGGAAAATTCTACAGCTATGACTTGATGACACTTCCTACCACTCAATGGGAATCACTGATTCATTATTTTTGATAATATAAGCAGTTTGGTGAATGAAAAATTTGATGTGCATAATTTGATGTGCATTGGATCTAAGCAGTAAAGACCTATGTAGTGGTCTATGTAGTGAAGCTATGATATTTTGTTTCCCTTTCAAAACTAAACTTTGTGTACAATCCAGCATACAGTTTCATGGATTAGCCATTCTTTACATCCATATTGTCCTTTATTAGGTGTATTTTGTATCTCGGAAATGTGTAAAAGTGAGCATTTGGGGGCATTTTCCTCTTGTAAACATTAAAATTTGATACTACCAGTTTGATCTTAAACAGAGTTATACCCTTCTAAATCCAATAGAAGCATCCAGTTTAGGATTGCCTTGTAAATGCTGAAAACCTGTATTACTATATTATCAGAAGGAATGATTTGTTTTAATTAAGGTAATGTTTATAAAAGATGGTTGTGGGATGACTGGCACCACCACTGTTACATGCAGTCTGGACACATAATCAACTTCCTCTCTTTTATATTATACCACTGCTGCTCAGAGTAAAATGTCATTAATCTTAACCTGGATTTTTAACAATCCATTTCTACCACTGCACATCTAATTCTTCTTTTTTTTTTTCCTGAGAACTGTTTTCAATGACCAATTCTTTTTGTTCACTGCCTCTCTTTTCTCTACCTTGGAGAGCTCTTTTCTCCATTTTTCTCATTCAAAACAACGTAATAATTACTTGAGTAGATGAGCACCCATAATTCTTGGCATCTCCCAAACACCACTTAGCTCTGATAAAAGAAAATCCACTTATGTCACTAGTGCTGTCTTGGAGTAGATGATTTGAGGGCAGCATTTGACTGCAATTCAACTGGGAAGAGTTGGCTCCAGAACCGAAGTGAGATGATTTTTAAGCATCTATCAATTTAAAATTATATGAATCTGCTACCTCTGTTTCAGTCACAGAATGGAAAAGAAATGTATACCTCACTGCTGAACAGGAAAGACCCCCAGAGTGCAAAGGACTCATGCAAGATGTAGCGTTCTATTACATCACTTACAGTAAAGCAGAGTACCATCGTTCTATTACATCACTTACAGTAAAGCAGAGTACCATCCACTGAATATCCGTATATCACACACAGTGCATCTCTATGGGAAAATAAGTCTTCTCAAGCACAATGCTATTTGTCTATTACTATTTTTTTATTAGTCACATCCAAGTATCCATGCAAATGTTATGTGTGATGGAACCCCTCATTGCTAGACTGGCACACAATGCCCAATGACCCATGGCCTCCATTACCAGTCTACGCTCACGCCAAAGCCAGACTCCAGGTTCACTAGACAGACAGGACTCAGGCCTGGTCAGACTCCATTTTCAGCTTGACCAAAGCCACTGGTCTGACATGACAGTTGCAAGCCTTGTACTCTGCATTCATTCCTCCTCCACTCCATTGTATTGATAATCCAGCGGCCAGTTTAGTCTGTTGCACCTGAGGGCTCTTTCCCAATCTCTTTGTCTTCACACCTGTGACTCAACCACTCTGCCAGGAGGGAATTTCCCTCCACTCAGCTAGTCTCTTGAGACCCTTGAAACTGTCCCATTGTACTACAGTGGTTTCCTTTCTTCAGAGACATCAAGCCACATGCACACCCATCTCCTGAGCCATTAGCACCCCTTTTACTCATTGTCTCAATCCCAAAACAGCCCACCCAGTGTACATGGAATCTCTAGCACATACCACCCTCCAATACATATAAAAGTCCCTGTTCTGGCAAGCCACTTTGCCAATTCTGGAACTTTGGATCCATCCAAAGAGCCCAACATGCTGCTGGACTCTGTGCCGTCTCTTTCTCCACCTCTTCAGGAACTGGTAATCATACTTCCATTGACTTCTATCCCAAACTCTTTTCCTTTCAATCCTTTATTTCCCCATCTGCTAGATTGATATTCATTTGTCTACATCTATTGTATATTAAATGAAGACTGCTAATTTTATCCTTATATATCTGTTGTTTGCCTCGACTTCATAGGGTGTAATTACCTGGTATATATAGACATTTGGATCTTTTAAAGTTACCTGACCTCTTGCAAGCCATTTCCCCAAACTTGGCACGTGTCTCCTGACTCACCCAATTCAGGTAACACAACAGCATGTGGAACTGTTGGCTGGTTCTTTTGAAAGTTGAGGCCAGGATGAGGAGGAGCTGGAAAATGATTTCCTGCCTCCCCAGTAGTATCTTCTTTGGACATTCATATGCCCACAATATTCAGCATACTCAGATTTGTTGAAAGCGTCATTATTGAAACTAATGTCACATGATTTCAAAAGTAAAATCAACTTTTCATAGCATTCAGATACTCCAGATGTTTTTTTCTTAGATTCACTGAATGGGTTCAGTAATAATGTCACTATCATGCAAATCATCATTCCATTTTGTGAGTTTTTCGGGAGAGACATAATAGTATTACCATGATAAAGCCGTTTAATAATTTTATTGTGCTGGAAAGATAAGAGTTGCAAGAAGAGCCCCTATGGAAAGTGACAGCAGCTGAGTTACAGAAGTGGTGGACCTGTTTCTTCCTGCATTGCAAATCTTTCTGTTTGAAAAGAGAACTGAATAAATGCAACAATTAAACTATCTTTTAGGAGGTGGAGTTTGATGACTCACTGAGTCCATTGTACATCCATATTACAATAATTCCCAAAATAGTCTTCATTTCTGGGGATGAACAGCACCCACTACTTTTTTTCCATCTGAAAGGAAATGAAGGAAAAGAAAAGAAAAGAACTTAATTTTTAGGTGTGGCTTAAATCATTAATGAATTTAAAATATACTAACATGCAATATACTAACATGCAAAAATATACTAACATGCAATAAGCGGGGACCAGTTACTATGGCCAGCCTATCACACATCTACCCAAATATAAAGGGAGACCATTATATAAAGTATCCAAAAAAGGGATTTAAGGAGATGTCTTATTTTTGTTGCATGATCCCGTAGCAACGCAGAAGTGAATTTAAAAAAAAAATGTTTTACTGTTATGGAATTTCCCCATAGCAATGCGGAAGTGTTTTGTTTTTAATTCATTTAGGGACTCAGGGGGACAGAAGTTTGAGTCTCCAAAACAACTTCTGAGATTGGTGGCTTGCATAGATTGAGAACCTGAGGCGTGGGGAGAGAATTGTGGGTTGTCCACACTTTAGGCTTCTTTGCCACCTCATCAGGTGGCTGAGATGAGGCGCTGGAATAATGCAGGAGGGGTCTCCTGTCAGGAAGCATGCAAACACGTGGTTTCCTATCATGCATTTGCAAGCAGGAGGTGGCACATGTTTTACACTTCCTTGTGAAAATGGTCCTGGTATCTCCAGTTTTTAAAAACTCCAATAAAAAGCACTTGGGAGGACCATTATTTATCTGAGATCACAAAAAAACAAAACAAAAAAAAAAACCACTCAGAGAGGGAAATACTGAACTTGATCAACAAATAGCCAGACACAGTATAAGGCAGTTTTCTGTGATGTGGAATTTGTGTTAACATTTTCTTGCACAAAGTCTACTGTGGAAATTCTGATAGATTACAGACGATCCCAAAGTAGGCTTCCAAAACTGAACCTGACCTCCACTTATTAGACTAAGCCATCATTGCTGGCAGTACAAGACATCATTTTGAAAATAATAAGGAAGACTCTTCAGAGAGCTCTTGCCTCCTTTCAGTTGAAGCATATAAAGTGTATCCCAGATGTTTTCAATGTTGGCGTGGTGGACATATTGAAAGAAAATAAACACCAACAGTTTCTATCTTCTGTTCCTTAGAGCTCATATTGGCAAGTTGAAAACATTTCGAGCCACTGATAAAATGATTTTACAATTGTGCACTCACTAAAAACACTCTCCTTTATGATGAGCCACTGAAAGAAAAAGATAATTTACCACTGCTAGCTCTCTTTGTTAAGCCGAGCAATATTGCTTGGTATAATGGGGTCATCCATCATACTGATTTTTTCCCCTTTTAAACTGGCTGTGCTTCCATTTCTCTTCTGTTCTCTCATTCCTGCCCAAAATGTAATCAGGAACAGAACAGTTCAAATGGTAATGCATTTGCTATACCTGTGGAAAACATGGAAGAAACATGACAGAGAAGCATGCAAAAAAGCATTGAACTTGATATTCCATTTATATCTAGCCCACGGAAAACTGACAAGTGCAAGTGAGACCACAGTGGCAAACACTCGCGGAAGGAAAATGCAAAGCAAATTATGAGTCTTTTCCCAATTCTGCTGGAATTGGTGAACTGAAACTCATATGGCTCAGCAGTTATGCCAGCTGCCTGAGGCTCTGTTATGACAGCTGCAATAGTTTAGTAGCAGGAAGCTCACATTGCCCCAGCTGGCTGGGAGGTGCAACCACAAGATCTTTGCAACCATTGCATGACAACTGGACCACACAGCATCCAGATACAGCTAGGATCTTTCAAGGCTAGCTGCTCATAGGTCTACAAAAGGAAGAAGAAGAAGAAGAAGAAGAAGAAGAAGAAGAAGAAGAAGAAGAAGAAGAAGAAGAAGAAGAAGAAGAAGAAGAAGAAGAAGAAGAAGAAATCTGGTTTTTATATCCTCGTTTCCACTACCTGAAGGAGTCCCAAAGTGGCTTACAAACACCTTTCCCTTCCTCTCCCCACCACAGACACTCTGTGAGGTAGGTGGGGCTGAGAACAGCTCTAAGAGAACTGTGACTAGCTCAAGGTCACCCAGCTGGCTGCATGTGGAGGAATGAGGAAATCAAACCCAGATTAGAGTCTGTCACTCTTAACCACAACACCACAATGACTCTCAGAGGACAGTTAAAGTACAGGACCCGAAAACTTGGCAAAGTGTCACTGGGGTTGCACATCTGTTCTGATCAAGTCTTGTGTGTTTTACACTCTGACTGTTACTAGGGTCCAGAAAGACTATGGAAGGGCATGATCTCCCCCACCCCCCGCTGGTTCTGCCCACTGCTGCTCAGCTGGATGGCAAATAATGGGAGAAAAAAGTGAACCCTTCAGAGGCTCCCACATTTGCTTACCAGTTTGGGGACAAAGACTAGACCGTAGTTCCTAAGCAAGCATGGCCTAGCAGTGCCATCATCACCTTGCCAGCAGTGTACGCAACATCAGTCATGAGGCTGTACCCCTGGTAAGTCTCCTACCAGTTGCCAGACTCAAACCAGCTACCCTTAAGTGTGTAAAGATTAGATCTGGCTCCGTATAGCTGGATAGCACCCCTGAAAGCAACAAACCAGCCCGAGTTCTAATGAGATGGGGGAGGTGATGAGAAAGGCCACTTTTAAGCATAATCATTACTAAGTCATAGGTGCAGTGTTAGAGATGAATAGAAATGAAGCTCTTCTCACAATGGCAATGATGTGGGAATTTATTTTCAAAAGACTTTCAGAAATGAGAAATGGAAGGGATTAGCATATTTGAGAAGTTACAAAACTCTTAAAAATTAATTGCAACATTGTGTCAGGAGGACAATGACAAGAATCCCGATTCAAAGCTGACCTCATTAAAAATCCTGCCATGTAATATTTATACAAGAAATGTGAAAATGGTATTTAACATTTCAGTATTTAGCTGTGTTATCTTCATTACATTGTCCTATTACAAAAAATAAAATGGTTGGAAACTGTTTATCTATAAAATAGATAATGCAGATATGAATTATGCACATGGACAGGAGGACAATGACAAGCATGTTAATTAAAAAATGATCCCAGTAAAAAGTGCGTCATCAGATATTTATATGGAAAATATGAAAGTGGCATTTAACATTTCAGTGTTTGGTTACAATAACCTTGCTGCCCCAATCTGCTACAAAGCTACACGTCTGCAATATAAATAATGGAAACAGGCATAATGGCCATTGACACTACTGGTCTTTAGTGAGCCTTAGATTAGTTTACATTTATTATCTGTGGTCAAGTACCAAACAAACAAAAAAATTCAAAGCGAGGAATCAGACTTTGGCTCAGACATTGATTAGTGATCAGCTGCACAGTCCTGAAGCCAGTATGAAAACTGCCAAGACGGTAACTAAGCCTTGAGCTGGTGTCAAGCAAAGATGATACCAGCATAACACCCCCAGCCAGGCTGCACAGGTGAAAAACTGGTGCCAAACAGTGGAGCTAGCATAGGGATCAATAATGGCAGCCCTGGCAGGCCTGTGAAATAGAGAAGCAGAGCCCATGGCCCACTCCCAGAGCTGAAGTGATATCAACACAAAAACACTGTCAAATGTCAATATAAAAACAAAGTTCCCCTATCTGCTTCCTACCACCATGACATAGCCACAGTGTTGCTTAGAATACCAATTTAGTTTGCAGCCAATGATGTCTTCCCTAAGCGTCATATACTATTTGCCGGCGTATAAGACGACTAGGCGTATAAGATGACCCCCCAACATTTCCACTCAAAATATAGAGTTTGTTACATTACAGTACTATGGGCCACTATGGGCAGCTATGTCTATCCCAACTGAAGTGCACCCGGCGTATAAGACGACTCCCCCTCTTGGAGGCATGTTTTTCAGGGGGGAAAAGTAGTCTTATACGCCAGCAAATACTGTAAATCCTAGTAGAAAAGAGCCAGTAGCACTTTAAAGACTTTTGTGAGTCACTACTTACTTCTTTAGATGCGGCTAGAATGTGAGTCCATCTGCAGCATTTTAGCTGTCTGAAGAGATGGACTTGCATTCTAGTTGTATCTGAAGAAGAGAGCAGTGACAAACAAAAGCCACAAGTTGTGTCAGTCTTTAAGGCATTATTGGAGTCTTGCTATTTTCTGCTGCTAAGGGCAGACTACCCATCTTGGTCTAAAGTGAGAACTATATAATTAAATAAATGCAACTGTAGTGAGGGCACCAGTGTCTCCCATAACAGTGCATATAGCATGGGGCTACAACTCTTTATGCCACTGATAAGAAACACCAGGCCATTGTGGTGATGAAAACTCTATAAAGGGTATGTGATGAGACCAGGGTGCTTCAAGTCCAGGCAGTCCTCTGATATCTGCCGTGATTCACATTGGAGAGCAGGAAGGGAGAGAACATGGTTGCTCGAATGAATATCAACAAGCAGTGATATGAATGCTTATAGGAAACTGATAAATGTGTTGTGTCCTGGGCAGGAATGTCCGTTCCCAGTGGGATCCGGGGATCCCCTGGAATTTTAGCTCATCTGCAGACTAAAGAGATCAGTTCCCCTGGAGAAAATGGCTACTTTGGAAGGTAAACTCCATAGCATTATACTCCACTGAGGTCCCTCCCTATCCCAAATCCTGCCCATTCTCAGTTCTGCCCCCAAGGTCTCCAGGTATTTCGCAATCCAGTGCTGGCAACCCTGGTTCTGGGGCTGCATTACTGACCCATCTACAGGGATGTATGGGTGCAAAATTTAGTTTTCAGGCCTGTGCAAGCTTAAGTTTTCAGTGAGAACCTCTACCACATGGCTTCTTCACACAGCACACCTGGAATACTGTAACCCCAAGGATTCATGGAAAGAAAACAACCATTATTCAGGTCACTTCCCAGGAGTGTGAAAAATAGCTGACAGTGGTGTAAATGAAACTATGACACCCTTTCTCACAGGACATTCAGTTCCTGAATTAAGTGCATGATCTAGGACAGAGTCCCAGAATAGCAATTGCTGCACAGCTGAGAAAAATCAAAGAAATAGGCCTTTCAAGCTTTAACTTTGTTCCCCTGCCCTTTTGTGACATTCATTCCTGACCTAATCCCTGCCTTTTTGGTGATCCTGGGGGCAGGCTATTTTTAAATGGATAGAATCCTAGAGTCCTAGAATCATAAATTTGGAAGAAATCTCCAGGATAATCTAATACAACACCCTGCAGAATGTAGAACATTCACAACTACCCCATGGACAATGATCCTCCAGGCCTTCCTGTCCTCTACCATTCCCCGGAGTCCATTTAAGTTTTCACCTACTGCTTCAGTGACTCCATCCAGCCACCTCATTCTCTGTCATCCCCTTCGTCTTTTGCCCTCGATCGCTCCCAGCATTAGGCTCTTCTCCAGGGAGTCCTTCCTTCTCATGAGGTGGCCAAAGTATCTGAGTTTCATCTTCAGGATCTGGCCTTCTAAGGAGCAGTCAGGGCTGATCTCCTCTAGGACTGACTGGTTTGTTCGCCTTGCAGTCCAAGGGACTCGCAAGAGTCTTCTCCAGCACCAGAGTTCAAAAGCCTCAATTCTTTGATGCTCGGCCTTCCTTAGTATACTGAACTCAAAAAGTATTAATATTTCCCAATACTGGTATATCGTATTTGGATTCAGTAAATTCAGGAATGCCACATTTGTAAACTCCACCAGTGTGAGTTCACTTTCAGCCTCCATTTTGTAGCTTGTAGTGAAAGCATGTAAAGGTAAATATCTTGGACTCATACTCTCTGACCAACAAAAGCTGCCTGCAGGCTCTGTTAGAGGCTGAGAAGGATGTCCCAGCCCCTTGCCGACCTAACCAGGAGGGCTTTTCCCCATTGGGTCTTCTGGGCAGCCAGTTTTGAACCAGGCAACTGAGTCTAAAGAGAGAGTTCTCCATGCAAGCTTATCTCACAGTCTGCTGGATGGCCTGGTTCAAACCAGACCACCCAACAGAGCCCATCAAATAGCTGATCCTTCAGAAAGATCCCACAGGATCAAGCACTCTGGCCAGCAACATATGTGAGATAAGGGATATGAGAACTGTATTGCTAAGTTTCGTTAGCAATTTTTAATTCCTTAGCTTTTTAATTCAGATTCTGGCAGAAGCTTGTGTCAAAAGAAGATCTATCTATGCCTTAGCTATATAACATCTACTCTAAGGAGACATTTAGTCAGTTAAATCATTCTTGACTAATAGTCTGGCTCAGCATAGGCCAAAAACAGTTCTATTAAGTGGAGAGAACTGGGACTGATATTTGGCAGAGAGATTTGGGTAGTGGTGTAATGGCCCCAATTCAGGCCAAAGGAAAAGAGAGACATTTTCTAGGGAGAGTAGAAAGATCCCTGCCTAGTGAAAATGAATGAACTTTATGTACCCCTCTCTCTCGAAGGAGAAAGAGGCGGCCTATCTGAAACTTGCTTTTAATGTTAAGAATTTTTAAATTGATTATTTTATTGATTTTATGTGATTTTATATAATTTATAACTGTTCTGAGCCCAGGCAGCATCCAAGTGGATGGATAGATGGATGGATAGATGGATGGATGGACAGATGGATGGATGGACAGATGGAAAAACAGACAGACAGATGGAGGGGAATTAGTTGAGGATGTCCTTGGAATTGTGTGAGGAAAAACCTGCTTCGTACACCTCAAGAATTAGACAGTAAGTGGTGTTTCTTAGAAGGAGAGTTTGGGGTACTAAAAACAGTATCAGCCTTCAAAGAAAACCAGAGGAGTTCAAAGGAATTCAAAGAGGAACAAACTGATGTATTTTAGTAAACACCAAAACAAAATTCTCTCAGTGTAAAGAAAACTCAGAAAATCTTATATTTCTCTCAAAAACCTGTAATTAATCTTCAAACTGTTCAACAACTGATTTCTACAACAAAGCTTTATCTCATTTCATCTATCCTTTCCCTCTATGTTAAATTAAAAAAAAATTGTTTTCTTGGAATTAAACATCATCTCAGTGCTATTCTGAAAAAGTCTTATTAGACCCATTCTGCACGGCGGTGGTCATGCTGAGCCACTGCCGGTTTGTTGCTGAAGAGCTCCATGCTCAGCAGGATTCTGTGTCCCCATGGGGGGCACATTTCAATGCCAGATCTCCTCCAGCACTGAAATGTGCCCCATGGGGTATACATTTCAGTGGGACACCTGGTGTCCCTTTGAAATGTGTCTCCCTGGGAAACACGGCAGTGGCAGAATGGTTCTGCCACATGGGGGGCATGGGGGGGTTATCTTGCAAAATGATGAAACTGTGTGTAATGTAATGCCACCTTCCTGCAAAATACAACAAAATGTCTCGGTCTGCTCTGCAGGGCGGCAAAGCACTGTGAAGATGACCAGGGCATTTTTCACCCCCTCTGGGCTACCATAGTGCAGGGAGGCCCTGTCCACATGGGCCTGCCTTGCAGCAGGCCCTGTTGTTTCCCACAGTGGCTAAGGGAATGTGGATTGTCCCATGTTCCCTTAGCCAATGGAAGCTGAGGGCCCCATCTACAGCAGGCCCAGGAGGGGGTCTTCCCAGAAGCTGCATCATGTGGAAGCGGGGATTAGCCCCACTTCCATATGATCACCTTCTCAGCCTTTTCTGCCCACGTGGAATCAGCTTTAAAGAGGGCTCTTATACTATCTCTTGTTGTTCTACAGCTGAGCTATAAACCATATTATCCATCACTGAAATGGTGGAACAATCAGATCAATTACTTTACAATACAGAAACCAGTCAGTGTGATTCTACACCAGCGGTGCAACTCCAGGGTGCCACTGGTGCATTGTGGTGGAGCAGTATGTTTCACTGTCCTCTGTTTCCTGTGACCCCATGTGGGACACATTTTGGCAGTGGACCTGGTCCACTGCTTTCTTCATCCCCAAGGGTGATGGAGTAAGGGGTGAAATAATATTTTCTTATTGTTCTGTAAAGAGAAGCTTAATATACCAAACTGTTTGGTAACAGAAGGCCCAGAAATATGTTCTTGACTGCATTTTGAAATGTTACCAAGGCTGATATGTTCTATTCTCAAGGCCGGATGCAATTGTTTGTATTAACAAGAGAACTTTTGTAACATTTTCCCGGTAACTTAGCATAATGGCAATGGGTGGTCCTGTGGGATGTGCAAGGCAGTGGAGACCCCAGGTTATTGGTTTGACCCAAAAAGCATAATCTTTCCCTGCTTTCAATGAAAGATTATAAAGTCTCATGCAGTCCTTTGTTCTACACACAGGGTCTTTTGGGACCAATCCACCTATGTTATTTTTGTTCATCTTCAGTTGAATAAAATCATAAAAGGTTTTCCAGTCTAGTGGCCACTCTATTTGGGTACTGCACACTAGGCAAATGATCTCAAAATGCCCAGACCAGGCCCTGGGCTATCAAGGGGGTTGCATCCATGGTGGAAAGGTTCTGTTATGCAGTGGTGGCAGTAGGGTTTGCAGGAAGGTGGAATTGTATGAGAACATAATGAGAAGGTGGAATTGTATGAGAACATAATCCCACCTTCCACAAAAAAGTCCCATAGTTCCATGGAGCCAAGTGGGGCATTTTTTAATTCCCTTTGGGACTCCATAGGATGGGGAGGAGCTGGGCCTGGAAGACCTGGCTCTTCCCATTCCCATGAGCCCCTGACAGGCTAGGCCCTGTTGGTCTCCAGAGCACTTCAGGGAATGTGAAAAATATCTGTATTCTCTTAAAGTGGGACGATGGCAGCCTAATGCATGCCAAGCTCAAGAGGGATCCAGCCCAGCAGCGATGTCATGTGGAAGCAGGAATTACCCCACTTCTGTATGAGCACCCTCTTGGCCTTTCCTCCCATGTGGAATCAACCTCAGTGAGAGAACATTTTATTTTTGGAGGGAAAAATTTACCTCAGAGTGAGGAATATAGAGGGCCATTCAGTGTTGGAAAAATATTTACCCTGTCTTTCTTAGAAATCAGTATAGGATTCTGAAATTGAATATACTAAATCCTAGTGATTTGTCAGTTTTATTTGGTCATATTTGGATACAATTTAAGGTGTCCAACTAGCTACAGTAAACCAGGTTAGACTATCAATACTGGTTTCATTTAGCACATGACAATCCAATCCCTTCAGCAGATGATCTACTGTGTCAAATTATGGCAAACCATTAACTGATGCCATAGTAATTATAGTCGGTATAGAATTTGTAAATACTACATATTTTATATGAAAAATTCATGCTTACATGAGTACTTATAACTTGGAGCAGTTCCACTGAAGTCAACATAACAACCTTGGAGTAAGCTATTTGAGTACTGCAGCCAAAAATATTGTAATCTGCTAGTACAGCTGCCATAGAATCATATGTCTGATGTGCTTTTGGCAGCTAAATGACATTTCATAATGGGTTTTAATTCATGTTGCTTATTTGAAAGTCATGAAACATTTGTCATTTTTGCAAGTCTTTTAAAAACTCTTAGGTAGTAGAACTGCTGTTCAGATAAATCAGTCACTGTAGCACATAGGTCAGAGCACCTTTCCTGAACCATAAAAATGGGATTTTAACCAAGAGTGCTAAACATCACAGACCATTTATTCTATGTTCAAAACACAACTCAACAGAAACATTGTGATCTTAGTAACTAGAGCAAACCATGTTTCATTCCAGATGGCTGGAAATGAAAGCAGGCTTGTTGATAAAGACATTACTGGGAGAAAACCTACATTGACTAGGTGTCTCTAATTGAGGTTGTTAAATATTAGACTACATACATACATACATACCTTCCCCATTTCTAAAATTAGCATGGCTCCAAATCTTATATGTATTTATGTATATGCAAAATCCACAGATTTCATTGCTTAATGAATGCATGTAGGGGCATATATGCATTACTGTAGGACTGTAGGATTTGTAACGAAGGAAGCTCTTTCTCATCAGATCTCAAATCTAAGCAGGATTGGTACTTGGATGGGATACCATCAAGGAAAGCTTTACAGAAGAAGGCAATGGCAAAGCACTTCTGCTTCTCACATGCCTCAAAACCCCTTGCTGGGCTTGCCATGTCACAATAGTATTTATGGTGGTGGATTATAGAATTAAGTACCAGCATCATGGGGAAGAAATTCCCATAAAGCTGCAGCTGAGTAACTGGAAATTGGTCTGATTCCTGCTTTTGCTGTTTGCCCAAGTGCTGAGTGATGTATCATCCTTGAGGACAAACTGACCTCCGCACAGGCTTTACAAAAGGTTTAGACCTGGTGGTTAATGAAAGGAGTGAGAAGCCTATTTTCATGAACATTCTCCATTTTCAGGAGCTTGGACCTAGTCCAGGATATGAATTGGCATTATTGATACAAGTAAGGAAGATGGACATGTCCTCCTTCAGTAAGCCTTTCTCCTTAACTCTCCTTCTACTCAAAGAACGGGAATAGACATACAAGGATAAAATATATTTTGCAGACACAACCATGAATCCCTATAATCTTCACCATTCTCATCCATGTGCTGTCAAACTCTTCTCCATTCGGAGGCATTTAACTTGCCAATCAGGGAAATCAGGCATTTTCCAAACAATCTACACCATACCACAGGGGTTCCCAAATGCCTCTAGGAAGCACAGTATGGAACAGATTCATATAAATATCAGGGTGTTCAGTGACAAACTTATGTTCTTGTAATGGCTAATTAAGCTTCATTTCTTTTTTCTCTATGAATAAACAAACAAATAAAATCTTGAAAATATTGTATATGTCTACTATGCATGATGGTGGTGTTTCCTTTAATACTCTCCCATTTTATTTTACACTAGTAGTAAAGCCCATTGTGTTCTGTAATACAACAGATGCTAGCTCATGGTTTGGTGTGGGTTTAGTGCCTCACTTGGAAGCTGGCAACCTTAAGAGGAGGTCTCTCTATGCACAGCAGTCCTGACCGGTCAGGTTTATGCACACATAGGAAATGCAGAAGTCAGCATGTTGTCAGAAGTACACAGCAAATTTTTTAGATTAGATTGTTAGTCTGAGGATTTTTTCATGCTAAACATTTGCAATAACTGAAAGATGTTGTGAGGCAAGGTTTTTCTTACTTAGAAAGAGAAACTATCTTGTAACAGGGTAATTTTTCTACTGGATAAATGTTCATGCTATGCTTTTTGAGGGTAAAGAAACATTTTACTCAATGTAAAAGAGAAAATATTTTATAGTAGGTTTTTTCCACTCATTCTTCATTTCAATTTTTGTATTGGAAGCTTGGGAGGGGGGAATTATCAGGGAGAGGGGTATTTCTCCCAATTTTTTCTTGTTTTTCATTTATTCTGTTTTGTTGATGGAACTTTCATGTTTATAGTTGGGACTAATTACAGAGTTTCATCACACATGGAAATACTGAAATGTCCTTTCATATACTGAGATGGCCATCCTGCATAGGTATACATGAACATATGCTTTTGAATGATGCCAGGAAAAAGTGTTTGTTTAATTATTATAAAATCAGTCCATTTTCCTCAGTTGTTAAGTCACTTCTTGAGCAGTCTCAGCCCAGGCAAGTCTCCTTAAACCCATCTTGTAATACCCAGAATTGAAAGTTGTTGGAGAAGCAGTTTACTTCTTCAGTACAAAGTAGTGACTGGCTTCTTTTGATCAAATGCATCAATCAGTTCAATGCTATACATATCTTACAAGACGAAGCAATATATTTTATGCTGCATGAAAAGAATATAAAATCAACCAATTTCAGTGCATGATGAACACATCAGAGGACTGTTATTGACTTCTAGAAGATCCATACATCTACCAGAACTAATTATTATCTGATTGAAGATTGTATGCGAAATTAGTATGCTGTTTTTATCATCATTATTTTACAGAATGTGAATGTGATCTGGAAAGTCTGCTGGGGCTAGCTTGGGCAAAGCCATTCTGTAAATCGCCTGATTGGTTTGATTTGGCCTCAGTTTGGGACTGAGGTTTGGGCACAGAGATTGCTCCAGTTTAAATTTGCAAAGTCGTAAATGTGCCAGCACACATGGTGAGTAATATTCATAAACTTAAACAAGTGTATGTCTACTGAAATAATTCTGCCCACAAATGTAACTGAGTCCCAGCTAGGCTAAGAATAAGTCAGATTTTTATCAACTATCATTATTGAACACCAATGACCAGTCTATGATGCTTACAACAACGGCAAAGTTTAGTGAATTTAGAGAATGTTCCACCTAATATGTAACAAATTAAAACAGTGGCCTGCTCAGGGGACTGTCATGCTATATCATTCACAAAGTGCATTCAACAAGGCACATGTCACAATTTCTCCCCCCCCCCCGCATTCTCTGTGATTACATTTTGTGCTGTGCTATACTTTGACTGCTGTAGTCTGCTTTTGTTGGTAAGTTTGATCCTCTAATTATCTGTAAGAAATCCAGATTGTATATTTCCTGTAAAAACAAAACAGTAATTGCCAAGAACTGCATTTGGTGGAATGATTTGGGAAAGGAAAAAAATAGGAAATCAGTGCAAAAACAATAAAGCATGAGCAAACAACATGAAAAAAACAGCTTGTTTCATTGCACAAAATGAAGCAAAAAAATACAGAGAAGTAATATCACCAAACAAAGTCTGAAGTTGAAAAAGCAAGATCTATAAGGATAGTTACCTTGAATTTCTATAATAGTGGTACATATTATGCAGTTAATCTACCAAGTACATTTTGTAGTCTCATTTTTATCTGCATAATCTTAGCCAGCACTTATACTGATTGTTATCATTGTTAGCTTCAATGTGAATAATTTTGAATAAATCTTTGTTGGTCTTAAAGGTGCTATTGGACTCTTTTTTGTTGTGGTACTTCACACCAAAACACGGCCATCCACTTGAATATTTCAATGTGAATGCAATTCTTTGGAACTTTCCTTCAAAATAGAAGAAGAAGAATTGATACTTATATGCCACTTTTCTCTACCCAAAGGAGTTTCAAAGCACCTTACAATCTCCTTCTCTTTCCTCCCCCCACAACAGACACCCTGACAACAGACATGCTATGCCGGGCGGCTGCTGTGTTGTTGCAGCGTGGCATGATGCCCCGCCATTCCCCATGTATGCACAGGGGTGGGGGTCCCTGGCGTATGCTGATGCCCTGGCATAGCGTGCGCGCATGTGCTGTGCTGGGGCCAGAAAGCCCGGGATGCTGCCCTCAGTGGCAGCGCCTGGGGGGGGAGTGGGGAGGGACTGGCCCCCCGCTGCCCACTATAGCGGGGGCAGGGTGATGCCCTTGCCGGCTTCACTGAGCTCGCAGGGGCATGCGGTATCCCTACAGGGACACCATAGGTCGGGGCCAGGCGGGCAGAAAGGCCCAACACTGGCGATTATGCACGGTGCTGGCCCGCCCCATCCCCTGCCAGTGCCCACAGTATCCCCGGACTGCAGAAGATCCCACATTCCAATAATGCGGGCCTTCTGTGGCCCTGGGTCGGGCCATGCTTGCACTGGCAGCAAGGGGGGTGCATAATCGGGGATTTCCCCAATGCCCAACCGCCGCCAGCGTGGGCATTCGGGCCCATGCATAATGGGTCCCTTTGCGGTATGTGAGGCTGAGAGAGCCCTAATATTACTGCTCAGTCAGAACATTTTTATCAGTGCTGTGGCGAGCCCAAGGTCACCCAGCTGGCTGCATGTGGGGGGGCATGGAATCAAACCTGGCTCACCAGATTAGAAGTCTGCACTCCTAACCTCTACACCAAGCCTCTTGGTGTTCTTCTGATTTTGTGCTATACACATGGGGGGGTGACTCTTCCTACTGTTCTTCCTGCTAATCTATTTAATCCCCATCTCAAATTTACATAGCACTGTATAATATGATTCAAGACGGACATGTAAAGTTATTTGCATTTAAACTAGTTTTTAAAAGGCTACCAGAAGGGCAGGCATGTACCTTCAGGGCATTTAAGGCATTGGTGATGCCACAGGCACTCACAAAACTGCATTGGTAGAAGGTTTCTTGCACCTGCTTTTATGTCTTACACAGCTGACCACAGGATCTGTTTTGCATTTTCTGCAAGAACCACTTGCAGAAAATTGCTTGTCAGAAAGACACTTCTAAGGGTCCTTCAAAAACAACTTGTCATTTACTTTCACCAAAATGTACATGTTGGATTTAGTTTTGATGATTGTATATTGCAATTTTATGTGTATTTTATAATTCTGCCATGAGTTTCTGAAGACAGGGGGATATACATGTCTAAATAAATAAATGAATTAATAAAGCACCAGAATCTCTTTCTGACTTTACAGAATGTTCCCAGCATACTGGAAAAGTCAGTTCCTTACACTTTATTTAAGAGATGCATTAGCAAAATAAAATAATTTGCACACACATGGGCTTCACACATGTAGAGTGCCTCATTTAAACTGGACAGCTATCCATGCCAAGCAGTGGCCCAGCACATTTACCTGCTTCCCACAGGTAGAAGCTTAGTTTAAAGGAGAGACCACAGGTATGTTCTCTTGCCTCAGCCAAGGCCATGCTTAAATCATACCTAAGCTGCTAAACAGAAATTGATCACAAAGCAGATATTTCCCCACCACATTTAAGACTCCAGATATTGGCCCACAAAGAATTCACCTTAGAACATGGCACTTGGGTTAAATTTGGGTGGACTTGTTAATCATGTTTTAGATGAGCAAATTGGAGCAAAGATTCCAGACTGGGAAATGTAAAATATGTACCTGCAATTTAGGAAACATTACAGGCCCAGCTCCACCCTCAACCTATGGTTTCTATGTAAGGACACCACATGCCCCTGTCAGCTCTGTAGAGCTGCAGAGCTGTATGTGGTATTCCCCCACCCCCACCTTGGTGGGAGAGTGGCATGCTGCTCCCCTGCCACTGTATGGTGGGGGCACCATGCCCCCGCTCCCCCTCCCACTGCCACTGCCACCACGCAGTGCACTGGGATCTCCCATATCCAGCGTTGTGTACACTCGCATGCTGTTCCGGGACAGTCTGTGTATGCCAGGGGATTCCTTCCACTGTGCATCCATGGGAAGCGGTGGAGCATGCCACTCTGCTAAAAGGACCCAGCAGCAGCCCAGCATGGCTACTGCCAGCATAATTAATCATAGAGGGAAATTGCCAAAAATCAATTTGCCACTTGTTGCTGTGCAATGATCCGGGGACCAAACAGGGGAAGCCTGTGTGGAGGGAGAAGTGTGTGACAGTCTCAGAAAACCCACCTTTGCATCCACCCCTCCCTCTCCATTTTCTGATCGTGTGTGTGTGTGTTTTTTAATGGTGCACTCTGCATTGCTGTGGGATCACAAAGCTATGTTTCCCGAGTAAAAATAAAATGTTCTTCTCACTGTGCATGGACATTTTGGGATTGGGCAACCAAAACACATTCCCCTTTGCCTTTTCTGGCAGTGGGGCATAAACAGGGAAAGGGGGGCATGTGATGAAGTAGCCCTCTCCCTATCAGCTAGGCATCCATGCTCTTTGTTTTGAAACCTTATTGTGAAGACACAATTACTCATCAGGGTCCGGTTACCATGGCCACCCTATGAGAAATTTACTCAAACATAACCATTACACAAAGAATCCCAAAGAAGAAGGAATGCTTGATTGTTGTGGTATTTCTCCATTGCAACACAGAGTGTTAATTTTTTTTAATGTTCTTGTGTTGTGGCATTTCTCCATAACAACTTGGGAGTGCACTTAAAAAAATCGGGGCTCAGGGGTGAGGATTTGAGTCCCTGATGCAACCGCTGTGCAGGATTAGTTACTTGCAGTGATTGACAAGCTGGGGAGCGGAGGGGGGGGGGGGCTAGAAGTTCTCATTGTTTTCCCTTGCTGCCTCATTGGGAGGCAAAAAGCGACATGTTTGCATGCAGGAGGCGGCATGAGTTTTATGCCTTCATGAGGAATCGGTCTCAGATATGACATCTATATTTTTTGGTTGAATTATTTTTCTAAATTAAACAGACTGGAAAATTTAACTTGGTAACTTTAGTTTTCCTTTGACTTTTCTGAGCATAGGAATCTAATCTTTTATATCATGTACAAGGCTATTCTAAGCAGAGTTGCACCCTTCTAAGTCCATTAAATTTAATGGAAGAAGGATTTAACTTTGCAAAGGATTGCACTGTAAACTCAAAAGATTTAAGTGCTGATATTTTCTTATCTATTCTTATTAAGACCCCCATAAAAATAATCTGTTCATGGCTGAGGTGTTTCAGTGAGCGTAATATTAGAATAATTGACTGGCTTGAGCAGAAATCCAACTCATTTATATTAATTTATTTATCATGTTTGTAGCTTGTCCTTTTTCCAAGGACTCTGAGCTTCTCAAATGAGTTTTTTTCTGCATTTTAACCAGACACCATGCTAAAAAGTGGCTTTTAAAAAAATATAAGACATTGACTTTTCCAGCTCTGTCTAACAAGCCTCACATTTGAGAGCTCAAATAAGGGAGACCAAATCTTGGTCTGTTCCTAAAATGTGAATTGCAGTCATGCAATTTCAGTTTGCCTTGGAACAGCACAAGGAAGACAGAAGGATTTAACCTTACAGCCTCCAGTCACTTTTCCTGTTCAAATCCACCCCCCTGCTTTTTCAGGGACTATATTGTGTCTCTAAAGGGGATTAATTTTCTCCTTTAAATGCAGTAGCTCAATGGAAGAATCAATTTCAGATCATGAAACTGCATGGATTGAAGAGTAAGGCAATTGTTAATACTCCTCTTCCTTCCCTGAGTGTCTACAATGTAAAAGGCTGAATACACCAGCAATTTGTGTTTTATGAACCATCTGAAACATGTGATCTTTGTTTCACACATTTCAATCCTGGTGTAGAATGTTACACCCTGTCTCTCCAGTCTAAATCTCACACTTTTTAAAATACAGTGCATTTGTATGTTTATGGAGTTATGAAATAATTAGGATCTTCAGCATTCATTGCATATGATATACCGCTAAGCCCTCCAATACCATTTCTTACTTATTTTTTCATTTCCTGTGTAGTTTACCTTTCTTGCTGAGACTTTTTAGCTATGTGAAGTTTATCAGGTAGCATTAGCCCTGGCAACCAGCAGGATACTTAGCGGGGAGGGGAGAGAGACATGGGTGGGTGGCCATCAGTTTAGCTTGGCATCACTTCTGAGTTTTCCTGGGTTTCACTGACAGTGTTTTTACTTTCCTAGGGGCCACTGGACCGACAGCAGGCAAGGGATAGGGACATCTCCTACCCCTAGTGGACATATAGCAACTTTATTAGCAGTAGACCATTGTTTCATCAACATCCTGGGAACCAGGAATTGATAGAAAATGTATGTATTGTGACTCTTTATACATAGGGATATTTAGAGCCATAGTAACTACATTTCTCTGGGTTGTTGCAAAAAGCCAGTGTATTGCTATTATGCTGTTGCAACAATATGTACAGGATAATGAAGGTTCTACCCTAAGAACGTCCTGTAATCTTTGCCATTGATGTGGTTTTCATGAACCAAAAAGGATTGTGCCTCACAAAAGCATAGACAGCAATAAATAGTTTTTATCTAAGCCTGTTCTGAATCTTCCTACGGGCATTTGTCCTTTATCCAGGGGTAGTCAACCCCTGGTTGTAGTTTATGGACTACAATTCCATAAACTACAGTTTATGGTTGTATTTTATGGTTGTAGTTGTAGTTATAGTTGTAGTTTATGGACTACAAGGGAATTGCCTTGCAGGGAACTATAATCGCTCAAAGGAGACACTGGCTACAATTTTGGCATTAGAATTTGGCCACAGCCTTTATTAACACATACATTGAGCATGGCAGACATGGGAAGGGAATAAAGCCCTCTTGCGGTCAGCCGACCACAAGGCAGCCCCGGATCCAGCCTGCCCCTCAACGGGTGATTTTGGCGAATAGCCCACCTCAACCCGGATGCAATGACAGGCTGAATGATGGGAGGAGGCACAGTGGATTAACCCTACTGGGCGTCCGCCTCTGTTGGGTTATCCTGCCTCCCGGAAATGCGGGCCTTCAATCAGGCTCCGCATACACACGGCCCCTTAATGGGACCCCCAAATCTAAGGAAGGCCAGCGCGCAAGCTTAGCCCCCCTATACTCAACCCTTCCCATGCTCCAATTCCGCCGGCTGTGACAACATAAACAATAACCAGAACACATAACACTCTGTACTGTATTTCTACGACACCATTGTTTCAACATTAATTTTTTTAACTTCTCTTCTTTTCTTTTCTTTCTCCTTTTTTTTTTTTTTTTAAATTCCCAAAAACAAGGGAAGGGTGGGTGGGTTACGTGCTCTCAGGGGGCGTAGGAGCGGGAAGAGGCCGAAGCCACCACGGCCGCTCCTTAAATAGCTGGCGAATACCCCCCGCCCCCTCCCGATCGCGCGCATGCGCGATTCCGCGGGGGCAGCTGGGAACGGGAGTTCCCCTTCCAGCCTCCAGTGTCCTTGCCGCGCTTGCTCCCGCTGCGGCAATGGCCCCGGCAGGTAAGTCTCCCGGGGCTTTTTGCCTTGCAGGGAACTATAATCGCTCAAAGGAGACACTGGCTACAATTTTGGCATTAGAATTTGGCCACAGCCTTTATTAACACATACATTGAGCATGGCAGACATGGGAAGGGAATAAAGCCCTCTTGCGGTCAGCCGACCACAAGGCAGCCCCGGATCCAGCCTGCCCCTCAACGGGTGATTTTGGCGAATAGCCCACCTCAACCCGGATGCAATGACAGGCTGAATGATGGGAGGAGGCACAGTGGATTAACCCTACTGGGCGTCCGCCTCTGTTGGGTTATCCTGCCTCCCGGAAATGCGGGCCTTCAATCAGGCTCCGCATACACACGGCCCCTTAATGGGACCCCCAAATCTAAGGAAGGCCAGCGCGCAAGCTTAGCCCCCCTATACTCAACCCTTCCCATGCTCCAATTCCGCCACAAAGCACATCAAAGGCAATGCCTTCTGTGCTTCCGCCACTGCTCATCTATGTAGCCAATTCAAAATGCCATCCCTGATGCCATGGAGCCATATGTCCATGCCCCAGCTCGATAGGTGCACTCCATCATCGCGATAGAGCGCCCACTGGCGATGGGAAATGTCGCAGTGTGTTACTATATGGCCTCCAAGGCCCTCAACTACACGAGCAACAGCCTTGTTAACACGGCGTCGTGCGAGGTCCACTTTTTTGGGATCAACGGCCCCCCGCCAGGAACGACGTTCGAGAAGAGACGACCAGCAAAGCGCCATCCAGGGAAGCCGGGACCGGATAAAATCCAGATCTTGAAGAATTACTTGCTTCAGAACTCGGCCTGGAGTCTTCGGAATATCATTTTCGCCGAGTTGAAGTACCAGCATGTCCGGGGGACCATCACGCTGCACTGCTTTCATAAGTGTGCTCACCAACGACTCCCAACGCATCCCTCGGTAGCCTTTCCAAGCAACTCGAACTCGACTTCCAAGTCCCAGGCAAGCATCCCATCCCGACGAAGAAGCATAAATGGAGGCCCAATACACAATGCTGTGTCCCAAAACCCAAACGACAGGGGTAGGAGGTGCCAAATCTGTAAAACAAAGTTCAAAGAAGAAGATCCCTTCTAACGTAACGTTTATAAGCAGATGACCGCCATCGTCCAAGGGTCTTTATATCCTCCCTCGACACCCCTGACATGTCAGCTTGGGTTGCAGCGCCAATGCGGAATGAATGAATCCCGTACTGAGCCGCAGGAAGGCCAATTTTCGATAGGACTGACCTCATCACTGCGACCAACTGAAAACGGGATAAACATGTCCCGTCCATATGTATGAAAAGGGGGCCTTCAAATGCTGGGCGCACCCGCAGGTAGCTTCTCATGCTACGCACTGGACAGGGGGACCCTTCCGATCTAGCCTGCAAGAATACCCCCGCTCCTTTTCCCATTTGATCAGTTTTCGAACGTCTCAGCCAGATATATAACCCTTGATCAGATAAACTTATGTCTTGTAACAAAAGCGCCTTGGAAGACGCTGCTGCTTTTGATGTAGAAACCACCTCACTGCACCGGAAGGCCCCAAAAAAGGTGACCGTGAAAACTGCCGCAAAAAGTAGGGACTCAAACTCCGAATCACATATGATTGGAAGCTCAGTGACCATGTCACCCAAAACTTGCAGAGAGAGCGGCCTCCTAGAGTCCGACCTTGTCGGTC
Organism: Paroedura picta; assembly: GCF_049243985.1. Taxonomy (NCBI): domain Eukaryota; kingdom Metazoa; phylum Chordata; class Lepidosauria; order Squamata; family Gekkonidae; genus Paroedura; species Paroedura picta. The sequence goes on from NC_135377.1 coordinate 26,923,836, forward strand.
CCGCCCGTTTCCATCCTGCAATGGCCCTTCGGGCTAAGAACGAAGTTGAAGGATCCCACCAGTTCTGAGCCTTACAGAAAAAGGACAAGGCAGATAGCTGCACCCCTAAGGTTCTTGGAGCTGCTCCCCTAGCCTTCAGGTGAACTAAATATCGTAAAACGAATTCCTCTTTCGGTGGCAGGGGGATGAAACAACCCCAAGACTCAGTAAACGCGATGTATCCCTCGACTGCTTTTGAATAAGCCTGTCGGGTCGCGGGGGCCAATGAAGCAGTCACTGCCTGTCGAAGGGCTCGTTGCCAAGATTCCAGAGTTCCTCCGGGAACAGGTCCGGCGCCAGGTTCGCTGAGGGTGCCAGGGCCCGAAACCGTTGTTCCTGGAACCGAGACAACGCATCGGCCACTTCATTATTCACGCCTGGCACATGCCGGGCCGCAAAAGTTATATTATACAAAAGGCAGGATCTCACAAGGGAGCGCACTATACGCATAACTCTGGCAGAGCGACTAGTTTGTCTATTGATGATGCGGACAACCGCTTGATTGTCGCTCCAAAAAAGCACCCTATGATTCCGGAAGAACTCGCTCCATAATACCACTGCGACCAGGACCGGGAAAAGCTCCAGAAAGGTAAGGTCCCGTAAAATATCGGAGTCATGCCAAGATGCCGGCCAACGCTCCGCGCACCATCTGTTATTATAGTAAACTCCGAACCCGAGACTCCCCGAGGCGTCAGAATGCACCTGTAGCGAGTTCTCTGGAATGATGGGGGTCTGCCAGATTGCAACACCGTTGAAGTGCTGCAAGAATTCTTTCCACACCCGTAAATCATCTTTTAATTGCCTGGTCAAACGAATGTGATGATGTGGTGCGGACACTCCCGACATGGATCTAGCCATGCGAGCACAAAAGGCCCTCCCTGGAGACACCGCTTTGCAAGCGAAATTCAAATGGCCCAACAAAGCCTGAATTTCTTTTAGCGTACACTTCTTCTTGCAAAGCGCATCATCCAGGAGCCCCCTCAACCTCTCTAACTTATCTGAAGGAAGAAGGGACAGCCCGGCCTCAGAGTCCAAAAGAATACCCAGGTAAGTAAGTCTAACTGTTGGCCCCTCCGTCTTTTCATCAGCTAAAGGTACGCCCAATTCTTCAGCCAAGACTTTGAATGCCAACAACCGATCAGCGCATGCTGACGAATCTGGAGGACCCACTATCAAAAAGTCATCAAGATAGTGCGTGATGTGAGGGCACCCCGTTCTGTCCTTCAGGACCCACTCCAGGAAGGTGCTAAATGTCTCGAAGGCTGCGCAAGAAACGGAACAACCCATAGGCATAGCCTTGTCAACATACCAGCAACCCCTGAAACAGCACCCTAAAAGACAGAAATCCTCCGGATGAACCGGAAGCAAGCGAAAGGCAGACTTAATATCGCATTTCGCTAATAATGCTCCCGTTCCACAAGCCCTAATTATCGAAATGGCATGGTCTAGAGATGCATATTTCACCGAACAAAGATCCGGATCAATTGCATCGTTTACTGATGAACCCCTAGGATACGACAAGTGCTGAATAAGCCTATATTCGCCAGGTGCCTTTTTTGGCACTACACCTAACGGAGATACCCTCAAATTTTTTATTGGCGGAGCATCATAAGGCCCGGCCATACGCCCCGCTGAACATTCCTTACCTATCTTCTCCGCCAGGACGTCAGGCAATTGGCCCGCAGACTTTAAATTCCCACAAGTGGTGGAGACTCTCCTCCCTGTAAAAGGAATTCTGAAGCCTTCCGAAAAACCTCTGGCGAGATAGGCAGCCGCCTCAATGTTCGGATACGATGCTAGGAGCTCAAGTAATACCGGAAGACATATGGGGGTAGCCGCCAGAGTAAGCAACTCCGGAGGGATCTCAGTTGGTGGCATCATCATTTTTTGATCCCGACCCTCCTCCTTTCTTTGAAGAGAGCCGGCCCCCTCGAAAGGGCGTCTTGCTGCCACCTGACTTCTCGCATTCTTTCTTCGAATGGGCCCCACCGCAACTTTCACAAGAGTGATCAAACCGACACCTGCGCCTTTGGCATGTGCCCCTATTGAACTCCCAACATGTACCCCTACCGTCTCTCCTGCCCCCCTGTCTGCGACGATCATAATCTGTCTTCCGAACATGTGGGCCCACCTTAACAATCCAGGCATCATGGTCCTTTATGTCCCATCTTGCCTGGATGTTGCTGGAAGCTCTTTCCCGAGCCAGCATATCGTATGCCATTGCGGCCGTGTCCCCAGAAAGAGACTTGGCCTCCAGCACATTAGCTAGGTGACTTGAAAGTGCCAGCCTCTCTCGGGGTAAGCACCCGTAATGAGACGGGTGAACTCCGTGTACCCCCTCAACCAATTGGTGAATGATCTGTCAATTTGACCGGAACCCTTTTTATCCTTCCTAGGGCCCGTTCGAGGAGCATCACCATCAGGAGGAACCATATCAAAGACGTCAACATAGTACCCATCCAGGGCACGCTCTCTTATCTTCCTTGGCAAATGAACACCCGGAGGGTGCTCCCCTGCTGGATACCCCAAAGGAGGCTTGGGTAATGGACCCACCCCCTCCTTCTCTCTATAATAAGTGTCAGCAGAGTCACGACGACTCATCAGCCAAATTGGGATCCCTGGAACAAGAGAATTACGCAACCAATAAGAACCATCCCGCTGACCCTCAGAAGTTTCATCCTCCGTAGAGGATGACTCACCAGAGGTGTTGACCGCATGCCGGGCCCTGGACCGTTTCTTTCCGCGCGTTTTTGCGGCCTGTTGCCCATTAGCCTCTCGTTGCTCAGCTACACCCCGTGGTGCCCCTCCGGAAGAGCGAGCATCACCTGAAACACCCAAAGTAGCCTGTCCCGATGTTAAACCTTGGGGTGTGGACACCGCGGCCTGCCCAGGTGGGGGAGCTGTGACCGAGAGAGTTGTAACCGAATCAGCTACACTGGCTGTATTTATCAGTTCCTGTACCGGCTGTGACACTGTAGCCAAGTCGACTGTCATATTGACAGCCTGAGAAGTTTCCTCCTGCACCGGCCCGTGAACTAATTGAGGAACCTGCTGATGCTGAACACCATGATGCAGCGCTACTCTGTGTTGCCCAGGGTCAGCATCAGCCTGAACAATACCTGAGGAGGGCAAGGAACCTTCGCGACCTGCTACATACTGGTCCGCCCGCGAAGGTGCCCCCTGGCTGGCCTCAGGGGGAAGGCCCCTTACCCCTGAGGCACCATGCCCAATCGAGCCTCCTTGAAAAAATTGAGAACCCTGCCCTCCGTATGATCCATGAGGAGGCAAGGGCCATGGTCGCCCGGGCTCCCTACCAGCATACCAAGATGAATTGGCATCGCTGGGTTGCGCCCAACCGCGCCCGTTAGCCCCAACTAGACCATATGGCCAATTGTACACAAATGGGGAAGGAGCATTTGTTCCTCTCCCTTGAATGGCGTGAAGGCCCCAGGCTTGAAAATCCGCCATCCTCTGCTCATAGGGCACTTGCCCGCTAAACTGCTGATTTCCCAGCCATGTACTGGCTTGATGTTCAAAACCCAAATGAGGGGCAGGCATCTGTGCCAAATGAGCCCCTCCGCCATAATTGAATTGCCCCATTGGTCTAAAACCCCCCGAGCCCGAGGGGTCTGCAGCCCCCGCATGGGGAAGTGGCAATGCTCCCTCACTTGTATAAGGCATTTGCCCCCAATCAGCTCCCATAGCATTGTGCCCTATAACATTGTGCCCCGAGGTCCCCAGCGCCATGTGCCTACCTGCTGGCGCTGGGCTGTTGCCCAAAGGGGCCTGACCGGGTAAAACATCCCCCGCGCCTTGATTATAAAGTGGAACCACAAAACTCCCCCCCCGAGATCCATTGTGAGTGGCCGGCGTGGCCGGGGGATCCCCCACACTAAAAGGAGCAGACCGCAATGGGATAAGAGATGGATCTGTCCCCCCGCCAAGTCCGGCTCCATTTAAACCAGGCGGAGCTGCCGCGGCCCTGGCCGCCCGCCGCGAATTCCCGCGAGTCCCATAGGCCGCGGTAAGGCCGTTCGCCACTGAGGAGGCCGTTCCACCGCCCGCGCACAAGCCGGTGGAAGAACCAACCGCCGCCCTTTCCCTCCTTTTTCCTCCCGTCTTTTTTGCTCCCTGTCCTCCCTTCTTAGGGGCCATCCTGAAAAGACGCGCGAGGAAAGGTTTTTTGAGCGAAGCTACAGCCTCCCACAGACGAACGGCAACGGCTTTTTTTTTTTTTTTTTTTATGCCTCGCCGCTCGCCTGTCACTCGTCCCGCTCGCACACTACCGCCGAAAATTTTTTGCTTTTTTCCGATGGCTCCCCTCACGTCGCCAAGGCAGCAGGCCTAGCGTCTGCTCCCGCCGCCCAGCGACGTGCTCTCAGGGGGCGTAGGAGCGGGAAGAGGCCGAAGCCACCACGGCCGCTCCTTAAATAGCTGGCGAATACCCCCCGCCCCCTCCCGATCGCGCGCATGCGCGATTCCGCGGGGGCAGCTGGGAACGGGAGTTCCCCTTCCAGCCTCCAGTGTCCTTGCCGCGCTTGCTCCCGCTGCGGCAATGGCCCCGGCAGGTAAGTCTCCCGGGGCTTTTTATAGTTTATGGACAACAGTTCCATGAGCCCGTGCCAACAAACGCTGGCAAGGGCTCATGGGAATTGTAGTCCAGGGACATCTGGAGGACCACAGGTTGTCTACCCCTGCTTTATACCATACAAGCATATTTTAAAAGAAAATGATTTCTTGAAAAAAAAATAAGAACAATTACAGATGGAAAAAGCTTGCCATCCTACTAATGTCTTAAATAGAAACATTCTCACCTCTCTAAATGGGAATTTTTATTTAATCAGACTTCTGTAGAATCATAGAATCATAGAACCATAGAGTTGGAAGGGGCCATACAGGCCATCTAGTCCAACCCCCTGCTCAATGCAGGATCAGCCCAAAGCATCCTAAAGCATCCAAGAAAAGTATCTATCCAACCTTTGCTTGAAGACTGCCAGTGAGAGGGAGCTTACCACATCCTTAGGCAGCCTATTCCACTACTGAACTACTCTGACTGGGAATTTTTTTCCCCTGATATCTAGCCTATATCGTTGTACTTGTAGTTTAAACCCATTACTGTGCGTCCTTTCCTCTGCAGCCAACGGAAACAGCATCCTGCCCTCCTCCAAGTGACAACCTTTCAAATACTTAAAGAGGGCTATCATGTCCCCTCTCAACCTCCTTTTCTCCAGGCTGAACATTCCCAAGTCCCTCAACCTATCTTCATAGGGCTTGGTCCCTTAGCCCCAGATCATCCTCATCGCTCTCCTCTGTACCCTTTCAATTTTATCTACGTCCTTCTTGAAGTGAGGCCTCCAGAACTACACACAGTATTCCAAGTGTGGTCTGGCCAGTGCCGTATACAATGGGACTATGACATGTTGTGATTTTGATGTGATGCCCCTGTTGATACAGCCCAAAATGGCATTTGCCTTTTTTACCGCTGCATCACACTGCCTGCTCATGTTTAGCTTACAATACACAAGTACCCCAAGTTCACACACAGTGTTACCTAGAAGCGTATCCCCCATCCAGTAGGCATGCTTTTCATTTTTCTGACCCAGATGCAGAAAGTATGGCAAAAGTATGAGGTAGGAATGTTCAGTGCTTCATGTTGGTTCCTCATATTGAAACACAATATGCTCTTTCAGTCACACTTCCAGTATATGATCATGTAATCCATAGTAATTACCAGGTGACCGTAATTATATAATAATGAATGTAATAATGCAATAAATCATTAGGAATTTGAGAATGACACAATGTTAAACAATTCCTTGGCTTTAATTGTAGAGGTGCAACCATCTCATTTATTCTAGTAATTTTTAAACCTGGCACCAAAGACCTCTTGATATAACCTTCCCAAACACACCACTAATTAAGTGTACTTACATAGACCAATAGCAGGCCCCTTTGATTGGTTTATAGACTAATAATTGGGTGCCTAAGCAGATAAATGATGAGGTTGAAGGCCAAAGTATAAGTGGGTTGGATAACAGCCAAGTGGCAAAGTGCTGTTATTATTTCTGTGGTTTGGCAAGCACTTGAAGACTTTGATACCACTTCTGAACACTCCTGTGTACATTTTATAGAAGAGGTTGGTACAAGGGTACAGCATATTTTCTTTAAATTCAAACTTTAGCGAGTAAAAGGGGTGTGGGGACAAATGGTTTTTCATAGTCTCTTCTATATCGGTTTGTTGAGGGTTGGGTGGGTTAGTGTTATCGACAGGAGCAACTAGGTGCATCATTATATCCCCCCCTTTTTTTTTAAATCTCAGAGCAGTTGTTTTGTAGTCAATCAGCTTTGTCTAGATTTGGCATTACTGAGAGCAAACAATGCTACTCAGGGTAAGCGTGTGGTTCATCAGCTTGGTTTGGCCACAGGGACACAATCCTAAGCAGAGTTCACACCCTTTCAGCTCCACAGAAATCAATGGACATAGAAGAGCATAACTCTACTTAGGAATATTGATTGTCAGCAAGCTAAATATCATTAATTATGCGAACAAGTCATTATTTTTAGTAAAAGATGTTTCTTTTGCTCTACATAGCACTAAAGTGACAGCAGACCAGGACTAAAAACAAGATTAAAAATATACCAACTGTACCATGGCCCAGAGAATGGGAGAGCTGTGGCTGTAGAAAACACATCTTGGAAAGGAGCAATGTTTGCAAATCACACACCATCACATATTTCAAGCAAGCACGGGGTGTACTAAGGACAAATACTGCACATTCTGGGGCTTACATTACTAGATGGAGAGACACTTATCCAGTACTCACATGGTCTATTTAAATATTTAGATTTCTGACCTACCCTGTTTCCCTAGGATTTTAGCAGGGAATAATTAGCCCAAAATATCACTGTGAATTATGTTAACATTTCACTGTTATACTTTGGGATAATTAAAATACATTAATTAAACTACGTAAATAATATACTGCAGAATAACAAGCATAGGCCTATATTCCTTTCCCTTCTCTAATGCCTGGTTCCTTAGCTTTGACTTCACTTATGGAGGCAGAGGGAAGCCAGTGCCTCTCCACATCCCTTCCCATTCCATACTTAAGAAAGCATCAAGAAGATCCCCATGTGAGTTGTAGTTCCTTCATATTTATAGCTTTTGGTGTGCAATTATTCCTTTGTTATTTGCAGAGTGCTCTGCTGAGTAGTCTGAGACATTCTCACTTCTTTTGAACAACTAATCTACAACCTATTTAATCTAAATTACTTTATAAACAGTAAACCCTTTTAATTGACTGGTTTTCTTTTTTTCAACCACCCTATTCCCAAAGGATTAGGGAGGAAACAGCATGATTCAAAAGCACAATAAAAACAATAAGAGAAAAATAGTCAACTAAAATAATACCTATGTGCAAAGACAGCTTGTATCACCAGAGCATGTCTGTGAATAACCACACCTCCCCCCACCCCCAATGAAGCCAAAAATGCAGTTCCTGGGGGATTCCTCTCCTTAAGGTTGCCAGCTTGTGTTTGAAAAATTCATAGAGATTTGTGGAGGTAGAACCTGAGAAGAATAGGGTTTGGGGGAGGGAAGAACTTTATGGGACACCATAGAGTCTTTCCTTCAAAGAGAACTAGTCCGGAAATAAGTTATAATCACAGATTTCCAGGCTCCACCTGGAGGTTGGCAACTTTCCCTCTTCCCCAGTAGCAGAATTTTGGAGGCATTTTTAGCTGCAAGTAGGAGGAGACAAGAAAATCACATATTGTGGGTAAAAGTGCTTCCATACAGATATTTGTTTTGGTGAATCCACCTCACATCTACTTAAACATGGATACTGAGGGCCAGTCCAGACAAAAAAAGACATCCAGCTCTTCACCTGGAGTTCTTTCTACCATATGATGTTTGTTCATTTAGAACATTTTTATGATGTATCTCCAAGAAACCTTCTTGAAGTAGGTGATCAAGAGGGCTAGCTCTCCTGCCTCAGACTTCCTAGCCACCGCCTCCTCAGCCTGCTGAGTGGATGGGGAAATGTTTTAAAAAGCTGCCTCTGTCAGGAAGGTTTAAATTTCCCATTGTAATAAATCCAAGGACTTCTAATTAAGTGAGTTAATGATAATGGATTATTAATCAAAGAAATCTCTAACTGACCTGTTAGAAGTGCGTCAATGTGTCTTTCTAGCTATACCGAATGGGGTGAGGAATAGGAGAATGCTGCTGTTTGCTTCCAGAAGCACAAGAGGATTTTGCCGGATTTTCATGGAAGAGGGTATGTGTGAGAAAGAGAGAGAGGCAAAGAGGGGGAGGGGGAGAGAAACATAGTGAAATAAAATGTGACAGATAGAATCTTCCGTGAATTCCACTCCATTAGTTCAAAAAGCACAGAGTTCATGAAGTCTGCACTGGTGAACTGGTAAATTAGAAATTCACAACGCTGTTTTGTTATCACACTCTGACTGCATTAATGGATACTAGGACTGAATTGGTCTGAAAAGCCCAGATAGAAATAATAGCTTCATAACCTACCTCAGGACAATGTTCAATAAATAGCCAATGAGTAAATAAATACCAAGCGGGCTCATACCCCAGCATGACCCACGTGGAGGCCAGCTCTGTGAAGCTGCCTTCAGCTGGATGTCACATAAACAGAAATCACCCCAAATATTTTGTCAAAAAATAAACATGATCCGTTGTCAGCGGTGGATACATATGGAATAATAAACTAATATGAAAGCTTGCTGCCTTTTAATAGGGATGTGCAACTCAGAAAAAGAAACATTCAGGATTCAAAATATTTAGATAGCTGAATTTTATACTTGTAGTGCTTAGAATTAGTCTGCTGTGAGCTGGTTTGGTGTGGTAGATAAGAGCAGCAGTCTCTAACCTGGAAATGAGGTTTGTTTCCACATTCCTTCACATGAAGCCTGCTAGGTAACCTTTGGCCAGTCACAGTTCTCCCAGAACTCTTTCAGACCCACCTATCACAAGGTGCCTGTTGTGGGGAGGGGAGGGGAAGGCAACTATAAACTGCTTTGAGATTCTTCAGTGAAAAGTGTGGTATAGAAAACAACTCCTCTTATGTTTTATCAATAGTATTTTATTATCACAGCCCTGTTTATGTATTCTTATGCCTTCGCATATTTCTAGTGGCATGTTTTCAATTTTTTTGTACTGGCTTCATCCATTTTATTGATTTCTTTCTATAGGTGTGATTCTTTTAATTGATTCCTTGTCTTGTTTTAGTTGGCTTGCTTTTATTGTTTTTATTACAAGCTTCCTCAAACAAGCCTGGACAGGTGGCATATGGATTTCTAAATAAAAACAAAAACAATATATGTGAAGGACTCAGAAAACTTGAAAACATAATGAAAATGCGAAGAGCCATCATCCCCCCCCCCAAAAAAAATTTACAAACACACACACAAAACCACCACCACCCAACGTGGCATGCTTGATTACACTTGTGGAACTCTGATAAATTAATTCCATTCTCCTGCAGACTTTAGATGTTCAAATAGGTCAAAATGCAACAGCAGTAATATATATTTTATTTTCAGAAAAGAGTTAAGCCTCATTTTTCCACTTGCCATTCTGTATTACATTCCTTTGCTTCCCACTCTACTGAAGCTTGGCTACTCACAACAAGACCTGACTTTGTTTTACTGTTTCATCAGTTTCCCAGTATTGCCATCTGTAATATGATCTCACCTGTGATTTATGCCACCAGAACTAAAACTTAACAGTCCATGAAATTTATTGCATATTGTTTGATTCATTTGTACTGAACCCACATCTAGCGCTACCTAAATTCCAAATATATCCCTTGCAGGTCATTCAGTGTGAATGATTGGTTGTAGTGTAGGTTCAAAATATGAAATTGCTGTGGGGATTTTTATTGCAGCATAAAAATTAGTCAGAGGTTTCCTGGAAAATCTAGCACCGTCATTCATAATCTTTTCCCACCAAATCTACACTTCATGCAGGATCTTAGTCTTCCAGATGTATATTACTCATAACATGAATATGTACGGCTTAATTTATAGACTCTCTACATCTCCTCCTCCTTAATAACGTGCTGAATTGACAACGATGCACAAATGTTTTATTCCACTGAATCAACAATGTTATACTTCTCCGTCTGTTCAAAGTCCTTTGAAGACTGTGTGCTTCTATTCATCTTCCTTGCTTATGTGATCTGAAATAAATTTTGAATGGTATCTGATCCCATCTGATTACGGTGACAGAGATGACACAGAAAACCACAAAATAATATCACAGAAGCTCTGCCATTGGTTGAGCTGCTATGATGTCACACAATGTCAGGAAATATTCCAGTTGATCAAGGGCATGTGAAAAATATCAAAAAAGGAGTTCTGTCGATATAAAGTAATTGAAGGACAATTTGTGTGGCTGACAGAACTCACAGACAGACTGGAATTGGGAGCTATGCATAGGCAGTAGTCATATAAATAGTTGCAGCAGGCTGAATAGCATGCATAGATGCAAGTCTTGATATGCACCTGTGCAAAAGGTACATTCCAGTGCTTTCCCTGCATCTTTTTCTGTATAATAACTGGTATTCCTACTGCTAGAGTCCAAGCATTTCCAGTTGTTAGTGGAATTTATAGAACCTGAACTAGTACAAAGGGCTCCATTAACTTTTAGAAAAGCTAGCTAGCTTACTTGCTTGCTTATTATATTGTAATGGTCCTTAAATATGCAGGCCCATAGTGGTCCTCAGATGTCACAACCGACACTTTAAGACAGCGGTTCTCCACCGTCCTAATGAGGTGGCTGGATGGAGTCACTGAAGCAGTCGGTGCAAACTTAAATGGACTTCGAGGAATGGTAGAGGACAGGAAGGCCTGGAGGATCATTGTCCATGGGGGCACCTAACAACAACAAATTATATTGTAATAATAATATTTAAAATTTATTTTTAACCCACTCTTTATTTTTAACCCACCCTTCCAGTGCTGATCAGGGTGGGTAACAACATCTCAGAAACAAAGTTAAAAGATTATTTTGCATGCCCCCAACTTACATTTGGCTTTAGAAGCTGATCTTTCATTTTTTCCATTAGTGGTGAGGCTAACATTTCTTGGTAGTTGCTATTGTGGGCCCTGACCATAAGCCTGGTGGAATAGCTCTTTATTATAGGCACTGAGGAGCTGATTAAAGTCCTGCAGGGCCCTAATCTCCCTCAGGAGCATATTACATCAGGCTGGGGCCGAAAAGGCCCTGATCCTGGTCAAGACTAATCTCATTCCTTTTGGGCTGGCGATCCTCAGTAGGTTTTTCCCTTCCACCTCCACCTCCTCAGTGAAAGTGCTTGATAGGATAGGAACTATTACAGAATCATAGAATCAAAGAGTTGGAAGGTACCTCATCTAGTCCAACCCCCTGCACTATGCAGGACACTCACAACCTTATCGCTCATCCACTGTAACCTGCCACCCCCTTGAGCCTTCACAAAATCAGCCTCTCTGTCAGATGGCTATCTAGCCTCTCTTAAAAATTTCCAAAGATGGAGAACCCATCACCTCCCGAGGAAACCTGTTCCAACTTCTTCCTGATGTTTAGACGGAATTTCTTTTGAATTAATTTCATCCCATTGGTTCTGGTCAATCCCTTCGGGGCAAGAGAGAACCACTCTGCTCCATCATCTATATGGCAGCCTTTTAAATACTTGGAGATGGTTATCAAATCCCCTCTCAGTCATCTCCTCTCCAGGCTAAACAGATCAAACTCCACCAACCTTTCTTCATACATCTTGATCTCCAAACTTCTCACCATCTTTGTTGCCTTCCTCTGGACATTTGTCTACATTCCTCTTTAACTGGGGTGCCCAAAACTGAGCACAGTACTCGAAGTGAGGCTGAACCAGAGCAGAGTACAGCAGTACCATGATACTCTGGACATGATACTCTGTTTGATACAGCCCAAAATCCCATTTGCCTTTTTAGCCACCAAGTCACACTGTTGACTCATGTTCAATGTATGGTCTACTAAGACTCCTAGATCCTTTTCACATATGCTACTGCCAAGACAAGTCTCCCCCATCCTATATTGGTGTATTTGGTTTTTCCTACCTAAATGCAGAACTTTACATTTGTCCCTATTGAACTTCATTTTATTCAGTTTAGCCCACTTCTTGAGCCTATCAAGATCATCCTGTATTCTGATTCTGTCTTTGGTTGTGTTTGCTACCCTTCCCAGTTTAGTATCGTCTGCAAGTTTTATAAGTATCCCCCCTGTAAGTATCCATTCTATAAGTATCCCCTCAAGCTCTGCTTGATACCAGGTGGGCTACCCAAAGCAAGGGAACAATTGTTCTGTGGCAACCTGAGGGTCCTAGTGGTGCATAGATACATAGGGGAAGAGATGGTTCTTAAATATGCAGGCCCATAGTGGTCCTCAGATGTCACAACTGACACTTTAAGACAGTGGTTCTCAACCGTCCTAATGCCACAACCCTTTAATACAGTGCCTCATGTTGTGGTGACCCCCAACCATAAAATTATGCAAGTGTTCTTTCACAAAAAATAAACCGAAACTGACCAATGGCATGAAGATCTATTGGTCATGATTTTATATAAATTGGTTATAAATTGTATATAAATTGGTGGGTGCCTTCAGGAGGAGCAGCAACCATGGCAGCGCCCCCCTGGGCCAAACTGCTCGCCCTGCCACAACCCCTGTGAAAGGGTCATTCAACCCCCAAAGGGGTCCTGACCCCCAGGTTGAGAAACACTGCTTTAAGTTCTTCCTTCAATTACATCTAGCTTGTAAGCTGGCCCCTGTTTAGGCTCAGACAACCCCAGCTGAGATTCCACTGATCCATAGATTCCAAATTGGACTACTACAAAGTACTCTCTGAGGGACTGTCTTTGAAGAATGTGCTGTTGCATGGTTAGTTCCCTGAAGTCTAAAGAGAGAAAGCTGAATAATAATGTATTAAATAAACAAACTGGCAGCTAGTGCAGCTGTTCCAAAGTAAGTGAAAATGGCTACCTCTAGCATTTGGGCTGTCACATTCTGGGCTGTCACATTCTGAACCACTCACTTTATGAACATGTAAAGCTGATCATTTTTGTATTCTTGGTGAGCTCTGTTTGGCTTGCACTATCATGTGTATTGCATTTTTTGACTAGTACCTTATAAGCCACCTGGGTTTTAGGGAGAAAGAAGGATACAAATTTGTTTAGTAAAAGAATTTAATAAATAAACACCAGCTAAGTGCTTTCTAGTGGGAGGGGGGTGAAAGACCTCCAAGGAAGACTCTGCAGAGGAAGAAAATGGAAAACCACCTCTGCTCCTCACTTCCTTTAAAAGCCCTTGATGAGGTTGCCATAAGTTGGTCACGACTTGATGGTACATGCATACATAAGTGCTTTCTAAGGCCACTGAAATTTCCAGGGGTTCCTCTTGACATCCAGAAATTTTTCTTTGGAAAGAGACAACTTGTCTCATTGCCTCTCAGGAATGATGGGTGGCACATTGCCGAATCGCCTGTCAGATTGCCAGTTTTCTTTGAGGTTCATTAGATTCCTAGAGATAAATCATATGGAAAGGGCCAAAAGAAACTATTAGCTGCATTTGATCCCTTAATTTACATATCAATTTCATACAGCTGGCAGGCCCTGAACTCATGTTGGTAGATGTGTTGCACATTCTACAATAATCATTTTCCAACAAGGTGCCCTTAACTATGAAAAATGTATGAGTCCTTGAAAACTGCTAATACATGCAGCCAAAGTTGAAAAGCAAAAAATTGGAGCTTGTTTTTACTTGCCTCCTTTTCCCAGATTCTTTCATCTTTATAGCCCTACATTCTTCAAACTCTGTTTTGCAAGCATGCCATCTACATTTTTTTAAATGTAATCATTCAGATTTGTTGCAGTCTACAAATACTCCATATAGTTATACTACACTGCCTATATATACACTAACTATAAGATGGTAGTAAGGCTGGCATTAAGAAGCAATACTTCCCAGTTGACTTGCAAACATTTTTCCCTTGTCTAGAAAAAATGGCAACAATGGTTTGAAGCCTTCAAGACAAAAACTGAAACAACTTGCATCATGAAAGCAATAACGTACTTGAGTCAGCCAGCAAGTCTGCGGGAGGAACCTCTATCAGGCATTGTACTGCCATAGCATGAACTAGTCTAATTGTTTGTATCACTGCTCTAATTTTCTGCAAGCAGTTACCATCAAAGAAAATGCCTTATGATTAAAATAATTCGTATATCAAATGTTCAGGTCCTCATGAACTCACATGACACTACCTTGTACTGAATCAGACCATTGGTCCTTCAAGGTTGGTATTATCTGCCAAGACTAGCAGAGATTCTCCAAGAGCTCAGGTAGAGGTCCTTCACATCACCTACCACCTGATCCTTTTTAATTGGAGATGCCGGGAATTGAACCGGACCTTCTGCATACGAAGCAGAGGCTCTTTTGCTGAGCCACAGCTGCTCCCCATAATTCTGATCAGGAAAATATTATTACAGTTATTGAGCATGTAATTATGTATGTTTAGACTGAGGACCTAAAATATCATGGCATTTCAGATGGACCTTAGAAGAACCCAGCTATTTCTGATGCCTCTTATGATATCAGATTTCTTTGTTTAGCTGACATGGTCAAGAAATGGAGGAAGAATCACTGACGTCCCTCCTCTTTCCACCCTACCTCACCAGGCCCCACCCCCAAATCTTTAGGCATTTTTCAACCAGGAGTTGGTAATCCTAGAATGCAGCTATGTAGAACCAAGTAATTGCATGCATATCAAAAATTCTAAAAACATTAGCAGGGGACTTCTTGCCATAGCTACAGAGATGAAAGTAACTTACTGTCTGTCTTGGGGCTCCCTGGGTAAGTCTGCATTTTTAAAAAAAAATTCTAAACAACATGTCATGTACACATTTGCTGATAGCTATTATTGAAAAGTTTAGAATGAAACTCAAAAACTCAAAAACATTTTGATTAAAATGTTTAGGGAAGAACATCTGCTTCGTATAAGGTGACCAGATTTTAAGATTGGTAAAGAGGGATGCCATTGACCGGAGGGGTTGCCAACCTCCAGGTATGGCCTGGAGTTCTTGAATCACCACTCAAGCCTGCACAGCTTGGTACAGAACAAGCACCAAATGCTCATGCAATACCAATCTTTGATTTTTCAGTTTTCTGTGAAATGCAGTGTTCTAATATAAATGTAATCATGTAAAGCCAGTTTTGCATTCTGAAATGAAGATAGCATATATTTCTTTATCATATAGCACTAAGAGCCATGTGAATGTTTAGCTTATCTACTTTTATAGATAAACTGGCAAGCTAAACACTCATATAGTTCTTAGTGCTTACCATATTTTTCAAAGCAAAAAAGGGCATATTTTCCCCATCTGAGTACTATAAGCCACTGATCCTTATAACAAATCTTGTTTTAAATGCCCCTACTACCAAAAGTGAAGCTTGCCCCCCACTGAGAGGCTATAGACAAAATATGTTCAGCTTCACCTCCCCAAGAGAGGATATTTTTGTCATTAAAAAAATCCCAAAGAAAATAGACACCAATAAAGGAGAACATGCTCTCTTAGGCTAATTTCACACATGAAGAAGAAGAAGAAGAGTTGGTTCTTATATGGCACTTTTCTCTACCTGAAGGACTCTCAAAGCGTCTTACATTCGCCTTCCATTTCCTCTCCCCACAACATATACCCTGTGAGCTAGGTGAGGATGAGAGAACCCAGATATTACTGCTTGGTCAGAATAGCTTTATCAGTGCTGTGGCCAAGGTCACTCAGCTCGCTGTAGAGAAGGTGGAGAAAACTTTGCCATCGTAACCCATTCACTGTGACTGAACAGAGCTGAAGTTAAAAATCAATTTAGAAAAGGACAAAATAAAAAGAGAAGCAACTATGTAACACACCTGTGAATCATAATCCTGCTGCAGGAAACAGCCCTAAAACAAACATATTCCATTAGCACCTTAAAATCTATAAGATAAAAGTGCTCACTGACTCCTGTGGGAAGGCATTCCATAATGGGGGTTGCATGGCAGAAAAGGCCCTACTTGTAATCAGAGAAGTGCAATCTGTAATAGCTAGATCTTTAGTGAGAGTAGAATTTAGGCAGTATCCTTCCGACAAATGGACTTTTCCTGTATTCTTCTCCATTCCTGCAGTCCTTTCTAAGCCCCAGAAATATTCTCAGAGTTGTAGGACATGCACAAAGAAATGGATGGAGTAAGGAATGACAAGGGAGTGTATGTGTGTGAAGCCACTGCTCCTTACCCTTCTACAACTCAGCAGAAGAAAGGGGTTAATTTCATCCTCTTCATGGAAGGCTATGGGCTCACATGGCTGTTCTCCACTTGGATCCTATAATGCCAAGAACATCATTTCAGGGATTGGAAGGAGCTGCAGGAACAATGAGGAACATGAGGAAATGTCCATTCATGGCTGGTTCAGTACTGTCTGTTATCTTTTTGGCCAACTAAACCCTTTTTATAATAATGAGTCAATTTTCTATCCCTTCTGTTACTCTGGCAAAAATCTATGCATGGATTGTTGTGAAGTTCTGTATCTGAGGATTTTTGATTAATAAATTGTAAAGTAAGAGTTGTTTTTCATAGATTCTTATGGTACTGAAGTTCTAAACCAGCCTTGGAAAGGATTTGGATATATTCAGTGGTGACAATAGGGGGCCATTAAGATGGCAGTTCCTGGCTATACAGATAAATTGCTAGAAGTCATTAAAATGCACAAAATCAGGGTTGCCACAAACTTTTATCCCATCTGAATGGAATAGGATCTGGTTAAAGGTAGAATGCTTTGCAGTTGTCCTGGTAGAATCTGGTAGATTTTATAGGCTTCGGTAAATCCTGTTTTGGCTACTCCTTTGCTGACACTTTGAAATCTTATCTTCAACATTTTGCAAAGCCCGTCCTTGTTCACATCCCTTGCTGTGATCATTTTATGCCTAAACGGGATCTTTCTGCTAAGATTAAAGCACTCAAATGTCATTATCTGTACACCCACCCATCTGGGCAAGCTACCTTATTAGACAGCTTTAGAATCAAAGTGAGTTTAAAGTAGGCAAGAGCCCCATTGCATGCAACAGCATATATCATTCCCCAATTAGAAGTAATTGATAGAAATCTACAGTGAGTTTTTAATTGTTAAAGGCTTATGCCCCCAGTCAGTAAGTTCAAAATAATCACCTCACATCTGAGCACTACAATATAGTCAGTGACTGATCTTTGTGTTCAGTCTAATTCATAGCTGTTGGTAAAAGGAAAATGCAATTAAAGAACATCAACTGAACCAGAAGATGGATGACTCACTGTTTGGCATTTTGTAAGATCTAGTTAGTTTCTGCTGATCAGAGCTGAAAATCATTCCCTTTTATATTTGAAGTTGTGCCCCAAAGAAAGTTTCAGACATGCCCTGATCTAGCCATGATGATAGCCCTGTTCACAAATTAGAGTGAAGATAAAATGTGTGCACAGTGTATATTTATTTTATCTTCATACACGTGTAAAGTAATTTTTTATGTTACATACAGCAAATGTACAGCTGAATGTGTGATATAAACACCAAATTTATCCAGGTAACCAGTTTCAATTGTAAGGCTAAATGTACATTGGCTCTGCAACGGACTGTCAAGGATTAATACCTCACAGAGTCTGAGAACCATTGAGAGACAAGCTGTTTAAACGGAATCCTGTGGAGATTGTCAGTTAAGAAATGACAGTTGGGAACTGACAGTTGAAGAAAAGACCATTTAGGACTGGGAAGGAGGCAAAAGGACAGAGAGGATCACTGAAGAGCCCCATTTAAGCAAAGAATGAACAAAGAAGGAACAAAGTAGACCTTCTAGTCTAAAGAAGATAGCTTCCAGTGGGTAGCTGTGGTGGTCTGAAGTAGCAGAACAAAGTTTTAGTCCAGTGGCACCTTTAAGACTCAGTGTCACTGGACTTAAATGTTGTTATTGTAGATTACATCTATTATGCATGACGGCAGCTACACCAGGCTGCCGCTATTCCGTTGCAGTGGTGCAAAAAGACCTGCCATTCCTCACGTATGCAAGGGGGAGGGTCTCCACCGGCACACATTGGTTGCCCCAATGGAAGAGCCCTGTGCACGCAGGGCCGGAAGCACTGTGAGCACTCCGTCACCACAGTAGTGGTGACAGGGGGGATTGTGGGGATTGTGGGGAGCAGTATGTGGTTTCCTACCATGGTGGGGGTGGGGGATGCCCCTGTCAGTTCTGTGGAGCCGCAGAGCTGGCGGAGGTGAGATGTATCCTGCAGAGACGCCGTAGGTCAGGGGAAGAGCCACGGCCAAAAGCCCGGCTCCTCCGATTATGCACAGGACTAGCCCAACATAGCCCTTGACTGCATCCACAGTGAATCCCAGCCTGCAGAAGAATCTGTGTTTTCTTGATGCGGGTCTTCCGATGGCCAGGGTCAAGCCAAGGCCCAGATGGCAGCAATGTCATGCATAATCAGGGATTTTCTCCGAAGCCCTATCACTGCCATCACAGGCATTCCAGCCCATGCATAAACGGTTCTAGAGAAATAATCCCTGCCCAGTGAAAAGGGAGGCATCTCTTAAGAAAGGAATGATCCCTTAGTTTGTGTATAGAGAAGGATTTTTGTGCAGCTCAGTCTTCTAAACCAGTGGTCCCCAACCCCCGGTCCCGAGACTGGTACTGGTCCGTGGATCTGTCTGTACCGAGCCGCAGTGCCTCCTCATCCTCTTCCCCAGCTGCTGCCTCGGGGGCTGCCCTGCCACTCTGCCACCGGCTCACCTTTGATGCTTTCCAGCGGCCACCATGGCTGGGGCTCCCCCTCAGCATGGCACTGTGCAGCTGCTGCTGGCAGCGCTCCCCAGCGGGCGGCGGGAAGTCAGGGGTGCCAGAGGCGGCGTCGACGTCCCTTGGGAAAAGACTACCCCTCCCCCAGGCCTCAGTAAAATTGTCAAGCGTTGACTGGTCCCCGGTGATAAAAACGTTGGGGACCACTGTTCTAAACCATAAGACTCGGTGAAACTCATATATGTATACTTCAGTGTTTAAACAGACATGGAAAAGGAAGTCTTTCTCCTCAAAGTGTCAAAGACCTTGGGGAAAAGCAGGAACACTTACTTGCTGGCAACAAATTACCTTGAATTTAGTGTGATTACAAAGGTATTATCATCTGCTCACCTCATACATCCTATCCCTGAATCTACCTGACATTTTCTTCTCCCAAGTTAAATAAAATTTTGTGTTTATTTTTTTAATTTCAAAAGCCTCCCCTGTGACATTATAGAAGTAGAACAGAAGCAAGTGATTTTGTTTCTGCTCTCAAGACTCTGGGCTAAGCCAGCATCAAGATCTGTAACAATGTAAATGGGTGGGGCTGCCATTGACCAACAAAAAAAAAGAAGGAAGAAAATAGCTACAGAGCCTGCTCAGCAAGAAACAGGAATCAAAGATAGAATCTTGTGCATGAACAAGAGAAGAGAGCAAGAATGCCGTAGGCTCTTTCTTACAAATAGATGCACACATATATACTTGGAAGATGTACATGTGTTCATTGTAACATTATGAATTGGGCTCCTGAGGCATCTGTAGAACTTTGCTAGTTTTATACCCAGAAATTAGAATTCAAATCCTGCAATCCTAAAAAGGGTTGAAACCTTTTAAGCCCTTTGACTTCATAAGTCTGAGAAAGGTTAACTAGTTTAGAATTATGATTTGGGAGGGGGAAGATACTATCTCACATGAAATCACATGGTTGCATATGTATGTCATGAGTAAGTGGAGTTAGTTTTAATCAAGATTCCTCTATCATACTGTATTACTTTGTAGAGGCCTATGGCTGCACAATATATATATATATATATATATATATATATATATATATATATATATATATATATATATATATATATATATATATATATATATATATATGTATCTGTGTGTAATGTAGTGAGCCAGCATGGTGTTGTGGATAAGCATGGTGGCTTCTAATCTGGCTAGCCATGTTTGATTCCCCGCTCTTCCACACACAGCCAGCTTGGTGACCTTGGGTTCATTACAACCCTGGTAGTACTGTTCTCACAGAGCAGTCCTGTCATGCCTCTCTCAGCCTCATCTACCTCATAGGGTGTCTGTTGTGGGGAGAAGAAGGGAAGGTGATTGTAAACTGCTTTGAGACTCCTTTGGGCAATGAAAAGTGGAGTATTGGCTTACACATATAGATTCCACCATGATTAAGATCTGATTCCCCAATGAGTCAATGCACATTGATGCCATTGCAAACATTATGTTCAACATATACAAGTCAGCCATGTGGAGGGGGAAGGCCAGCTACTTTGACTGTGAACACGCACCTTTATGAAACATCTTCACAATGGTTTTGTTGAGTAGAGTCTTGAGTTCTCAGTTTCTGATTGGAAAGGACATTCATAAATATTTGAAGGAGCTAACCCAATAAAGGAAATGCCATGAGAGGAATGACATGACCACCCTCTGCCCCATCACTCACTTTGTCTACAAAATGCATGAATGTTGCCCCTTCTGATGATCTGCGCTGCTCAAAGCAACTTGTTATGCGCCTGCATTTCTCAATACCCTTCATGCAACCATGACCTAATACAGCCCTAATGAGCATTTGCCTTTTCTAGAGCGAATGCCAATGCTGCCTCCTCATTGTACAGTCTTTCATTTGATCTTCTTTGTTATTCAAATGAGTGTCTGATAAATGATGAATGTGAGTGGGCATTAACGTTTAATTAATTGCATGGGGTAAATCAGATAAAGCCAAATGACTGCAGAGTGTCTGAAAAATATACATAGCCCATTTTCCCTGTGTGCTCGCTGTTTTAAAATATAGATGAACCTGCAGTATGTAACCAGGGGCATGGTTTTAAAATATTCTACTATGCTAATAAAGATGCCAGTTATGACCTGATAGAGGAAATGAGGGATTTATTATTCCACTGAGATCCACAGGACTGTTCTCCCCTTTTAGGCATTTTAAAAACTCAGGATGACAGCCCACCTTATCAGTGCACACACAAAATATTCAGCCAGGAGTTGAGTCATCTACAGCTCCCAGCTTAAACCTGTTCAAGGCATCAGCAATGACCAACAGCTCAACCTGGATAAAAGATTCTCTCTCACAGGTCTTGAGTGGTTTGCCTTTCTTTGGGTAACCCCAGTTTCTCCCACCATCCCCAGCTGTGGGAAGAAATTATGGGTTCTGAGTTTGTTACTGAAGGGGGGGCAGGTGACAAGAAAAAGTAGAAGCAGTGCTTTCAGCACATTAGTCTCCATTTCCTAACAGGAAAGATGGCTAGTCGGCAAGTACAGAAGAAAAATTCAAACACAACTCTCAGACTCTCTAGTCGTCATTTATAACTAAACAGAAGTAGAACTTATAGGAGTAGACTTTAATTCAACAAAGAGGGATGGAGAAGAAAAGCAGGGCATGCATATACAAACTCAAACTTAGACAACCTTTTCAGTATTTTTAAAGCTGAACACACATTGGAGCATCTAATCTGCTGCCAGGGTAACTGTTCCTGAATAAAGATGAATTTTAAAGCTTTTTTTCAGGTATATATACAAAATAGCTGCTATGGAGAGGTTCAAAGCTGGAGATTCCAGGGACTGAATTTGGGATCTTCTGCATGCCAAGCAGATGCTCTACCACAGAGCCATAGCCTACCTCTCAATAGTAATAATAGATCCATCTGTGCTTAGCTGCCTATGTTTATGAACAAAACTATTTTTTTTCAAGATTCAGGGGAAACGTAGAATAATGGCAAAATCTCATCTTTGCCCTTCTTGACTGGGACCCTCCAGAATCCTTCAGGGAGCAAAACTGAAAGACATTAATTTCTGCAGCCTAGCAGCACTACAACTGTTGCAGGAACTGAGCTGGCAGCAAGATATTTGACAATACATTTATAATGGTAAACAATTCCAAATGAACAGGAAATTTCAAAATCTAAAGTAATTGGTTTTCAACAAGAAACTGGGATCCCCTCCCATGTCAGACTGGCACCTGAAACATGGGGCTTCTGATGACCATTCCAATTAATTTGCTATTATATTGTTCCAAATAAATACAGAGCATGATTTCCTAGTGTGTTGAAAATGAAATTGAGTGTGCTGAAAGACTTCACAGCTTACATCCAAGCATGTGTGAGTAAAATGCTGCTTTTTCCTCTCCATTCTGGTAGCTTCCTTCTCTAGAAAGATCATTCATGGCAGGACCCCTGTAGAAAAATCTGTGCTTGTAGTAGATACCTCCTACAGTGCATGATGGGGAAAAGTGGAATGGGTGATTTCTTACTTTTTCTCATTGCTCTGTCCATCCACCTATCCCTCTACTTGAGTCCCATGAATACAAGAATCATCTTTATGGGTTGAGAAACAGCTTTCACATTCCTTCCGTGCAGGACAGTCAGATTCAGGCCCTCATGTTAGTCCACCTTGAATGCTGCTCCTGACCAATAAATTACATTGAAAATGAAACTCAGCAGCTCTTTTAGGCACTAAGAAAGCCTTGGTCAATTTCATTCAGTTCCTAGTCTTAGAACTGTGCTCCCATGCAAACTGATGCACAGACAATACAATTAGGAAACTAGGAAATCTCTGGGAGAACTTGAACATGGTCCAGAGCATGACCATGAGAAGTCTATGACAGGAACCTTAGAAATAGCAGGCACTGATGCTTAAAAGGCCCAAGGGTCTGGTGAGCTCATATACTTCTAAATACTTTTCATAGAGTGTATAGTTTAATATAAAGCCTGAGAAAGTCTGGTTTACGTATGATATTGTTACATAACAGCGAAGTCAGCAGGATGGATGAACGTTATAAAAAAGCCAATCTCTATCTTGAAGATGCTATACCAACTGGTCTTCCCGACTTGTTCCCCTATAAGTCTACATCTGATCAGTAGAGTCAGTTTCTAAGTAGCCCATCTGCACTTTAACTGGATTGAGAGTTGCTGTGGATCTGACTTCACTCACCCTTTCTCTGTCCCCAAGTGGGGCCTTCCTGTAGCTCCTTGATTCCTTCCCTCTGCCTCATTCTCTAAGCCAGGGGTAGTCAAACTGTGGCCCTCCAGATGTCCATGGACTACAATTCCCAGGAGCTCCTGCTCTGACAACCTTGGATCAGGATGCAGTTCTCCCCTACCTTCATCCTTCTGAATGCTGGTTTAAATTTAAGCTGTTGGATCTAGGGAGGGCCTGGATAGTAACTCAGGAAGCACACATGAGTCTCCCATTCTCCATAACAGCCGGTGATACTGTGTTTCAGTTGGGTCATTGTATCAAACTGTCTATTGACCATAATCTGAGGGGTGAGCATTATAACCTCGGTTTTCGGTTAGTTAATTCACTCTATCTCCATTTTCTGTATTTGAGTCATGACCTGTGATGGGGTTTTAATTGATGCACTGCTATACTATTACTGATACTGTTTTACTGGTTGTTCTGGGACATGTTTTTAACTGTTTTTGGACTGCTTTATGATGCCTTTGTACATTGTTGTGCTGGACCAGAAACCAATAAATAAACAAATGGAAAACAAAAAGTTTAAAAAGGAAAAATGAATCTAGTCAACACAAACAGGTTAATATTTTAAAAACTCCACCCAAGAATGAAGTATCTGATTATTATAGAGCAGAAGAAATAGTCTTTTTATGGGAAACAATGTTATTCTTGTATTAGCTTAGAAATAAGGAACTCTTATGGAAGGTCATCTTTTTTTTCCAGCAAAGTGAAACTCGAATTCCCTCAATTTTGTCTAGGGTATTAAGGAAAAGTTCTGGCACAAGAACAGTTGGTTATTGTATGACCTATTAAATTTTAGAATCAAGGATAATGAGGTGATCTCTGACCCTAAATACTAGTTTGGGTATTTAAATGAATTTAATGCAGGTGAAAGTTGTGACTAGGAATGGAATGAATATCAGAGGCTTCCCCCAAGTATAATTTCAGCACCTATCAGAAATTCTACTCGGGTTCTATGAGTTTCAGGACTGCAGCCATAGTCAAGACAATGAATTACTGTGGCAAGTACCTTGATCACATTCTGCCAGTTTGAGAACATCCTCGGTTTATGTCCTCAAGTGGGGGGGGGACTGTACTTTTTTATCTGAATCCAACAGCTACTTTACGCATGAGTTAGACTCTTGCATAAAGAAGCCATTGTTCCACATGACAAAACCCTTGCTAAATTCCGCTGCATGGTATTTGAGTGGAAAGGGCAGGAGAAAACAGTATGTGAGTGGGAAGCAAGAGGGGAGAATTTCAGCTCCAGGAATTAGACCTTTCCTACACAAAGGTCAGTTGTGAGTATACCTGCATGAAGCAGAACTGACTGACATGTGCAGATGGAGACGAAAAACTCCAGATAAAGGCCACAGAACACCACTGTGATCCGAGCATCCTTAAGACCACAGTGCGCCCTATCCTATCGGTCTGTTAATACAGATATACAGCACCCCGTTTTCTGGTTTTGCTACTCATGTGTAAAAGCTTTTTATGCAGTAGCTGCTCTGGATCAGGCTTGTTGTCAGATCGATAGATGCAAGATAAGATGTTATGCCATTTGCATATTTCCAGAAAACAAGTATTCCGATTTTTGACTTTTTTAAATACAAAGAACGGCGATTGTCTCCTCCACATTGCAGAAGCATTCTTAAGCCTGCTGTGCAAGGAACAAAAGAACTTGCCAAGACACTATTAATTGAGGCATATAACCTCACTGCATTTGTGCATATTTAGTGCCTTAAATAACTTACTTGCCTTACTGGGAAATGAAAAAGTTGCTGTGATGAAGCTTGGCAACATATCATGTGATGCAGCTAAATTGCTCCATAGAGTTTATTAGATTGGCTTCGGCAGAAGGAGGTCCGGATGGAACAGCACTTTTGCACTTTTAGAGGAAAGTGTTTTCAGCAGACGGGCTTTCATGCTTGAAGTTGTCCTTTCAAAAGCCCCAACAAGGCATTTAGACTCAACTAAAAACTGATTAAAATAATAAGCGACAAACATATATGATAAGCATTGTGAAGAATCAAGTTCAGATCTCGGGAAAGTTATGCTTCTAAATTAAGAAACAGATATAAAATATTATAGCACATATTAGTGTTAGATAATTTCCTGGCTTGGAGCCATATAATATTGGTAAATGCACTATTTAGCACTAAGACTTTATTGGTATTTAGCACTAAGACTTTATCTTCTTAGCTCAGTGACATATAAACTAAGCGTATATATTGTCACAAATGAAATTCACTTACCTGGGGAAATGTAGAACAACATCGTTGTTATTATTATAAATATTGTTAATGAGTTGAATTTCCCAGGTAAAGCCTTCTTCCAAAGCAAAGAAGTTGGATTGTAGAAGAGACATGTTCAGCTGATGGATCTGGTGGAAGGCTCTACCATCAATGGAAGAGAACATTTGTATCAAGCCACTGCTTTTTAATATACATATTTTACAATTGTGAACATGCTGGGAACTTAAATAGAGTAAAGGTGAATCTGTGCTTGTAGTAGATACCTCCTACAGTGCATGAAAATACCCAGAAGTTCAACATGACTAACTGCCTTCCCCCCAAGGAATTTTTTAAAACCCAGCTACGCCAATGAATAGTTTCTTTCTTCCTTCTGGGAAATATCCCGGGGGCAGCAGAGGGCTTTGTGCATACCCAAAAGTTGAGTGGTAATAGAAGGGTGAATTTGTGCTGGCTGACATATAAGAGTGCAACAAGCATAAAGAACTGTAAATCCCTGCAATATACTGTTATTTTGGAAATAAAGGTGAGCAAGCTCTCTTTCCCTTTCCTCAAACAAGAATGTGAGGAAGGAGAAATCACCAGATATACCAAAGTCCAGTCCAGTCCTGCCAAAGTGATGGGAGATAATCACTTACAATTACATTTTTTGTTATGCATGGTAAGTTGTGGATCAGCTTAATTTTGCCCTTTGTTCCTTATTTTATTTTCTTTCCAAGTATGAACCAGTTTGTATTTTCTTCCACATCTCTTTTGGAATCTTTTACACATCCTCTTTTATCTTAGTTTTCATAAAATTGATTTTTGACAGTGACTCTGCAAAATGCAAATTCCATTAAGCTATGTCTGTCTTATGAAGCTTTTGAAACAATACAATGCTTCATACAATAAACTCTAAGAAGATGAGTCCTGCTGAATCAGACTAGCGGGCCATCTAGACTAGTATCCTGACTCATACAGTGGTCAACCAGTTCCCCTGCTGGGCCAACAACAGGGCATAAACGGCAAATCCCTCTTCTACTGTTGTCTCCTGGCACTGGGATTCAGAGGTTGACTGCTTCGAAATGTGAAGGTTCCCTTTAGTCACTATGGTTAGTAGTCATTGATAGTAGTTAGTAGTCATTAGTAGTCATTGATTGAGCTCAGACAACTGAGAGCACGTGGAGAGAGAGCTACTGGGGAGAGTTGCTGCTGACCAGGTGAGGCTATTGTTCTGCCTGGGTGAGGTGATTGCTGGGTAATTGTTGGGAGGATTAAAAAGGGCTGCTCCTTGCCAGAGGCAGAGCTCAGACAACTGAGAGCACGTGGAGAGAGAGCTACTGGGGAGAGTTGCTGCTGACCAGGTGAGGCTATTGTTCTGCCTGGGTGAGGTGATTGCTGGGTAATTGTTGGGAGGATTAAAAAGGGCTGCTCCTTGCCAGAGGCAGAGCTCAGACAACTGAGAGCACGTGGAGAGAGAGCTACTGGGGAGAGTTGCTGCTGACCAGGTGAGGCTATTGTTCTGCCTGGGTGAGGTGATTGCTGGGTAATTGTTGGGAGGATTAAAAAGGGCTACTCCTCACCAGAGGCGCGAGCCTTTGGCAAGAGACAAAGGGCTCTTGGCCTGTGGCTCTTAGCCTGGGGTTCTTGGCCGAGCAATTAGAATCAGTAGATTATATCAGTAGATTATATTTCCCTAGTACTTGCACTGCCTAGACATTACAATGGACCTCCAGGACACTCATCCCATCATCTGCAGTGAGTGTGACATGATTGCCTTCCTCCCAGAAGACAAGATGGACTACAGCTGCCCCAAGTGTAAGCTGGTAAAACTTTTGGAGGAAAAGATTAGGGGATTAGAAAACAAAATTATTACTCTGACCCAAAGTAAGAAAGGGGAGGAGTTCGTAGTCCAGAGCTCTGCAACATGGAATAAAGAGAATAAAGAGAATACAACCAGTCCTGAAGAGGACAAGGAGATTGACCACAATAGGGAGCCTCTGCCCCTGGCAGTTCGAAAAAAGACTGAACGGCGAAGGGCGAGACAGTTCTCGGGGCCTTTGGAGCTCCAGAATAGATTTAAGGCCCTTGCAGAGGAGGTGCAAGGGTCAACAAGGGAAGAGGTCCCAAAACAAACTCTAAGACAAAGGGAAGAGGCCACGGGGACAGAAGGAAATGGAGTTGAGAAGAAAAAAAAAAGGAGAGTACTGGTAATTGGAGACTCCCTGCTAAGAGGAATGGATCGCCACGTGACTGGGCCCGACCCCCTAACCCGAGAGGTGTGTTGCTTGCCAGGGGCGAAAATTAAAGATGTTTCAGAAAGGCTGCCCAAACTCCTCAAATCTACGGATCGCTACCCATTTGTGATGGTCCATGTGGGAACGAATGACATGTCCCTGAATACCATCACTCCTATTAAAAAAGACTATCAAGATCTGGGGAGGAAGCTCAAGCAAATGGGGGCACAAGTGGTATTCTCTTCAATCTTGCCTGTCAAGGGAAGAGGAATGCGTCGGGAGAGGAAGATAATGGAGGTGAATCACTGGCTGCGTAGTTGGTGCCGGCAGGAGAGATTTGGTTTCTGGGACCATGGGATAGGCTTTCTTGAGGAAGGCCTACTAGCACCTGATGGACTGCACCTATCAAAACTGGGGAAGAATGTGTTTGGCAGGAACCTGGGGAGATTCATCAGGAGAGCTTTAAACTAAAGCCACTAGGGGAAGGAGACGATCAACATAGGGAGTGTATGGAAGGAAAACTATCGGAGGCAGCCCAACCGGCAAGGCCAGCTCATAGGGAACCAAAAGTAAAAGGATTCAGATGTCTTTATACTAACGCCCGAAGCATGGGCAATAAAAAGGAAGAGCTGGAACTTCTCATGCTGATGGAAAGGTATGATCTAGTAGGCATCACAGAAACTTGGTGGAATGATTCTCATGACTGGAATGTAATGGTGGATGGATATGAACTGTTCAGAAAAAACAGAATAGATCGAAGAGGTGGAGGAGTGGCACTGTATGTGAGGAAAGGGCTTACCTGTCAGGAAATTCTAGTGAAGGAGAGCATATCTACAGTGGAAAGCATCTGGGTGAAAATAAGCGAGGGGAAAACAAACAGTGTGGTGGTTGGTGTCTGCTACCGACCGCCTGACCAACGAGAGGATGTAGATGCTGCACTTTGTGAGCAGCTTGAGAAAATATCCAAACGGCAGGACCTTGTCATCATGGGTGACTTCAATTTCCCAGATGTGTGCTGGGAAACAAACTCTGCGAAGCGTCCTCAGTCATGCAAGTTTCTGACCTGCCTGGCTGACAATTTCATTTATCAAATGGTAGATGAACCCACAAGAGGTTCAGCCATACTGGACTTAATACTGACCAACAGGCAAGAGTTGGTGGATGAGGTGAAGGAGGTGGGGACCCTAGGGGGAAGTGACCATGTCCTCATAGAATTCCTTTTGAGATGGGGAGCCAAGGAAGCTTGTAGCCAGACGCGGATGTTGGATTTTCGTAGGGCAAACTTTAATAAACTCAGAGACATGATGAGTGTGATACCATGGACGAGAATGCTGGAAGGGAAGGGAGCATGTGAAGGGTGGGCGCTACTCAAACAAGAGCTATTGCATGCTCAATCAATGACTATTCCAGAAATACGAAAACACTGCAGGAGCTCTAAGAAGCCTATTTGGATGAACAGAGAACTTCAAGAGGAACTAAGAAAGAAAAGGAAAATGTT
The DNA here is from genome assembly GCF_049243985.1 of Paroedura picta. Classification (NCBI taxonomy): domain Eukaryota; kingdom Metazoa; phylum Chordata; class Lepidosauria; order Squamata; family Gekkonidae; genus Paroedura; species Paroedura picta. Next base: position 26,952,918 of record NC_135377.1, read on the forward strand.
CAGGAAATGGAGGGAAGGACAGAGCTCTAAAGAAGAGTACCTACAGGTTACTAGGCACTGTAGATCAATCATCAGAAAGGCCAAAGCTGAGAGTGAGCTAAGATTGGCCAGGGAAGCCCATTGTAACAAGAAAAGATTTTTCAGTTACGTGAGGAGCAAACGTAAGGTAAAGGAGGCAATAGGCCCGCTGTTGGGTACGGATGGACAAACTCTAACGAAAGATGCAGAGAAAGCAGAAAGGCTTAGTGCCTATTTTACATCTGTTTTTTCCCACAGGTCTAAGTGTTTAGGCACATCTAGAGATGGCTGTAGCCAAAGGATAGTGTCTGGGTGGCAGGTTAACATGGATAGAGAGGTGGTCGAGAGGCATTTAGCTGCACTGGATGAGTTCAAATCCCCTGGTCCAGATGAAATGCACCCGAGAGTACTCAAAGAACTTTCCAGAGAACTTGCACAGCCCTTGTCCATCATCTTCGGAACCTCTTTAAGGACTGGAGATGTCCCGGAGGACTGGAAAAGAGCAAACGTTATTCCGATCTTCAAAAAAGGGAGGAAGGATGACCCGGGAAACTACAGACCAGTGAGTCTGACCTCTGTTGTGGGGAAGATAATGGAGCAGATATTAAAGGGAGCGATCTGCAAACATCTGGAGGACAATTTGGTGATCCAAGGAAGTCAGCATGGATTTGTCTCCAACAGGTCCTGCCAGACCAACCTAGTTTCCTTTTTTGACCAAGTAACAGGTTTGCTGGATCGGGGAAATTTGGTTGATGTCATTTACTTGGATTTTAGTAAAGCTTTTGACAAGGTTCCCCATGATGTTCTGATGGATAAGTTGAAGGACTGCAATCTGGATTTTCAGATCGTTAGGTGGATAGGGAATTGGTTAGAGAACCGCACTCAAAGAGTTGTTGTCAATGGTGTTTCATCAGACTGGAGAGAGGTGAGTAGCGGGGTACCTCAGGGTTCGGTGCTCGGCCCGGTACTTTTTAACATATTTATTAATGAACTAGATGAGGGGGTGGAGGGACTACTCATCAAGTTTGCAGATGACACCAAATTGGGAGGACTGGCAAATACTCCGGAAGATAGAGACAGAGTTCAACGAGATCTGAACACAATGGAAAAATGGGCAAATGAGAACAAGATGCAATTTAATAAAGATAAGTGTAAAGTTCTGCATCTGGGTCAGAAAAATGAAAAGCATGCCTACTGGATGGGGGATACGCTTCTAGGTAGCACTGTGTGTGAACGAGACCTTGGGGTACTTGTGGATTGTAAACTAAACATGAGCAGGCAGTGTGATGCAGCGGTAAAAAAGGCAAATGCCATTTTGGGCTGTATCAACAGAGGCATCACATCAAAATCACAAGATGTCATAGTCCCATTGTATACGGCACTGGTCAGACCACACCTGGAGTACTGTGTGCAGTTCTGGAGGCCTCACTTTAAGAAGGACATCGATAAAATTGAAAGGGTACAGAGGAGAGCGACGAAGATGATCTGGGGCCAAGGGACCAAGCCCTATGAAGATAGGTTGAGGGACTTGGGAATGTTCAGCCTGGAGAAAAGGAGGTTGAGAGGGGACATGATAGCCCTCTTTAAGTATTTGAAAGGTTGTCACTTGGAGGAGGGCAGGATGCTGTTTCTGCAGGCTGCAGAGGAAAGGACACGCAGTAATGGGTTTAAACTTCAAGTACAACGATATAGGCTAGATATCAGGAAAAAGTTTTTCTCAGTCAGAGTCGTTCAGCAGTGGAATAGGCTGCCTAAGGAGGTGGTGAGTGCCCGCTCACTGGAAGTCTTCAAGCAAAGGTTGGATACACACTTTTCTTGGATGCTTTAGGATGCTTAGGGCTAATCCTGCGTTGAGCAGGGGGTTGGACTAGATGGCCTGTATGGCCCCTTCCAACTCTATGATTCTATGATTCTATGATTCTATGATAATAACCACTCCACAAATTGGTCTACTTACATTTAAAGATATCTGCATCTGTGGCCATCACTATATCTTCTGGCTATGAATTCTGTGTTTTAATCCTTAATTGAGGAAAGAAGTATTTCCTTTTGTTAGTCCTGTAGAAGTGGGATTGGCAGTTTATCTAGTTTGGGGGGATGACCATTTATGAGTTTCAGGGTTTTTGGAAGATCGTGTAAATCAGTGGTCCCCAACCTCTGGGCCAGGGACTGGTACCGGTCCATGGATCAGTCGGTACCGGGCCGCGGCTCCTCCTCATCCTCCTCCCCGGCCGCTGCCTCGGGAGCTGCCCTGCCACTCTGCTGCTGCCTCGGGGGCTGCCCTGCCACTTGGTGCTCTCCAGCGGGCGCCATGGCTGGGGCTCCCCCTCAGCATGCCACTGCGCAGCTGCTACTGGCAACACCCCCCAGTGAGTGGTGGGAAGTCATGGGCATTGGCGGGAAAGTAAGTGGAGCAGGGGCTCAGGCGGCGGCAATGTCTTTCGGCAAAAGCCAACCCCCTCCCCTGGGCCTCAGTAAAATTGTCAAGCATTGACCGGTCCCCCGTGATTAAAAGGTTGGGGACCACTGGTATAAATGGTTAAATAAATGAGAAGCAAGGACTCCTCTCAGGATGGGAATTTGATTAGTTAAATGACCCTTTTCAATTTAAATTTAAACTGATGTATCTTGACTATCTCTGTTTATCTTGCTTTATGCCAATAAAGGTATTGTATGTTAGTCCTGTACTGCATTGGATGGCCTCAAATTCTAGTGTTTTGGGAGAAGGAGAAAAAGCTCTCTTTGCCCACTTTCTCTATTTCATGCATATTTTTATAATCCACTGTCATGGTCCTCTCTAGTGGTCCCTTTTCTAAACTGAAAAGTCCCAAGTTGTCATCGTAGAAAATGTATCATACCCCTTAATCATCTTGGTTGCCTTCTTCTGTGTTTTTCTGAGCTCTGCAATGTCTTTTGGAGACATGGTAACCAGAACTTTTTACCCAATATGTAATAATCTGATATAGACTTACATTGCTATATTTAATGATTAAACATTCTAATGAATGCCAGTAAACATTCATGGGGAAAATTATATCATAGGACCTATCTTGCTATCAGTCCTCTACACCAGGATATTTGTTCAGAAGATGTGTGATGCAGTGGTAAAAAAGGCAAATGCCATTTTGGGCTGTATCAACAGAGGCATCACATCAAAATCACAAGATGTCATAGTCCCATTGTATATGGCACTGGTCAGACCACACCTGGAGTACTGTGTGCAGTTCTGGAGGCCTCACTTCAAGAAAGACATAGATAAAATTGAAAGGGTACAGAGGAGAGTGACGGGGATGATCTGGGGCCAAGGGACCAAGCCCTATGAAGATAGGTTGAGGGACTTGGGAATGTTCAGCCTGGAGAAAAGGAGGTTGAGAGGGGACATGATAGCCCTCTTTAAGTATCTGAAAGGTTGTCATTTGGAGGAGGGCAGGATTCTCATTGGCTGCAGAGGAAAGGATACGCAATAATGGGTTTAAACTACAAGTACAACGATATAGGCTAGATATCAGGAAAAAAAATTTCACAGTCAGAGTAGTTCAGCAGTGGAATAGGCTGCCTAAGGAGGTGGTGAGCTCCCCCTCACTGGCAGTCTTCAAGCAAAGGTTGGATACACACTTTTCATGGATGCTTTAGGATGCTTTGGGCTGATCCTGCGTTGAGCAGGGGGTTGGAATAGATGGCCTGTATGGCTCCTTCCAACTCTATGATTCTATTTTCCATCAAAATGATCTAATTTTAAGTAGAACTCCTGGAGAAAAGAAGGGAGAGGGGAAATATTCACCTTCTGTTAGTCTGTACTTTCTTTGCTTTTGTCTCTCCCTGCCCCCCCCCCCAAAAAAAGCACACTCCTGCTTTCATGTTCCAAATATCAGAACCTCACCTGGTGGTGGAAAGTGTCATCAAATCATAACTGACTTCATGGGGTTTTCAAGGCAAGAGAGGCTCAGAAGTGCTTTGCCATGGGAATATTTTATCACAGTGCTCCTGGAAATTGGACCAGAAAAAAAAAAAAGATGATATTGCTTGCAGATAGAGATAAATGGGGAACTGGCAAAGTTTGTGACCCTGGTTATAAGGATACAGTCAAACTTCTCTGATGTAACACAACAAAATTTGAGTCCAATAGCACAATGAAAGCCCGGAAGAAATCTTTGTTGGTCTTAAAGGTGCACTGCACTCAATTTTTGTTGTGCTACTTCAGAACAACATGGCTATCCACTTGAATCCTTCTCTGGTGTAATTTTGGTCAATAAATACTTTACTATCTTTATGGTGGATCACTTATTGTAGGAATACTATTGCTTATTTTGATTCTTTTAGCTATTAAGATTTATGTTTTAAATAATTATCATGTAGTTTAATCCTTTAATGGTTATTTTACACATTTCCCTTGATATTGTGATTGCCTTATTTTGTATTCTGCTGTTTTCCTATGGTATTGCACTAATGCAATAATACTAATGTGCAAGCAATGCATAGGAAACTCAACAAGGGGCTTTCAAGGCAAGTGAGAAGCTGAGATGGATTGTCACTGCTTTCCTTTACAGAGTCTTCCTTGGTGGTCCCTCATCCAAGTACGGACCCTGCTTAGCTTCCAAGAGCTGGTGAGATTCGGCTACTTTCCTTCCAAAAGTACACAGTACTGAGTACCAAACAATTAAAGGAATCTCTGTCATTATTAAAGGACATGACAGACTCCCCAGTCTCTTAGTCAATAAGGAGTGGCAGCTCCTTATATTTTTCCTTTTGTGGTTTAGAACCTCCCTAGAGTAAAGACTGAATATTTTGATATGAACTCCACAGAAAAAACCCTAAGAACACTTATTTTCTGAGTCCAAAGAAAGTATTTGGTTATGAAAAGTTGAGGTGAGCCACTTCCCACTATAAATGTACTTTGGAATTTTAAAGCAGATGCTAGATGTTCACAAGCTAATCCTTTTTTTCCCCTTGCAGCAAAGCTGGCAAACATTTTCTATAACTGCAATAAATGAGTATTTTGAAGAATGAGTTCATTATTCCAGCACGCAAAGGAGAAGTTCAAAGGCTTAATATGCTTTCAGATGATTCATTCATCAGATATGCTTCCACAAGGGAGACATGTATTTATCACAACAACTAGATTGCTACTGAATCCTTGGAGATGTTAATGCCAGGTAGAGCTCAGTTAGTACGCTTAGAAACATCAGTTGGGTGTGGCAATCTGTCTCTGGACTTCTAACCCCTGGCTTGATATAGACATCATCCAACTCTGCTGCAATGGTCAGCCAACAAAGTAAACAAAGAAGTAACAGGTCACAGAGCACCAGAATAAGAACAAAAATAAGGCAGGTCACTGTGGATGGGCAGGCTAGGACATGGTAGTTGTATGTAAACCCTGTCATAACTCAAGGAGCTGGGGATTTAAAAGTGAGACACCAGTTAGTGTGGCTTCTTTAAAAGCCCACAGTACTTCATGTCATCTGAATGAACCTTCCTCCTGAGATGAGCAGAGCCTCATGCCTGCCATCTGAAACAAGATGAGACCTAACAATGTGACTAGCATCTTTTGCTTTCACCTTGCTTTCAGGCAGCAGGGAATGCTGGTTCTCAAGCCTACTCCACCATCAGGACTGAGAGAAGAGCAGCCCCAACAGTGCTATGAGCACCTATGGAGCTGGCCTTGCACCTAGATGGCTTCCAGCAGTGCTGGCCTTCTCTGCTGCTGCCATGGCCCTGACACAATGGGCAGCGCCCCAATGGCTGGGTTAGCCTCCTCAGCCACTGCCACTACTGCTGGCTGCCTCCATGGTAGCTGCCACTCAAGGTCTCCTGGGGCGCTTGGTGGATGGAGCTTACTTCCATTTCACTAAGCACACCAGAAGATGTGTTCCACATCAAAAACTATGTGCTTTGATCATCAGCGAAGAATAGATAATCAAGAGAAAGTACAGCTGTTTTTCTATCATGAAACAATAGATAACAAACCAGTTTGGTCAAGGAATTATGAGAGGTGCAGCTGACAGGAACAATGACTCCTTTCTGAAATAAAAATGCTGCAACTTTTTAAATTCACACCTGTCTTGTCAACTTAGTCCTTGTTTTCAGGGACTCATTTTCTGAAGGAACTTTCCCATTGACATTGAAAGTCCATTCAGAAAGCAGTTGAATTGGAAATTGTGACTGAATGATCAGTGCGATGACTTGTCAGTCTGTAGCAAATTAATTTTTCAGTATTCTAGCTGGAATATTTTCTCCAGCACAAGAGCATCATTCAGTTCATGCAGGTAAAAGGCAGGCAAATTCTATGTAGAGATATATTTCCATTAATAATATCCCAGAGGATGACACACAAGGAGGTCTGGAGGGCATTTCATTTTCCCCTTTCCCACTATTTCTTCTTTTCCTTTTCTGAAAGCCCCTAAGTTATCTCCCCTTCCCCTGCTTCCTTCTCTCCTTCCAACCTACAATGTATCTATCTCCTGTTTTCACCAACATATATTGCTTATTTACTATCCTCCATGATGTGGACCCAAAGCTGCTCTCCTCCAATTTATCTTCACAACAAGCCTCTGAGGTAAGCTAGGGTGAGAATGTGTCATTAGCCCAATGCCCCCTAGAGCTTCCATGGCAGAATGGTGATTTGAATCTGGGTCTCCCAGATCCTAGCCTAAAACTCTAACTACTACACTGCACTGGCTTTTGTGGGGTGCCTGCTGTTTAACAAGAGCAAGCAGGCAGTTTTTTGGGGAATTATTCAAGTTGTGTGGCATTAAGTCACCCAGTGATCTCTGCAGGGCCTGGCCACGTTGAGTCCTCCCTCAAAAACCCAAATAGAACTGGAAAGGGCATTGCCCCTCTCCCTGATTTTTGCTGACTTGCTTTTACCTTCCAAGTCTTGGAGAGTGGTAATAATGCCTAGCAAAGGCCACTGGGGGTATTTGTTTCTTAATGCTAAAGGGCCCTCTTTTATCATTTTGGTGGTTTTAACCCCCCAAATATGAGAATTAGATATGTTGCTGTATGAAGCTTACATATTTCTTTTTTTTTCTCTGCCTAATATGCTTCTGAATTTATGAAATGATTACATGTTCCAGTATAGTAGCCATAAATACACTATGGCTTCTTCAAAATGCTGTAATGATACAGAAAGTGCAAAGATCTTTATTTCTTTTAAATGAACAGAGGCTGCTGGTTTAGTAGCCAGTCTTAGATAAACAGTAAATTCTGGTAAATTTGCTAAACTGGGACATTCAACTCAACACTTACCAATAAACTTAAATGCTAACCACAATTTTGTATGGTATGCTATAATCTGATTCAACAAAACACTCATTGTTTTTGGATAAGCACCTATATAGATGAGACATGTACATGATTTTTCCATAATTGATATAGGAAACTCATATAGGTGGCTCTAAAATACTGGAAGCAAAGCTGGAAAATCCAACTTCCTTGCAATTCTTATCAAAATGAACATATATACATTGATGCAAAGTTGCACAATTATTACTGCCATAAACCAGTTAAAATTCATTCGTTAATCTATCAGCTGCTTCATTTAGCTTAAGTATATTATTCTATATTACAGTCAAAGTAGCTTTCAGTGGCCTCTTTAGGCAGCTTAAGCTTTCTTTATGTTAGCAGTATCTCTGCAGATTGCTCTGTGTACCTAAAAATAAGAAAGTAGGATTTTAGGATTTTCCAAAGTGGGATATTGATCCATCTGGGATCATAATAAGATGAATGTGATCACATTCTGTACCATTAGACTGTGAATAATGTTATATGAAGATTATACAGAATCCAGGAAACAGAGAGGTTGCATGTAGCATGTAGAAGCTGGGAAATCTCAAGAGAGAGAGGTGGAGAAGGAGGAAAAGGAGGAAAAGGAGGAGGAGGATGAAGATTAGTGGGAACTAACCCAGTTAGATTGTTTATTTGAGTTTATTTGCAGGGTTTTAATGGGGAGGTTATATTGATGATGTCTTATGTGTTTATAATTTAATGGCATTCTTTCTCTATATTGAAAACTGATGTAACTATTAAATTTTTATAACTCTGTAATACTTTTAGAGGAGATCAGGACCTGAGGCCATTTTAATGGTAAACTGTAACTCACAACCTTTTAGTTCTTTCTTCCTTTTTTTTTTTAGAAAAAAATTATTTTTATTTTTTCTTGTAACACAACCCTTTATTTCCTCCCAGCTACTCAGTCAGTGGACCATGAAAGGATCTTTGTTTCTCTGCTCCTTACATGTGCCACTTTTTCACCCCATCTACTTTGCTGGCCATTTTCTTGCCTACATTTTCATTTATTCTTCACCTTCTTAAAGACTCAGTTTAAACATGCTGCAGACAAAGTTCTTGTAAGACACAGGTTCAGTTTCTAAAGAGCCAGTTTGGTGTAGTGGTCAGGAGTGCGGACTTCTAATCTGGTGAGCTGGGTTTGGTTCCCTGCTCCCCTACATGCAGCCAGCTGGGTGACCGAGCAGCGATATCAGGGCTCTCTCAGCCTCACCCACCTCACAGGGTGTCTGTTGTGGGGAGAGGAATGGGAAGGCGACTGTAAGCCGGTTTGAGACTCCTTCAGGTAGAGAAAAGCAGCATATAAGATCCAACTCCTTCTTCATTGAAAATGAGCTGAACCCCATGCAAGGTAGCATGTCAGAAGTCCATGACCCTTGAGGGTACTGTATTGGTTAGCAAACTAAGCACGCACAGGTGCTTGGCACAGACAGCGACCCCATTTTACCCGAGGTATACCCGAGTGCAAAATCCTGTAGGAAAGCAATTCTACCTCACCGACATCATGCTTACATCAACACTTACTCATCTCTGATTCTCTCACACTCATTTCTGTTTCTTCCCTTCATCAACCTTCCTCAAGTTGTCCCCCAGCAGTCATTTCCAATCCTGTGAAAATGGATTCTCCTGGTCATAGGACTTGCGTGGAATAAAAGCTGGGAATAAACTTTCCTCAGATCCAAAATGGCTGCTGGGATGAGAGGAAAGCTGAGAAGATCAGCAAGCATCTGTGCCTTCCAATGATTATGAGAACCAGCCCACTACCTTCCCTACAGAATTAATCTGTGACCCTTGACAAATCATGACACTTTAAATGCAGGTGATACCTGTAAAACTGGACAGAATTATCTACATCTTTGTGTGATAAAGAACAGAGAAAATTCTGGACTCTTAGAGGCCAAGTGAAGAGAGTTGTTATCTACTTAAAATGATCCATAAAAATACAAAACAATATGTAATAACAAAAAACAGAAGTTCATTCAATAGCTAACATGGAGAAAAAACAACTACAAAGGAGCCCAATGAGAATACCATTATGGAAGCTTTACTGAATTATGTGAATGGATGTTTTTTGGGATAAAAATGTCAAGCAGGTTGGTATATTTATAGTTTTAGTAGTAGTTTAGCAAAGAAAACACAGAACAATTAACACACAATAATTTGATTGTGAAGTAGAAGGGAAGTGGCATATTCACAATGACCATTTCCTCTTTCCTTACCTTGTAAACTCTCAAAGCATCTCCTTCTTTCCTGCTTCCTTCTTTTTCAATTTGGGAACTTCCTGAAGATTTGTGGGGAAACCCCCAGGAGAAAGGAAACTGGGGAGGGAAGGGAGATCAGCAACAATGTGCTGCTATGTTCTCTAGGGGAACTCATTGGTGTAGTCTGAAAATCAGTTGTAAGTCTAGAGCTCCAGGCCCCAACCGGTGGTTGACAACCCTTCACTCACCAGCCGAACCTACTTTTAAAAATCTCCCTCCACATTCAGCTTTCCCTCCCTCCCTCCCTCCTACTTGAAGCCTGTCCCTGGGAAGATTCCACATACACTTTGTCATGTTGAATTAATGTGAAATTCCCAAGTAAAAGATACTTGGATATTTTGGAATGTTGTAACACACCTTGTTTGGGTGACCTGTCTTGAAAATATCTAACTCATCTTAAATGGTCTGAATATGCTCTTAGGTGATGCCTGTTTTCTTCCTAGTGATAAGAATTACCTTCTATTTGGAAATGGGGGGGAAAGAAATCTATAAGATTTATATGGCCAATCACAACCAAAGGCCAAAGTTCTAATTTCTACTTTAGTGCACAAAATACCTACAGCAACTTATTTTTGGCCAGGCTGTGAAATGCCATCAACTTTACAGCAAAATATAGCTGGCAATTCTAACAAATATATCTGGGGTAACCAGACCCTGCTTGTGGGTAATGCAGAAGGGAAAGAGAAGTCAAGCAACATGTCATGAATTATTTACTTCTCCAGCATCTTATATATACCCATTTTCAATCAAGGTTTAGTTTAACCAATCTGATTCCTATACAATGACAGAGAGGAGAGCCAGGACTGTTTTTGTGGTGTCTTTGGAACCAAATTCTGAGAATTCAATAAAAAAAATGCATATCACATCAGTTGTGATGCATAATTTGCATCCATGTATATAATTTATAGTTTTTCTAGTCTTTTATCAGTTGCAATCTATGAGTAATTTGACAGAAAAAAGCAAATCATAGTCATAAAAGAAAACAATCACCTGACAAGAAACTAAAGTTTGAAGAATTTAAAGCACCCTGTGCAACAGCTGAGTGCAAAAGAAAGCTGGTCTTGCCAAAAATCTAGCAAGTGAAGTCCATGATAGCAGTGAGAGACACAGACTTCCTGGGCTGAATCTACACGAAGCTTTTATTGCAATCCCAGTCGATTAAATCCCTCCCATTTTCACTGAAATCAATTTCCATTTTGATTTTCGTCAATGGAAATTTTCCATCTGCAACCTCCATGCCTCAACCCGCATTGACCCTACCTTTTTACCGGAATATCAGGGAGCGCTTATTTTCCGAGATATTCAACTAAAGCGTTCCGGAAGCCCAATAGATGAAAGTATAGATGTCCGCGGCTTTGGATTAACCAGCACTCCTCCCACCCACCACCCACTTTTTTACAATGCTGTAAACCTGTTTACAATGCTGACATAGCACGGTTGTCTCTTGCTGATTGGTCGAGTCACGGACACAAAAGAAAGGGCTATCCTTTGGATCCTTTGCTTGGAATTGTTGAGAGACTGATATAATTCCACTATTTGCGATTTTATGCTACTCTCTGCTCTCTGCTCACTAATCTGTACATACATTTTATGGAGCCTTTTCTTTATTTTTCAAAAAAATTATTTAAGGGGCTTGAGCCATAATATATTCTTTGTCTAAATGGAAACTCAGTTTTCTGGTGACCTCTCTTCCGAGCTCCAGCTCAGAAGCACTTGCAAACTACCACCCCTTTGGCCTCAGCCATGCATTTCAAAGGTTCACTCTGCCCCAGGGCCCTTAAATCTTGCTATGCATGGCTACTGTTGGTTGCAGATCACTCACTATGTCCGGGCCCGAATTGAAAGGAGATCGGTAAGAATGAATGTGGCAAAAATCATTCAATGCAGAATAGGCCCTGGTTTGGGTTCCTTGAATTACAACTGATCTCCAGACAACAAAGAGCAGTTACCATAGCTGTTTTACACTATGACATTATACTCTATTGAGGCTACTCTCCTCCCCCACCCCCATCCTCCACAGGCTTCCCATTTGGCTGCTTAATAGTGGGAGACCTCCTGGTAATTATAGCCCTTGCCCGCCAATATTCATCTGATTGGTGGGTGGAAACTGGAGCCGAATGGGGAGATTCCATCATCCTGGAGAGGAAAAATGAAAAAGAAAAGTAAGGTCTCATTTACTTATAACGAAGCTCAGACCATAGACTTATTGGTGATTACTGGGGCACCCTGGAAGTGAAAAGTGCAGCTCTAGGAATTATAAGAAACACTACCATGATGCTGGCTTCCACATGGAGCTGCTGCAGAACTGGCAATGGCCGCTTCCAGCCCCTTCAGTGAACGTGGATGCTGCGATGCAGCTTTGGCCTCTAGGGGACCTGATATCTGGAGATTCGTCAGGCCATTGAACCATGATAAGTACAAGAGGCCAGGCTACTGCTCTCAGACATTTTTCTCATTCAACTAGAGATGCCAAGCACTGTCAGGCAAGCTCAGGAGAATTGTAGGGGTGAAATGTAAAAAGAAAAATAAGGCCTCATCTATGCACAAGACATTCCGACCATACTTTCCCATGGTTCCTAGAACTACCTGGAAGTCACAAAAGGTAACTCTATGAATTGTCAGGACCAGTAGGATCATGTAAGTAGACAAGGCCTTATGTTTCTTTTGAATCCCCCCCCCAGGTGCACATCAGTGGGCAAGGTGGGAACAATTACCCATGCCTCTGGCCATCTATAGTTCTTTTAAAGGGCTGCTACAGGTTCTAATCCCTGTACATACAGCTAGGGATGCCAGCTGTCCGGTGAGAAAAAAATGCCCCATCTCTTTAATAGGCTAATTCGCCAGGTGATGTTATTTACCTCCATGCTGTATAAAACTTCTGCTCCCTTGTCCATTTCCATACAAGAAGGGAAAGGCTGCTTTTCTCCAGGCCTGATGGCAACCCTAGTTTCATATGCAGTCCTCAGCTGTGCTATTGCCTCTAGGCATGTATATTTTCTTTCATGTATAGTCAGCACGATAAGGGTATTCTCAGTGCAATCCTGCATACACTTTCCTAGAGGTAAGCCCCACTGATTAGACCTGAGGAGTATTATTCTTTCCACGTGCTGCAACTTTTTTCTGCACCAGAAAAAAAAACTTTCCAAATGTTTCTTCTTGTGTGGAGGAAACTGGGAGCTGTTCCATACAAGTTACTTATCATGTAATATTAAGCACCACCTATAGCAGGGGTAGTCAAATTGCGGCCCTCCAGATGTCCATGGACTACAATTCCCAAGAGCCCCTGCCAGCATTCGCTGGCAGGGGCTCCTGGGAATTGTAGTCCATGGACATCTGGAGGGCTGCAGTTTGACTACCCCTGATCTATAGTGATTTAAAACAGAAACTCTGTTGGGGCCTTGATCAGTAAAGCTGAGGTAACAGTTGTACCAGCAGCCAGAATCCTCACTTCCTTTCCAAAGCAATGGAATTGGTGAAGGAACCAAGTGCTGACAAAAACCACTGGGGGAAGCGAGAGACACTGTCTGCCTTTTCCAGCTGAGGAAACACACGCTGGAAGTCAGTACACAGCATGTTGTAGCAAAATGAAATGGCTTCCATGTGAATGTATTTTTGGTGACAGCTTTCACAATATACTTCCTGATGCTGACAGGGATAAAGGCAGGTTTTTGATAAAAAAAAAAAAAAAAAACACGAGGCAGCCTTATGTGAAAGGCTTTCTTTACAATTTCAGCTTTCTGCTTTAGAAATGAAACAAGCACCTGAAACCTAACAAGAAATGATATTTTCCTTTAGGTATAAATATCAGGAGCACTCATATGAGTTACAAGGTCATCTTACTTCCTAAGCCAACTTTTCCCCCTATATATTTAAACTTTCCCCCAGCAATGAATGGTAACAACAGTCGATCTACGACTAGCAGCATGCCCAAACACACACACACACACACACACACACACACACACACACACATGCTTGCTAGTTTCCAGTGCTAGGATAAATCTTATTTTCGTAGTTTTGATAAAATTGTAGATCTTTCTCTGATATTATTCTTCCCAGCCCCCTAAACTCCCTGTCCTGTATGGACCTCTTCAGATATGTGGATTTTGGCATTCCACCTGCGGTACCAACAGCTTGCAACAGAAGCTTAGGTAAGCTTATTTGATGAGTGAATAAAGTGATTAATAATGTTCCCCTCATTCCTGTGATCCCGGTATTCTAGATGCTGCTTTTTGATTTTGTAGCTTCCACTCCATTTCCCCAACTGCATAAAAAGTTAATCTATTTGAGCACTAAAATACTCTCCAATATTAACTGTCAAAAGGACGAGCTTCATTTTCTCAGACATTTGTCACTGAGTGGTTGTAAGGCCACAAATCATTATATCTGTAGTGTTAGGGGAAAGGCAGAGGGGCAGCACTGGCTCTCTATAAGCTGCTGAATCAGCACGCGGCGTTTTTTTCCTTCTTACTTTTTTCTTTTCTTTTTTTGCTGAGTCCTTATTTTGCAATCATTCAAGAGTCCAGCTTCCAGCAACTTTGAACAAAACCTCCAGTTTCACTGCAACCCCCCCCCCAAAAAAAGGATGCCTATGACAGGAAATATGAAGGCATGTACTTAATTTTAATTAAGGAAAAGTCTCACTTGTGTCTTAAGTCTTACTAAGTCTATGTGTTATGGAAATGTGCATTTATTTCAGAAACATGTCTATGCACGGGGCAGGAAATCTGGGATGGCAGCAGCAGGGCAGCCCGGATTGTGCATGGTGCTGCCACCATCCCAGCCCTGGCCCAGTGCAGCGCCCCGGAAGACCCGCAGCAAGGGAACGCAGAATTTTCGATGTTCCATGGGATGCTGTGGGCACCAGTGGAGGCTGGTTCAGGCCAGTGTCATGCATAAATGGCAGAGCTTGGCCTTTTGGCCCATCCTATCCCGCAACCGGCAGTGTCCCTGCAGGGACACCGCATGCGGAGCTGTGGAGCTGGCCAGGGAGTCCCCCCACCCCTATCTTGGTGGGACAGTGGCATGCCCCTCCCCACCATTGTGTGGTGGGAGCCCCATTCCCCCCTCCCCCCTCCCACTGCTTCTGCCTCTATGCAGCATGCCGGGCGTTCCAGCCCTGGCGCTTTGCACACACGTGCTACACTGGAGCAGCCCACATACTCCGGGGGATTCCCTCCCCTGTGAGTACAAGGGAAGCACTGGGGCATGCTGCCCCGGCACAATGCCCAGCAGCCCGGTGTGGCTGCTGCCATGCATAATGGGTCAATGAGAAACAAAAATGGACATCATTCCTATTAGATGGACATTATGAAGATGCACATTAATGAAACAATGAAAATGAAGAAGCATTTGACAGGTAAACACAATCAAAGGTAACAATTTCTCATGAGTTTACAGTTACAATCATTAATGAGTAAGGTTGCTAAGATTCCTGCTATGATAACAGGCATCTCACTGATTGACTCCATTGCCTGCTACTGCTCCAAATGGAAGAAATCCCTTTAAAAAAGAAACAAGTCAGCTTTGGTATTCACTTCCAGGTGCAGCCTGGAAGTTACATTGGGTAGCCCCATGGCTTTACCATAGACTTTCTGCTGATTCCTAGGGCTATTCCAGATGGTACCCAGATGTTACATAGTGACAGCAGCATCCTTACTGATATTACACACTCTTCCCATGTTCCCACCCACCACTGGTTGCCAGCCTTGGCTTGGGAACCCTGTCATGAGCTGAGCCTCAGTTGTTTTCACTTCTCCACCCTCCAGCATGAACAGCTTTGTGGCTGTGTGGTAACTATAGTGCTTCAGTTTCAGTTCCTTCTGTCTTGCAAGCTTCTATTGTGTCTTCACAGTCAGTGAAATCCCAGGATCAGGTATGGTCAGGTTGATATTTCAATGACACAAATATGGTTAAGTACTACTACTCCCATAAAGCTGTGAAAAAATGGCTGAGCACAAATAAACTCAGCAGTTAAATGGACTTAAATACCAAACAGTAAGACTTTTTAAAGGGAAACAGTTTTAATTTATAATTAATAGCTTGCTATTCATTTATAGTACTGGCTGCTGAAGGGTGAGCTAGGACTATTATTATGCTGTATAAAAATGTCTATGCATGAAACACTGCCAATTACATGGTACTGTATAGTTCAAATGCATGAAAATAGAAAAATAGGCTGCAGCTACTCACAGACAAAAAGGGTTCTGTTGTTTTGTTGTTGCTGTTTGCAATAGTAAAACTGGTTGCCTGCTCAGAATCTACAAGTAAAACATGAGCCCAGCTAATTGCCTCTGAGTATCCCTAGCAAAAAGAAAGCTAGCAACAGCCTGATCGGTTTGCCCATTTTTATTTGAAAACTTCTGATCCATGAATGAGAAGACAGAGCACATCTCAAGTACGTCATTAGGTTTCAGTTCTCCAGCTCTGACCTGGATAGCCCAGGACATCTGATCTCATCATATCTTGGAAGCTGAGTATTTAAATGGGAAACCTCCAAGAAAACTAGCATCATGATGCAGAGGCAGGCAATGGAAAACCACCTCTAAACATTTATCTCCTGGATGCCAGGAAATCATATAATCCCCAGGCTACACTACACACACAGTACATGATAAACAAATTAATAAGATCATTCTACAAAAGCACTGGTAGTTTCCATCCACAGGTACTGTCTAAGTTTACTGAAAACACAGATAGCCTTGTAGCTTGCTATGCTGGGAATATTAGATTCTAGAGTTTCTAAATGGGCTAGTGTCAAATTTGTTGGAGACACAGCAATGCACTGATAGAAAGGCTGTGACCATTTCTGCACGAAGAATTTGCCCCTGCCCAGGTTCTTATTGGTAGGGGGTTTTAAGGTTGTTTCCTGATGGCGTCGGCAGCAACCAGGGGTTGGTACAAGTTTTCATCCCCGTTGTCCTGTGATAAGAAAAAGTGGGAGAATCCGCTTCCCCTTTCTTGTTGCAGCACACAACAAGGTGAAAACTAGGGCAAGCCTGTCTGGATGAAGAAATGCAGAACGTTCTCACTAATGGTTTCCCTGCCCTCGCACCCACGCTCCCCTCTCCATTTCCAGAATGCAAAATTTAAAAAAAAAATGCACAGTCTGCATTGCTACAAAAATGCAAACTGACATGCCCATGTATCAGAGAAAATAAAATGTAGTGTCATGTTCTCTTCAGTGCATATAGTAATATTGGGAGCGACCAGCAATCCTATCTAAAATATTCGTGTTTCTGTTTTCTGATGGTAGGGCCAAATGGAGAAATATGGAGGACCATGTTTTGAAGCAGGCCTCTCCCTATTAGCACGGCGTCCTTGTTCTGTATTTTTAGTCCAATCACCATGGCCAGTGTAAGTCTCAAGCCTAACAGAAATGTACCCGAACATGAATCGAAACCATCATAAAAAGAATTCTGACAAGAAATCAAGAAAAATATTTTATTGTTGTGATGTGTTCCCTTAGCAATGTGGAAGTTTATTTAAAAAAATAATTTCGAGGGGGACATTTGAGCCCCTAAGTCCACTGCTGTGGGGAGATTAGTGGGTTGCATTGATGGACAACTAGAGAAGCAGGGGGAAACCAGCAGATGATCCATTCTTCCAGCTTCTCCACAGCATCGTCAGGAAACAAAAAGTCGCAACAAGATGGTGGGATCAGGCAGGAGGAGTCTTCCATTAGGAAGCAGCCAAATGCACTGTTTACCACCATGCATTTACAAGCAGGAGGTGGCACACATTGTCCACCTCTATGCAGAAATGGTCTGTAAGTATAACGTTGTAAAATTCATATATTTTACAAACAAATGTATAACATGCATTTTAATAATTAGAACGTTCAATTACTATGTCATTCATAAGGTATAATGCAGAGCCTTTCTAATTAATGCTGTGTTTTGCAGAACACCCTACTATTCCTGTGCTTTTAATGATAGCTAGAGACATCTACACAGTATTCAAACTGTGAAGGTTCAAGGTTCCTACACTAAAAACGAAACACCTATAACCTGAAATGAATGTGTTTCGATATCTTAAGTGGTTTGTTTATGAATTTCTATGTTCAGCTTTTGATTAGAAGTTCTATGATGATCAAAATCAAAATCCAAGTTCAAGGCATGCAGAAATTGCCCTTTTAAAAGTAATTCATTTACAGTAAACAGAAGAAGAGGAGGAAGTCTTTAACAAGCTGTCAATCAATGCCAAACCAATGTAACAAGCCTCTAAGACAGAATTACATTGAGGTGGGGAATTGAGGTGGGGAATTGAGCTTGTGAGAGGACTAACAACTGGAGTCTCCACCTCTGCATTCCAGAAAAGTTCCCTCAAAAAAATCACAGAGAGACCAGTTTAAATTAAAATAAAATTTATTGAAAACAAATTAAAAATGAAAGTAGCAGATTTTCACACAATTTAAACTAAACACACGAGGAAAAATAGAAGAAGCCGAGTTGGTTTTTATATGGCACTTTTCTCTATCAGAAGTCTCAAAGCGCCTTACAAATTGAGGTGAGATGGTGTGATAAGGGATATAATTTGGAGAGAAAAAGATTACATCTACCTGCACAATGAATAGAAGTCCAGAAGAAACAACAGAAATCAGCAGCGCTTAATGTGTATACAGAATATCCAGAAAATATACACACACTCAGGAGTTCCAGCATGTGCTTTAAATAACCAGATTTGTGCCTGGAGGCTAAATTTGGCCTCTTTACCCCCTAAATGATGGAGTTGATTTGATTGTCAGAATAACATCAGAGGATCCCCTCCAATATTGAGATCTCTAACACCGAGATCATGGTTAGATCTATTGTATTGGTGCCATCCTCTTCTGAACATTATTCTCTCCACCAGGCTGAACTAAGATCAGAATTGTGACCACCGCCGCTATATGTTATGTGATATGTTATATGTAACTTTTAATTGGGGGGTTTATGGGGATTTTATTGTGTTTTAACTATTTATGTTGTAAACCGCCCTGAGACCTATTGGGAGAAGGGCGGTTTAGAAATTAAATAATAATAATAATAATAATAATAATAATAATAATAATAATAAATCCTAGGTGTGCCTTTGACCTGCAAATAGATAATATCTGTGTGTGGGGGGGGGGGGGGAAGTGAGCAGCTGCGTACCCCTGCAGGCTGATGATGTCAACTGAGGAAACCAGGAAGCTCCTGGTATCATGGTATCTTTTCCATTTCTGAATGAGTACATACTTTGCTGGTCAGCCTTTGGCAAAACTGACACACATCTGTTCCACATAATATATATCTGGTAAGGCCTTGGAGGAAGAGCATGTCTCATGGGTTAAGTGCCACCCAGCACTTCACACCTACTTAGGGTGGCTGTCCCACCCCTGAGTGTCTCCTCCTCCAACCAGCTTGCCTTTCTGTCCAGCAGCCAGCCAATTGCCTTCTGTCCCCCACCTCTGATCACCCCCCCCCTCCTCCTTCCACTTCCCTCCGAGGCTCAGAGGCTGCATATCCCTGCTGCGTGAGAGCTGCCATTGCTTGTGAGTTCCTGCCAGGAGCCTCCAGCCTTTCCTGGTCGGGGGAAATCAAGACATTATTTGCAGATGAATCAGCAAATTATTTATAAATTACTGTAACTTTTCATAATCCTGAAAGTTAGAATTCAAGGAGGTCAAAGGAAGAAGCCAAGTCAAGAGTAACTCAGAAGATATCCTACTGACAGGAAAGTTTTCTAGTCAGGGGTTTGTGCTGAAAGTCTGTCTTTCTAGAATATTGTTTACACTGATCATATATAGTGTAATATTATGTATAACTATTTATTCTATATTTATTTTTATTACAACATTTATTCCCCCCCCCAATAAGATGACCCAAGGTGATTTACATGATCTTTTTTATTCTCAGAACAGCCCTGTGAGCAGAGGTTTACCAGGTCCCTCTGGCAACCAGAGGGGAAGGTGTGTGTGTGTTTCCATATCCAGGTGGGAAAATTATTGGAGTTTTAGGAATGCAGCCAGGAAATAACAGGGACTTATATGGGTTACAAAGCTATAGACCCCCTCCAAATCATCTATTTACTTCAGGGGGATTAATCTCTGTAGTCTGGTGATGAGCTGTAATTCCAGGGGATCCACAGGTGCCTCTGGGAGCTGGCATCCTATGTGGGAATGCCTCATCCAAAGTCATACAGCAAGCTTTATAGCCTGAAAGGGATTAGAAACCAGATCTCTCAGAACCTTGCCCATAACGTTAACCCCTAAAATATGCTATTTATGCAGTTAGATATTTACTGTCTAGAATTACTGTGGGTTTGTAGATTGCAGACCACAAAGAAATATCTACCTTGCATAGGTAAGAATGTGGAGGTATCTGAGTTCTGAGCAGCTCCCATTGGCCACAGCTGAAAGGCCTCCTGCATTTTGTGCTATGATTCAGTTCTGGCTTCCCAGCTTGTACCATCCATCACTGTTTGACTGTGTGACAAACGGCACCTCTTGCAAACGATAATCAATTCGAAAGCCATTCAAGCACCTATCAGTATAATGAAACACATTTTTAATGTACCTGTGGACGGAGATAACAATTAACCCATGTCCAGTGGAACACTCAAACATGGTGCCATTTATGCAAACATTTAAGGGTTGTGTGACAGCAAAAAAAAAAAAAAAAAAGCTAGAAAAGGACTGAAAAGCTCTTTGCCATTATGTTCCAGCTGCATAGGAAAGAAATTGGCCTTAATAAAGACTTCCAGTGACAGGAAATTCATCCATGTCTAGACACAGGAACTAAGGCTGTGTCCAGTCACATACCTTATAACAATCCTGAGGACCTGCTTCATAACACATATCATTTTTATTGTATATTTATGTTATTTATTTGTTACATATAGCCTGCCTTTCTTCCATTATTGAATTCAAGGCAACTCACATGAGACAGAGTCCCAGGCACTTAATAACCCACTTATTTCTTCCGACTATATTATGGGTAGTGTCAGACACTATCTGGGAGATCCTGGTTCTATCACCACTCTGCCACAGAAACCTGCTGGGTGACCTAGGCCCTGTCACACAGTCTCAGTCTAACCTATCTTACACCTTGTTAGGAGTATGAAAGGGAGGAGAGGAGAATTAGATAAGGTGATTCTATAAAAGCAATAAGGTAGAATATAAAAGTAATAAATAATCACATTCCTTCTCACAATTCTGAAGCTGCCTTCTGCAGAATCACACATTGGTCCAACTATTTCAAACTTTTCTATGCTTACTAGCAATTGTTTTCCAAGATTTCAGACCCAGATTGAGGACTAGCTTAAAAAATTTAGCCATTGGGAAAGCAAGTTTTGAAGAGTAATGTTCTTCGATTTCTTTCTCTTTCCCCCATGTAAACATAGTAATGCTGGACAGTTGGTCCATCTAGACCAGTATCCTGTCTCACACAGTTAACAAACAGTTCCTCTAGAGGTCTAACAACATAGCCTATACATTTTGTTATATTGTTATATTTCAATTTATTAATCACCTCTCTCAGCCAAAGGCCGGCTCGCGGCAACTCACAGCATAAAACCAATAAAATATAATATATAATTATATAAATAGTACCTAACCTAAGAAAACCCCAGGTAGTAACAGAAAACACCCAAACACTCTCCAGCCTTTGCCGAGAGAAGAGAATCCTGTTGATTTCCTTTTGCCCCATGATGGAAGAAATGTCAGATGTAAATGCAACAACTATCACTACCCCCTTTTCACCATCGCCTGCAGCCTGAAGTGGCATGGTCCATTCTGCCTTCTCTGCCAACTTCTGCCTCATTCTGATGCGTTCATCAGCCAGGCATGGATAGTGAATTTGGCTGTACTGATGACTGTGGCTGTGCAGGACTGAACACTGTCTCCACAGGCCCTGCCATGGGACTGATGGCACCGGATCAAAGGCTTCCCTTGACGTTGCCCCATTGCTGGCCCTTCCCCAGATTATAGCTCTCTCTCGCTCTCTCGCTCTCATACAGAGGGAGAGGGAGAGGGAGAGAGAGAGAGAGAGAGAGAGAGAGAGAGAGAGAGAGGGAGAGGGAGAGGGAGAGGGAGAGGGAGAGGGAGAGGCAACATAGTAGGGTTTTTTTTCATTTTTTGAAAAGATACCATAAAGTGAGATATAATAGCAGCACTCATCTTTTTATTAACTCCAGAAATGTCCATCCAAATTACAGTGTAGCATCTCACAAGACTCCTCCAATATAAATAATTTCCAACAATATTTATTTGCTTTCCCAGGTCCATTTTGTAGATTTTTGTGGGAGAGGGGAGAGAAATATCTATTGAATACTGATATGAAACTGTGATGTATTTTCAGGTTTTATTTCCTAAGGAAGAACCTAAAATGCAATGCATGAAGAAATTACTGTTTTAATTGTATGCCAGATCACTGCTTAATTTGACTGTCCTGAGGTTGCAGAAATGTAATTTATTTGCATTTAATATGAGTAATTAATTCTAAAGGAAAAATCCCAAACAGTGACAAAAGCCCAGTTATGCAAATAGTGCTCTGAAACCTTATTGTGATTCAAAAGACTGGCAACTGAACTCAAAAGCTATTGAGGGTATTTATTTCCTATTAGAGAGAATGGATTGTGGTAGCAATATAGAGCACAGTCAAGGGCATTTCCTGGGCAATTAGCAGAATGGCTACATCAATAAGCTTTCCAGTCGGCCATAAATCCAATAAAATGTAAGACAGAGCAGCTGAATATTTTTCCTGCCCACTTTACCCTTTCATATTGTCATTGTCTTATGCCTCCAGGTAAATATTAGTGGACCTATGAATATTCAGTGAGCTCTATGGATTGGAATGAACTTCAAAATGCACCATATATCCAGTCTGAAACTATTATGTTAACTCCTACCATAAATCATTATCCTAATCCATTATATTAACAACAAAACTGAAATGAAGTGTATCCTTCAGAAATGTTCTTCTTCAGGGGAAGGACCTTAAATAAAGAAAAAGCAGAAATTTTGAGAGAGTACAAAAAGATTGGCTAGGGAGTGGAAGATGATTCTATGCTCAACATCTGATCATCCTCCCTAGACTATGAGCACTTACTTGTATCTCCGATTATTACACATTTAAGGGGTAAGGGGAAATGAGGATTCAGTAAACTAAGATAGCAATGTCAGGGACTCTTAACTGTACATGCTCAGATCCATACATTGATCAGGTCTGTGTCTCTTCAAGCAGATTTCCTTCTACCTGTCACAGTCATTGGGTTAAATTCAGATTTTCTCTTCTGTGAGTGAAATGCAGATCCCACACATTATCTAGTTCTATCTGAGAGTGTCTTCTTGCCCCAAGAACCACTTTTCAGTAGCTGGACAAGGAAAATCAGGGAGGGGAACATGAAAAATACCTGAATCTAACTCATGGTCTTTAGAAATAAGCATTGATGGTTCATGAAGGAATACAGTGGCCTGCATCCAACCACATTAAGAAAACCACTGCACAGAGCAAGACCCATCCCAAAGACTACTCCTACTACATCTGATCTATGTATAGATCCAAACACATTTATACCACCAGTCCATCAATTTATTGGATTCTCTTTTTTATAGTATTCAGACTGTGTATCTGCACCAATCCAGGGCAGTATTCTATACACACAGGGTAAGGGATCTTGGACTTGCTCTCACATCTCACCTCTAGTTTTCACATTTTTTGTGAACTATATGAACAGTTCAGTATATGAACAGTACAGCTAAATATGATTATTTGCAGTATTTCATAACATATTTATGGGGGGGTTACATCTTTAAAGCTTGCCTTTCTCTCTGAGACAGATTGCACAGTGTAAGTCAATACAATTAACAGTATAAGATATCCAATAGAGGTTGGATTGCAGAAATCTGAAAACCAGCAGAAATCTGAAACAAAGCACAAACAAACCACAAGCATTTAAACACAGCATGTTAAATGATGCAGAAGTTACATAGTAGGAGAATATTTATAGCAACAGACTATAAGTATTTATATACCATTCATAATCCCTATATTTTACCAAAGGGTCATTTTGAATTGTTTGTTTACTGTACAGCCCTGTTATCTGTATTTTAAAAAGCCTTACTGGATCATTCTAAACCGTTGGTGTTAGTAAATTGGATATAACTGGTCTCTTCTGTAAAACCTTTAAAGTATTACATGGAATACTTAATATTACAGTGGAGCTGGTTATACTTGTAGAACCGCAACTCAAACATGTTCCTATAAAGGTAAAGGTATCCCCTGTGCAAGCACCGAGTCATGTCTGACCCTTGGGGTGACGCCCTCTAGCGTTTTCATGGCAGACTCAATACCGGGTGGTTTGCCAGTGCCTTCCCCAATCATTACCATTTACCCCCCAGCAAGCTGGGTACTCAATTTACTGACCTCAGAAGGATGGAAGGCTGAGTCAACCTTGAGCCGGCTGCTGGGATCAAACCAGCCTCATGGGCAAAGCTTTCAGACAGCTGCCTTACCATTCTGCGCCACAAGAAGCTCTTATGTTCCTATAGAGAGAGGAAATTATGGGGGAGATGGAAAGAAAGGTTGTGCATACCAGTTCAGCACATACCATCAAACTTTTTAAAAAGTTATTAACACATCTTCCCCCGCCCAACTGAAAAAAAGAAACTATGATTTATCTGGTACAACTACTAGGAAACAGAACACACTGCCCTGTATAAATGGAGATATATCTAGAGCATCTTTAATGTGGGATTACAATTCCTGATTTTGAGACCTCAAAGAACAATACCAATAAAATACAAAGAATAAGACTGGATATATATTTTGTTTGCCAGGTCACTGTTTTCGGCCAATGAATCATTCTATGGTAAAAGAAGCTTTCAAATACAACTTCCAACTACATTTAAAATGCTTTTAAAGTCCGTTTTTTTTCTGCCTTCAAACCTGTGAGTAATTTGTAGACATTTAAAATTACACTTTTTGGTTACTCTCATAAGAGCTCTTCATTGAATAGATTGTGTGCCTTTTAGGCACTGCTAATATTCCTTTTCTTGGTGCTGAGAAAATTGTTCTTTCTACTTGCCACTATTGGGATAGCTTCAGTTTGGCCTGAGGAAATGCTTTTCTTGTGTTCTCCCTAGCACCGTAAGCTCAGACTCTGTTCTTCCTCTTCTGCTATCCTGGGTCCATTCAGGCCAAACTAAGCCTTTTCAATATTAAATGCATAATGAATGCCACTCCAGAGCTCCATGAGAGGTGCATTCATTTCTGAATTTACTAAGCAAGCCTGGCTTCATAACAAGGCTTCCCAATCAATTTTTGAACAATGAGGTTCATGGGAGGGCACTGCCAATTGCAACTTCTGCTAATAAGAAAGGGAATCTCCCTCCCACCATCTTCCCCAGCTTTGCCAATAAGGCTTCAAGTCTCTATCCCTCCCTCCTCAGCTTTTCCCTTGCCATTTGCTCACTGTACAAAGTAGTTGCTCCTGTGTGCTCACTGGCTCATGCCCCTCCTCATCAACACAAAGTAGGAGCTTTTGGGGGCTTAATTTTTGCAGGGGTTGGCGAGTTCAAAGGTGGGTGGATATAGATGGGATGAATAGAATTATAGAGTTGGAAGGGGCCATACAGGCCATCTAGTCCAACCGCCTGTCAATGCAGAATCAGCCTAAAGCATCCAGGATAAGTAACTCTCCAACCACTGCTTGAAGACTGCCAGTGAGGAGGAGCTCATTACCTACTTAGGCAGTTGATCCTACTGCTGAACTATTCTAACTATGGAAGAAAATATCCTGATACCTAGCCAATATTGTTCTACACATAGTTTAAATCCATTACTGCAGATCCTAGCCTTCCAACAGGAATCTTTCCCTGCAGCCCTATAACTAAAAACATTTGAAATACTTGAAAACAGCAATCATGTCCCCTTTCAAGCTCCTCTTCTCCAGGCTGAACATTCCCAAGTCCCTCAGCCTTTCCTCATAGGGCTTGATCAGATCATTTTTGTCTCTGTCTTCTTAAGCTTCTCAGCTTTGTCCATATTTTTCTTGAAATGAGGTTTCCAGAACTTCACACATTACTCCAGGTTGGGTCTGATCAATGTGGGACTATGGGACTATGACATCTTTTGATGTGATGCCTCTGTTGATAGAGCCCAAGACTGCATTAGCCTTCTTTACCGCCGCATCACACTGTCTACACATATATAGCTTACAGTCCACAAGTACCCACATACACTGCTCCTTAGAAATGTGTCTCCATCCAGTATGCATGCTTCTAATTTTTGTGATCCAGATGTAGAACTCTGCACTTCTCCTTATTGAACTGCATCTTGTTCTCATTTGCTCACTTTTCCAGTGTGTTCAGATCTCATTGAACTCTATTTCTATCTTCTGGGGTGTTTGCTACCCCTCCCAATTTGGTGTCATCTGATTTAATGAGAACAAGCTACTTTTTACAACTAGACTTGTGAACATTTGTGTATGGGCACCCAGGCAGCTGTTTGGGGGAGGGAGCTGTGCACCACAAGCCCACAGTGGATCAGGACCTCACAGCATCTTAAGAACAGTGTAAAATGGTAATGATGAATTAGTGCTGCTCACAATTTTGCCTTCCCTTTTATCTGGGCTCGGCAAGCAGGGCTGGGGGTCAATTGCTCTGTATCTGTAGAGGGGAGCCCCCCTACATTACCCTTCCCAACTGCACATAGCAAAAACAAGCAATCCTTTCCCTGAATGCCAGGTAGGTTGTAGCTGCAGGGTAAATATGTACATGCTCACTACAGTTCCCAAATCCATGTTGGGAAATTCCTGGAAATTCGGAGGATGGAGCATGGGGAAGGTGGGGGTTGAGAATTGGGAAGGTGATTTCTATAGTCTGGAGATCACTTGTTATTCTGGGAGATCTCCAGGCCTTGCCTAGAGGCTGGGAACCCTATTGAGTTTCAGCTCATACTTTCTCCCTTTGCTTAATTGTGTAGCATTTTGTTAATGAGATCCACAGCTATATAATTTCATTCTGGTATTACCAAACTACCTTTTGGAGGTGGTTTAATTTTGATTCCCATCAGCTTTCCATCATTTTTATTCCCATCAACTTCAACAGGAAGCATATTTCTGTATGGTTACAAAAGAATAGGGGGAAAGAGTGCACATTCAGCATGCTGTTGTCCCATTGAATTGAATGGAATAGTTCAAATGCTCACAGATACACCTTAAAGTCCAACAAATTCCAAGGTTATAAACACTCAAGACCTGGACTAGAATCTAGCATTTTCTACTGCAGACCCACCTGAAACAATACTCCTCACAGCTGTAATCCTTATAACATTTACTTGTAAATATGTTGAGTTCATGGTCTTTCTTCAGATAAATGTGCATAGAGTTACCACATGGCTTAATGATTCCTAGGGATTCTTTAATATGTTTAACTTATTTTTGTATAGATGTGATGCTGGAAGATTAAATGAATGGAGCAGACGTGTCCCTCTCCTAAACCACAATTTATGAATAAAGAAGCAATGTCATATTAGAAGTCAGGTGCTAAACCTCTAAATAAAAGTGATATATACAGTTCAAAGCACACAATATCCTTAGGACATAATACTGTCTTTGGCACAAAATTCATTGTAAGGTTCACAAGAACTCAATAAACCCAAAGATCCTTTTTACAATAAAAAAAATTTTTTGCAGACAAAACCTGAGATCATTGGAATTCCACCAAGAAAAATTAAACATAAGACCTGTTTTATTACCTTCCATAAAGATCTAATGTTCTGCCCACCATGCGTGTTGAATACTGCTTATAATTTTCACAGACTATATAGCTATGGTATTAATCATGGAAAATAAAACATAATGATTTGTGGTGTCAAAACTACACAAGCCATAATAGATTTGGACCCCCCCCCCCCAAAAAAAAGCCCTTGTTGGATTGCATGTACTGTAGCCTCATCCAACCACTTTAGTCAAATTACTTGGATTGTCTCCCAGGATACAATTTTGTCTTTTATTGAAAGTGAGAAAAAATTATCCTGAACATTGAAAAGGCCAATCAAACCATAAACAGCAAGAATGGATCATAATGAGGTTCTGGCCATTACATTAGTGTCCTTACTGCAGCGTTTAAGTTATTGATGTTTCCCTATAACCCTGGGAGTATAGAGGACACAGAGCACTTATGGATCTAGTCAAGCACACTCTGCTGGTGAAAATAAGTAGGCTTGATATCGACAGAAGATACCTTTTTGTCCATCTTTACTTAGGTTTCCACAACTTCCTTCCTACTTTCCCCAACTCTGCAAGTTGCTTGTAGGAGTATGCTAACATTCTTCTCAATTTCCCTGATCCACTTTGTAACCTCACTTTGGCCCACCAAATTGTTATCAGTGCTCTTCTAGCAGTATTTAGTTCTCCAAGAAAGAGCTAATATTGTGTCTACCTTTTAGACTTTCACAACCTGAGACTGTTATCTCTGCAGGACAACCTCTGCTCATGTGTACTCGTATTACAGTTCCTGTTCCCAAAAACTGCAAATCATAGACATTTTTTGTTATGGCCTGAAATATCCTTTGCATATTCAAACTTTTATTTTTGGTCCTGAATGTTCATCCTGATGAAAAGTTTTAGAGAACTTAGACACTGTTTTATGAATTTTTGTGTGATCCTAGTCACATACATGACTTTTGTTTATGAAAAAATAGCATAAACAAGATTTAAAAGTCTGTTACCTACACCTTTCCCAAATATTCTATGTGTTCTCAATTCCCATGTGCCTAAAAAAAGGCAAAATGCAAAGATTGTTGCCACAGAAAGTTGTTATCACTGTTGCTACAATACAGCTGTAGAGTTTAGAGCATAGGAACAGCTCTGCTGAGTCAGACCAATAGTCCATCTTGTCAAGTATTGTATTTCCAGCAATGTCCCATCATATGCTTCCAAGAAACAAACGAACATGATGAAGATGACAATGCAGCCATCTCTTGTTTGTTCCAATATCTGATATTCAAAAAACACACTGTTCTGAACATTCACAAATATTTCTCTTTTTTGATCGAAGCAAGATTTCAGCATTCAATAACTGACTCCCATCCAATGCAATGATCTTTCAGAAACTCTCAATAGATTTCAGAGAGACATTGATTTTGTTTTCCATTTATGTGAACAGAGTTTAGATTAAGTTGAATTACACTTGATATGGAAACCACCATATCTTTTAATTTTAAATGTATTTCACCTTTGTCTTCAAATACATTCTACCTTGAATTCAACTGCCAATTTATTAGACTCAGATTTATTTATTAGACTCAAAGCCTAGATCTTATTATTTATTTACCTTATTTACACCTCACCTTTCCCCTCAATGGCCCATTATGCACAGCTGCCGAAACAGCGATTTCGGGTCACATGGAAAACGCGGAGGGGGAAGAAGCGAAGCAAACCGCTTATGCACGGGACGGGACGCAGCGGTGGCAAAACTCAGAGTAACCGATTATGCATGTGGTGACCCCGGCACCGCTTCTGGTTGCGCCCCGGTCACCCAGAAGCTGTGCTTTCCTCCGCGTTTCACTAATGCGGCTTTTTCGGCGGCATGCACCGAATCTGCGGCTGGTTGTAGCCGGCTCTGTGTATTATTGGTGATTTTAGTCACCGCCATTCCACCCCAAATGTGCGCTATCCCCCCCCCCCCGTGCATAATGTTTGTCTTCTGCTTCACATATAAATGGATAGAAAATCCCCTAGATTGTTATTGTTCTACTACTTCTGGCTTTAAAAACAAGTATTCCATACATAACGGGACTCACCAATCATGCCATTCATGCATGTTCATGAAATTAACCAGTCATTAACTGGAGGACCTTTTCAATAACCCACAATAATTCATCTTCCATTTCTTACACATGACTTTCTGAATAAGCAATTATGCTTAGTTCAAGATGCAACAATGCATCATTTTGGGTTCATAAACAAGTTGGGTGTTAATGATTACTTAATATTACAGAAACTGCATAATTTTTTTAATGCAAGATTGGTCATGCTTGTCAGAACTGTACCTAACTAGATAATTCCTACCAGCACCAACTCAAACCACTCCTTTCTGGTGAAATTTGACCAATTTCTCAATTTTGTTTTTTCAGATCATAGCCTTAATTCAGAAGACTGTAACTCTGTTTATGGTTGCAATGCAAATAGTGGAATGTTTTCCTGGTTTACATTTCAACAGGTCCACAGTAAACATCTTCCACAACAATGCTGTGTCCCTATGAGAACAACTCTAAGACAATCTACTCAGAATCCTACTCAGGGTTTCTATTGTGGGACTTACTCCCAGGAAAGTGTTCTTAGGATAGTATGGAGTGGGAACAATCTGGTTTCGTCACTCAAGCACAAAAGTATTACAGTGAGTTGGAGCCAGTCATTTTTTTCTGCTGAAAAAGGAGGTCATCAATGAAGCTTATACTAAGAATCAGACGACCTGCATCCATAAAAGCCAAGTCGGCGGGAAGTATAATAGGAAAAGGAATTGTTCAAAAGTTAGTGGAAAAGCTGGCTGGATGGAAGGATCCAACCCAATATCTTGATCTCAGTACTTCTCCAATGCTCAAAATCTTTCATGCAAGTTAAGCATTCCCATTCCCAATGTTTCACTTCTAGCATCCATTCTAGTATAAACCAGCATTCTACAAGTTTTAAAGAATTCCTCTTTTTATTGTTGCACCTAACCTGCGAGATGGTTTATAAACTACACAAGGTGCACAGCAGTATGTTATGCAAATGTATAAAATTGCTTGGAGTTTGAATTGAGCAGGCTAAGAAGCAATCTGTTTTGGTATTTACACTGTGCATATTAAGAAAGCACAGAGGAAATGGCAATAATTTTAAAATCCTTTAGAGAGTCAAAGGAGAATTAGAAAATGAAATTGATTCAAACGCTACTCCACTTGAGAGTATAATCCACAGGGGAAGGCAACTGAATATGTAATTTAGCATTTCTAAGAAAGTCACGTCTAAGAGCTCCTCTGTACCACTGGGCCATCATATATAAATCTAGAGCACAACCCACCCGGGAAGCCAACCAAACATTCTTTATTTACATTTTCCATTGAGATTTTTTCCCCTTGTGCCAACAAAACCTAGGTGTTTTATTTTCATTTTGCTTCTCTTATTATCATTAAAATGATTTATTTTAATTCAGTTAAGATTTTAAGAATATGGTTGTACATCACACTAATCTTTTAGAAATGCTAGGAATCAGTTAAACAAGTCTCACATGGATGATTTCAGAGGGAGAGTTTTAAGATGTGTTTCTGGTACTGAAATTTTAAAAATACATACTCTCTCAACTTTGGTTAAATCATGCCCACAGAGTGTGGAACTTCTTGAGATAGGAGATAGATTTCAGTAGCAGAAGCAAGAAACTGCATTTTCTAAGATCTAGTCAAGATTTTTAAAAAGTGTTTGTAGAGGTTGTTTTGGATCTTATTAAAATACACAGAATACATATGAAGTAGCAGCTTGCATTTACTCCCCCACTTTCGTTCTTATGGCATAAATCAAGGAATAAAACCACACTGTCAAAAAGTCAGTGTCAAAAAGGTACAATTGATTTGTAAAGGTCATTCACTTGCATGCTAAATAAAAGAAAGAGAGACTCTCTCCTCCAGTAAGTCTAGGAGAAATCTGAGAACCCATGATAAAGAAAATGATTCCTCTGATATTTCAGATGCTGCCCTTTCTTATACAAGTTCATACCTCGATTAGGAAGGCCAGGAGTTCCCCTGAACCAAAGCAATCAATGGAGAGAATGGTAAAATTGTAAAATGTTATCACTTCTCCATTACAGGTCAGGTGGGTTATTGCTAAAAATGGTCAGGAAGTCATCAAAGCAATCTAACATACCTCAGGTAATCTTTAGAGGGGAGACTTCAAATGTTATGTATAGACTTCAGGAGGAACAGATAGACAGGAGAGCAATTAGGAGAGCCAGCAGAGGTAGCAGCCCTGCATTTCATCTAACTGGGAAAGCATGGGAGAGAAGAGGAGCTCAAGGGGGGAAATTAAATGATCAGGGCAACTGGTCTTGTCCCGAAGATTTATTCAGTGCTGCACTTAAACAACTGAAAACCAAACCAGACATGTTAAATGACTTTAAAGTGTTTACTACTTTTGGCTGATGGAATTGTGGTTTTCGAGATACATGCACCAGCTCTCCAGCTTCATCTTCATTTTAAAATAATTTTAATATTATTATTTAATAATTCTTTTAATTGTATCCTGTATTTCAACAACAGTCAAGGCAGGTAACACCACTAAAATAACATGCAGAGATTTAAAGTTTAAACAAATTGAATCATTCCACTGTGTAACTAACTAGTAGCCCAGTTCCCAGATGGGAGGTTTGGTAGCGGTCAGTTTCCCACTTCCGTTCCCCCCCCTTCCCCGCAGCAATAAGGCCAGACTTTCTTGGTGGCTCTTATTTTTGGCCTCAACCATAAGCCCAGTGGAATCACTCCATTTTATAGGCCCTTCAGAACTGATTTAGGTCAGGGTCCTGATCTCTCCTGGGAACTCATTCCACCTGTTCGAAGCCAACTTCACCTCCTTTGGGCTAGGGACCCTGAGCAGATGTTGATCAGCAGATCTAATGTTCTTGGGGGATTATGAGGGAAATGGCAGTTCCACAGGTACATATCAATGAAAAAAAAATATCAGAATCTAATATAAAGTTCTAAGGATATGGCTGTCTATACTAGAGAAGATTGAGTCAGAATTCTGATGTGCAGCACCATTCCATGGGGAAGGTCCCTGTTTCATTTGATGGTTCTTGGCCTTAAAGGAGAGTCAGCATTTTTGTTTTTTTTTCCTGCTCACATCTAAAGTCAAGTCAGCATTTTAGTTTTCTGTTTGATTGTTTTTTACTAAGTGGAGAACTATGCAAATGAATGTGGTAGCATCCATACTAGATTTCATATAACCTCTCTGTACTCTGCCGTCTGCAACATTTAATTTCCTTCTAAGCAAGCCTTCTGGCTTCTTGATGGAGACCAAGATAAAAGTTAAAACAGGCAGGGCATGGAAGGAAAGTGCTGAATGAATAAACCAAGAACATGCGTGCATGTGTGTGTGTGTGTGTGTGTGAGAGAGAGAGAGAGAGAAGCAGCATTTAATGTCCTTTGCCATTTTAAAGCAGAAATTCTCTTTCTCACTTGCTCACTCTCACTCTTGCACACACATGGGATCATATCAGGATCCCAGCACAAAGAAAGGAGGGAAGAGGGAAACGTGGCATGCCTCCGTATTTCTGCTCCGCAAAGGAGAAATGTAGCAGTGCAAATGGTGTCCCTTTTTTATCGGGGCCTTTCTGCACGAGTTCAAAGTAGCAGGAGTGTGGCAAATTGTAATCACTACTAATTTGCAGTTATGCACGACGTCGCACACAATCTGCCACACTCCTGCAAACAATCAGCTAAAAGCGTTTCTTTGTAGCGCTTAAAGGGAAATCCCAAAAGGTGGATTCACCCTCCGAAAAGCGCTAAACACTTGCAAGCAATCTGCAACAGTTCCGAAAAAGACCTGTGCGTTCCCATTGTTGCGGTTTCAGCAAAGTCCCTCCCCCTGGCTCTCTCCTCTGAACTTCCGGTGAAGTGGTCGCCATTTTTTTTTCTCGGAGCAAGCGGAGAGCAACGAACCGGCGAACCTTCATTCACCCAGCGAGGCTTCTCTGGCTGCAGTCCCTACACAGAGGTGCTTTAAAGCTTGCCTCAAGTCACCAAACACAACACAAGCCCCGTTTCCTAGTTCCCTTTATTTTCGGCAGAAAATCGCGCCCGTGCACGGGGGGGAGGATTTTTTTTCACTCGGGGGAGCGTGGCAACGATGAATCGCCAGCTCATACACCACCTGCCAGCTATATGGGTCTCTCCGTTGCAACGAATCAACTCAGATTCGTTGCAACATGTTTTTTTTTAAAAACCTGTTCTTAAAGGCAAAGGGGCTTTTTCGGAGCATGGTAACAACTGCCCATTGGCTGATCATTTGATTGATGGCCAGGGGTGGGACAAAGCACGGCAAATATCGCTTCCTTCCTAGCAATTTTTGCCGAGACCGGAAACCTGTGGGAAACGATTGAAACACAACTGGATTCCACTACAAAGGCAGGTATGCATAATGACGAATTCCACTATTTAAAATTGCATTTTTTCTTTTCCAAAACCAATTTGCCACATTGATCCTGGTGCGGAATGGGCCTCGGTTTACAACTTGGTATGGAGGATCCTTCTAAATCGGGTACAGCCCAAGTTGTGTAGCATGGGGGCAAGTGTTACAGGTAGGGATTTTCCCCTCTGTTGAAACCACTGGCAGCATCATTCATTTATCAGTAGCAACTGAGTCTGCTTTCTGTGTTACAATAACAATGGATCATACTGCCACTTTTTTTTTTTGCATTTCCAATATCATGTGCAAAAGGATGACTCGTGCATCATTTTGCCAGTGCACCATGCCACTCTCACTGTAGAATTCCTGTTACCTGACAAAGGAAATGTGTGAGGTCTCCCTTTGCACATTATACTAAAATCATCAACAGCTGATCTGCAAAACATCATAACCAAAGAGGATACACAACAAAATTGTGATAAAGAGCATTTGGGTCTTGGTTGAAATGAAGCCAAGGCAAGGCAGGTGAGCAGTAGTGAAAGGCACCTTTGTACCTCAGATGCTAAGACAGGACTGTCTGGGCAGTTGCCTGGCTTGGTGGGCATTTCCCCGAGGGCCCCACAAGCATGCTAATCGGGTGTCCGAATGAGCAGGAGAATGTTCATTTTCAAGACTGAAACTTATAAAACATCAGCTTTGCAGTGCAATGGGGCAATAGTGTTTGAACTGACTTTCACTCATGTGTATGGAAAAGGACATCCTGAAGACCACTGACTTCAAGTCAATTATAAAGCAATTCTCCGCAAAGTAATTCTGCAAATGTTTGTGTTGAACACTTGATTAATAATAAATAATTCTAAATAATCTATCAAATTTCTTAGCATTATACAAGAGAACATCCATGATTCCTTAGGTTTGCTTAGATCCAATTTCAACCATTTCAGCCAATACAGTGTAAGTATCTGTTCCAAACAATTAGCATTTCTTGCTGTATGCTTAGATGTATGATGATGAGTGCACATGATACCTGAATGAAAGGCAGACTTCGGTGCTGTCCTAATTTATAATGTGAACCATATTTATGTTCTCTTCCTGCTGGTTTCATGCTGAAATCCGTAGCTCACATTTCATGTTCCTCTATTTCTAAAGGGTTATCCAGGATATATTAATAGGGCATAATGTATTCCAGATTCCTGCTGAAAATGTATTTTAAGCAGGGATATTTAAGGCCCATGAGAAACTGCTGGAAATGGAAATGACTTATTAAGCAGGGAGAATCTCTGCAGCAACTAACAATGGGAGAGGTTTTACCTCCATTCTGTCACTCCAAAAGATCTCCATGGAGATGGAGAGAGATTAATTATGTGTCCCTGCCAGTTCCATATTTATACTATAACTATTGAGAAAAAATTGGCAGAGACCGTTGACAAAGATTAAAACTATGCAATGGAATAACTTTTGTTCATAATTCTAAAGGTGTCACAGTGCAAGGATTGACTAGCCTGTTAAAACAATTCATTAATCACAAAAAATACCCCTATCAGTTCAAACACCAATGCCAAGTATAACCTTCACATTAGAAGGCTGGTGTTTAATCTTCATAAAAACAAGCGGAAATAATCTCCCTAGCAACTTTTGTCTCTGCTATGCTCAAATTGTAAATAAATAAAGGTAATCACAAATAAATGTACATGAAGGAGAAGGCTATAGAGATGACAGTAGGTGTAAAGATTCTCTGTGATGTGCATAGTTATCTCCTACACCCTTCAAACCTAATGTGAAAGAACAGGAATGAGATCTGGACACAGTTTTGCCAAGAAGTGATCTGCTGTCATGCATTAAAAAGTCAAAATTGACTGTCACTATCAGATGCACAGAATATGGATAGATGTCTTAAAACATGTCCATGAGCACTCAGTGGCAACTGGTTATCTCCTCTTCTCAATATGATAAAAAATTAGATGGACAATGTTTTCAAGGTCAAAAAAAATCCAACAAAGATGTTTTGTATGTCAGAGTGATAAAAGAAAGTGGGTTTCAAAGTTCTACAGCCTTGTAAAGTTGATATTGTATAATGCCCTACACAAAAATAATTATCAAGTGCGCCATGTGTGTGTTTAATATTGCCTTTTAAAAATTAATTAATTAACACTATGGAACAACAAAGTTT
Source organism: Paroedura picta (assembly GCF_049243985.1). Lineage (NCBI taxonomy): Eukaryota > Metazoa > Chordata > Lepidosauria > Squamata > Gekkonidae > Paroedura > Paroedura picta. The sequence goes on from NC_135377.1 coordinate 26,988,771, forward strand.
GTTGGGTACATTTTGATTAACTGTGTATTTTTATTAACAATTAGTATTATTGTATTAACTAGTCTTATGGATTAATTTTTCTTTAAAAATTCATATTTGAAGCTCATCTCACAATTCCTTTTGTCTTTCAGACTTCAATCTTATTGAAATTTAGTGAAACTGTGAGAGATCCTTGAGGAAAATACTTTCATTCTTGAAAGGCCAAGAGAATATATTCTCTTGAGTTACAGACCTGGACTTGGAACCCCAAATGTATGATGTATCAATACATGTGTATGGAAATTGTCAAATTATGATGAAGTAGGAAAAATGCGATGCAGTTACACAAGGGGAAGTGGAAGGCATTTATCATATGGAGAGCTATGGTCTGAATTTGGTTTTCCTGTTGTACACTAAACACTGAGCAACATAGGTTCTAAAACAATATTCCAGTGCAGTGACTATTCAGTAGAGCAGAAAAATGCAAGAACATTCATTCAGCAGTTATGTTGGTTAAGAGCAGTGGCTTCTAATCTGGCAAGCTGGGTTTGATTCCCAATTCCTCCATGCAGCCAGTTGGGTGACCTTGAGCTAGTCATGATAGCGCTGTTCTTACAGAGCAGTCCTGTCAGGGCTCTCTCAGCCCCACCTACCTCATAAGGTGGCTGTTATGGGAAGAGGAAGGGAAGGCAATTGTAAGCCACTTTGAGACTCCTTAGGAAAGTGAAAAGCGGGGTATAAAAACCAACTCCTCTTCTTGATCAGAGTACAGCTGAGATGAAAATGATGGAGAAAAGCATTAGTAGGAGACATCTAAAATACTTCCATATCAAAGCAAATAAGCCCTAAAGACCAGAGTATTGTTTCAGACCCTATTTTACATAGTGGCTAATTGCTGGGGGGAATCTACTTCACATCATGACTCCCATACAGTCCACGATTGTTTAATTATTTACTTTATTAAATTATTTTAGTAAATTTCTGAGGACTTGATGCAAACCATTTGTTAAATGTTTTGCTGGGACACTTGCACATGGAGTCTGGAAATGTATTTTCCATTGTTGTCAGAACATCAGAAATCTTAATTAGATTCCTTAAGTTTTCATAAATGCTTCTGAAGTACGGGTGGTTAATTTAGTCATCCTGCTGATGCACTCAGTGCAGGAAAACATTCCAAATTTGGGATGCAAAGAAGAAGAAGAAGAAGAAGAAGAAGAAGAAGAAGAAGAAGAAGAAGAAGAAGAAGAGTTGGTTCTTATATGCCGCTTTTCCCTACCCGAAGGAGGCTCAAAGCGGCTTACAGTCGCCTTCACATTCCTCTCCCCACAACAGACACCCTGTGAGACGGGTGAGACTGAGAGAGCCCTGATATCACTGCTCAGTCAGAACAATTTTATCAGTGCCGTGGCGAGCCCAAGGTCACCCAGCTGGATGCATGTGGGGGAGCGCAGAATCGAACCCGGCTCGCCAGATTAGAAGTCCGCACTCCTAACCACTACACCAAACTGGCTCTCTGTACCACTGTACCACTTGGAATTTATGTTTATATGTCCGAATGCCTCCAAGTTGGTGAGAGGAGAAAAGGCCAACCTCACATTAAGCTGGAGGCCTTGGAGGATGTGAAGTAGGGTCCATTCAAGATTCTACAATGCTTTCTGGAGTTCTGTCAAAACAAAATATATCCATTCCACTGTCAGTTAATATTTTCAGAAAAGGATTCATAGGCATCTAAGCATCTATCAACACAAATGCACTTCAGTAGCCTCTCTCTGTATGTGTGTGTGTGTGTGTGTGTGTGTGTGAAGTGCCACCAAGCCATAGACAACTTATGCAACCCTAATCATAGCTGATTCTACCCGGTTGTTCATAATACAAATATCAAGACTTTATAATTGCTCTTCTAGCTGTCTAAAAATTACACCCTATTTTTAAACCTTTCCTTTTCTTTGGAATGGTTAATACAGTCTCTCACTTATATGTCTGATGTATGATGGCAAATCTACAGCAGAGCCTCTCAAAATTTTTGCTGGGGAAAAAATGACTTTCTATCAGAAAAAAAAATCCTTATTCTCCATTACAGAGGGCCTGATTTTTAAAATCATAAAACCTATAAACTGTTTGCATAAAAACAGCCCAGAGAGGCTATGTTTTATTTTTATGTTCTGCATGAAATTCAGCCGTGAGAATATCATCGCTCTCTGCTCTGCCCTGGTTGTGATATTCTGCCATTTATATTGGGTAGTGAATTTTGTTGACTGCCTGGTGATACAAGACAGAGTGGATGGGATGTTAAAATATGGTTATAACATTGCTTTTCTCACTGTTTGGAGAACACTTGACTTTGGATCAGAGATTTTCAGCAAGATCATAGTGACAGTATCTAATTCACAAATTTTGTAGGCAGCCACAAACGAAAAGACCAGAGAGTTTGAAAATGTTCGGCAGCTTCCCAATGCATTCTAACAGACATCAAGGGATGAGATGAACTTTTATGTGTTTACTTTTTTATATAAAACAATTGAAGACTTTTTAGTATTAAACTGTTTATAGCCTGCCTTTCCTCTTGGTTCAAGGCAGCTTGAGAAAAAAATGTTTCCTTGTTGGGCACTAATATTTGCCTATGCACGCTCAGTTGCTTTCAATGGCTGATAGCTTGTATTTACTACACACATCTTCCAGCCAGGCTAAAGACTAAAAACAGCATTGTGCCCATGTGTTTGTGTGGGTGATGGAAAAATTCTTCTCAAATTGTATCCAATGAAATAGACAGAGCCAGCTTTTGTTGATGGCTGGAGCATTCCAAGTTAGTCATTTGGGGAAGCTGATGCTACAGTAGGCTAGCACAGGCCTTGTATATCTTGGTACATGGTTTATTTGCAGAACAAAAGAAATCAAGAAATGAACCCCAATAGTTTCAAATAATTTCTTGTTCCTAGAAATTAATGCTTCAGCAACTGTCCTTGGGAATCCCTTATATGTAAGGAACAGGAGGGAAAAGAAACAGCTCTTGTGATTGCAAGTCCACAGGAACCTGTCCCTATCAGAGCATCACCAGAAGTCTATGAGCCACCTTCTCCTCATCTGTTCTTGCAGCTGTCCACAGAGTTGTGATTGTTGTTGTTACAGTTAAAAATGCAAATTGATTGTGCCTTCTAGTTTATCAAATGTGAATCATAGAATCATAGAGTTGGAAGGGGCCACACAGGCCAACAGATTGGTTGACCTCAACCAAATGCCTGGTGGAGGAGCTCCCTTTTGCAGGCCCTGTGGAACTGTTTAGGTTCTGTCAGGACCCTGATCTCCTCTGGGAGCTCATTCCACCAGGTGGGGGCCAGTATGGAGATAGCTTTGGCCCTGGTTGAGGTCAAGCGGGCTTCCTTGGGGCCAGGGACCACCAGGAGGTTGGATGTAGTAGAGTGCAGGGCTCTCTGAGGAGTGTAGATGGAGAGGCGGTCCCTCAGGTATACTGGGCCCAGACCACGTATAGCCTTACAGATGATAACCAACACCTTAAGCCTCATCCGGAATTCAACCGGGAGCCAGCACAGCTGCTGGAGGATGGGCCAGATGTGGGACCTCCGAGGTGTTGCTGTGAGGACTCTGGCAGCCGCGTTCTGGACTAGTTGCAGTTTCTGGAACAAGAATAAGAGTAGGCCAGTGTAGAGTGAGTTACAGAAGTCCAGCCTAGAGGTGACTGTCGCGTGGATCACTGTGGCCAGGTGTTCCAGGGCAATGTAGGGCACTAGTAGCTTGGCTTGGCAAAGGTGGTAAAATGCCAGCCGAGCTACCGTCATGATCTGAGCCTCCATTAAGAGGGAGGCATCAAGTATCACTCCCAAATTCCTGGCGGAGTGGGCCACTTTTAGCTGTACTCCATCCAGATTGGGTAGGCACGCTTCCTCGCTTGGACCTTTCCTGCCCCGCCACAGAACCTCCATCTTTGAAGGGTTGAGCGTCAAACGACTCTGCTTGAGCAGAGTTTAATTGTTTAATCATTTTTGTTTAATTGTTTAATTGTTCAATTGTTTAATCAATTGAATTGTTTAATCATTTAAATGTTGTTTTTTTAATGTTATAGTGGTTTATGTGTGCTGATTTGGGACCCTGATTGGGTCCCAAATTTATTATGTCCAATATTTATGATGATATTCATAGAGGCAAAAAATAAATAAAACAAGTGCATTATTGGAAATGTGGCTTTTAATTCATAAAGAGTTGCAAGAAATGTTGAGAAATATGCCAAAGTTACCAATATTTGCATTAACTTGAGAGACCTACAGAAGAAATGTACCTCCCTGAAAATAAGTGTGTTGTGACAAATTATATTTGGACCCAGTATCCTATTTATATATAAAAGATAGTAAATAGCCATGGGTCTCATATATCTTTCCTATGCAAAGGGATGTGTCAATTTTGCTTTTCTTGCCAAACTTTCATATTAAATTTGGGAAATTCCATGCACTGTCACTAAATGATGCATGGGCCCTATTGATAAAGCACCAATCATACCCTGTGAATGGAAAGCAATATAGAATGACTGGCTGGTAAGGATATAGCATGCCGTCTTATTCCAACTGAAATTCAGTGACAAACCAGCAGAACTTAAATAGGTACAGGAAATTCATTTTTAATTGTATGGTTTATAGTTTAAGATAAAACATTTCTGCATTCCTGGCAAGGTAATATTGCAAATCTAGTTAAAGGAAACCATTTGAAACTCCTGGGAATGTTTCCTAAATGTCACATTGAGAAAATGGGTAGAAGATCACTTTATTTCAGAAGGCCCTAAAGCAATAAAAAATGCAGATGATTTCCACAATGCCTTATAGGTCTCTCTTTTGCATTGAAAATATACATGATAAGACTAATCAGAACAGAATACTTAACTGGATGCCTCACTCTAACAACAGAAGTCTGTCTCAAACATATAAGAAAGAATGTAAAGATTCCTAAAATATTGATGGAATTCTAATTTATGTAGAATACGTTACCCAGGTGTTCTGGCCAAGATAGCACAAGGAAAAACTACCACATATGACATACTGCTTTCCATTAACCCTCTGGCACTGGGCAATTTCAAACTCCCCTTGGTAAAGACTAATCCATTTTGCTTTAATACTTAGCATTCAAATAAATTCTCAACTTCTGGTGCCAAAATATTTATACACTTTCAAGCAGAAGAAAGGCATATGGTAATTTTGATTACTTGCCAATTATACTCCTTGTTATATCAAGTGAAGAATAATGAAACATGTGCTTCGAGACCAAAACATTTCATTGTATTATGACTTGAATGACCACTTCCTCTTAGAAGAAAGGAGTTCAGAACCCTACAAGAATCAAGTCTACATTCTGGCCTCTAGGATCATCTTGCAGTTCTGAGACACAGAACAAATACCTGTGTGTAACATATTTATACTGATCATTGCTTACTTATGATTAGGGATGGGCATGAACCAATTCACGAGCCAAAATTTGGCCCAGGCTCTCCTCCAAGCATTTCCCAGACTTTTGTCTAGTTCAGTTCACGGAATTGAACCATTTCAACCTAGCAGCTGAGCACGGTGGTCAGTTCATCAGCTATTAGGCTTAAATGGCTACAAACCATTTGAACCATCCATTTCACTCCACCGTACAGGCTGAGTCCACTAGATCCCCAGGTTGTAGTGAGAATGAAAAGCCTTTGTGTTGAAGTGATATTTGAAGGCGGGAGTGTGAAGAAACCTTTACAATTTATGGAAAAGATCAATTACTCTTAAAAGTCACTGGAGTTCTTCGAAAAGGAGATATCCACCTAGGGACTCATTATGTCTGTTTGACTGTTTGCTGAGATTACAACACTTTGTTGGAAATAAACTGTTTGCCATCATCAGTTTCTTTGAATTTCTCCCCCACTTCTAAGCATGGCTAGTCCGAACAGGAAGATTCATGTTGGGGCTTTGGGTTTGATTCGGGGGGGGGGGGTTCTTGCCAATCCCTGCTTATGATCACACATAAAGATGTAAGAGTCTTGCAAAATCAGGCCAATAATCTATCTAGTCCATCATCCTTTTTCACAGAGGAAAAAAACCCACAAGCAGGATCACAAAGGTTAAAGCTACTCTGTCTTGCTCCTCCCCAGCATTCACAGGTATATATTTGTCTGAACACGGATGGGTGTTTTCAATATTCTTCCATTACAGTAATCTGCATATGCACAGCTGATGACTAGTTTGTGGCAGCTTTTCTTGCCAGTCCTTTTATTTCTTCCCTGTCCTTTTATTTCATTTGGTATTCTAGATCGTATATCGTCTTCCTATTGTGCCCGAGGATCCTTTATCACCTGTATCTTTAAAGTGTGGTACCAGTGCTGAATAGACAGCTCCCAGCTTCCATTGTTGTTTCACAACCCTCAGAAAGACAGGCACTACTACTTTTGGAGCCTTCTGTTCTTTAGCCTGTATGTATGATATATTTGCTACAATACTTTGCTATACTCCCCTGAGGTACTGGGTGGGTGGGGAAGGTTGAGCTGGATGGGATAGTGTAAGGGTTCTTATTCTGCCACCATGTAATTTGGTAATCTGTGGAGTTTTACATTTTTAAAGATTTTATCCTTGTAGGGTTTTATCTTTTGATTGTGACCTGCTGCAAGATGGCCCTCAACAGTGGTGGGATATAAATCAAATAAATTAATTAATTTAAAAAATTTAAATAATATAAACACAGAAATAGTCAAATATTTAAAGATAACTGGTATAAAATATTTTATAAGTGGTATGTGACCCCCAAAGTTATTGCATAAGTGGCAAAAGGATGTGATAATAAATGTTGGAAATGTGTAAATGAAGTGGGTTCCTTTTCCCATATGTGATGGAAATGTGAAAAAGTACATAAATTTTGGGCAAAATTAACATTGTTAATGGAAAAACAGAAGACGCCTTTCGAGGACAATGGGGCCTTTACCTGAGTTGCCTAGCAAAATAAATTATAAAGAATTATTATATGTAGGGGGGATAGTGCTTAACTTTTAGAATTTTCAGAATTATAGCAATTTAATTTGTTTTACTGTAGTTGTATTTTCCTATCTTATGAGCCTCTTGTGGCGCAGAGTGGTAAGGCAGCAGACATGCAGTCTGAAGCTCTGCCCATGAGGCTGGGAGTTCAATCCCAGCAGCCGGCTCAAGGTTGACTCAGCCTTCCATCCTTCTGAGGTTGGTCAAATGAGTACCCAGCTTGCTGGGGGGTAAACGGTAATGCCTGGGGAAGGCACTGGCAAACCACCCCATATTGAGTCTGCCACGAAAACGCTGGAGGGCATCACCCCAAGGGTCAGACATGACTCGGTGCTTGCACAGGAGATGCTTTTACCTTTATCTTATGTTAAACAAAAATAAAAATATGTTATTAAAAATTTTAAATAAGGTAATACTAGTAACACAGTAAACTAGATGAACTTGGAGAATGTTCTTTTTGTTCGTTGTAATCCTGTAATTATAAAGAGGCAGTGTTTCTCAGTGTACATTTGAAGGGGTTAATTAGAAATTAAGACAATCGTAATATATAAGCAATTTCCAGTTTCTCTACACATTTGAAGGGGTTAATTAGAAGCTAAGACAATAATCGTAATATATAAGCAATTTCCAGTTTCTCTACAGTAGAAAATATTAGTCCGTAACTCCTAATTCTCAGCTTCTAGTACTTATCTGTTCTTCCCCCTTCTAAAAATAGCTATTCTTTAAATGAATGTCACTCTGTGATGACCTTTCCAGTATACTATATAGTTGTATTCATTGTGACTCAGTGTAAATCATGACCTATCTAAAGGGAAAGGCTGTGGCTCAATGGTACATCATCAATTTTGCATACAAATAGTCCCAGGTTCAATACCTAGAATCTCCAGTTTAGAGGACCAGGTAATAAGTGATGTAAAAGACCTATCCCAGTATGAGTAGACAAAAATGGCCCTGATAGACCAATGGTTTGATTCAGAATATGGCAGATTCATGTGTTCATGTCTGTGTACCCAGTACTTTTTTCCTTGGTGAATATTGCCCACTTTCTAGAGGCCAGATTAGACATGACATTTGTCATATTTCCATGGAGATTAGCAGTCACAGAGCAGCTGCTGGAGGCCTTTAGAATGTTATTCAGTCCCAGTTCTTGTCAGGACTGTGATGCAAGGATGGAAGGATTTGTGTTCTAATACCCTGGTTGGACTCTAATTCAGCCCAAATTCACGACAGGATAATCTAATACTGATGATTTTTGTGGTGTGTTTGTTATTGTCTTGATTGCTTAAGTTTTGCATGACCTCCACCAGTCAACTATCTCTGATTTCACTCTATCTGAATTTTTATGATTCCTTTCAGCTTTTGTGGAACACCTGCATCAATATGTCAACAGGTTATTTTTATTGGGAATATTTCCCACAACCAGGTGCAAGACCAAATCAAGCAGCTCCTTTGGCCTAGGAGTGTAAGATTGAGGAAGGAAGATAACTTTAAATGTATGGTTCCTTTGCAGAAATAATCAATAGGAAAAGAGATCGCGTTTATTTTATTATTTCAATAATAGTGATGCTTACAGGTTGATAATTAGAAAATAAAGGAAGTAGGCTACAACCAACTAAGCAGGCAATTTGTTTATTGATTCTCAAAGAAAATGAAGAAAGCTGTTGAATCAACACTTTCTCTGTTTAGTCTATAATATATTAATGCAATGCTCTCACTGTCTTGCACATGAGCCCAAATAAAAAGTGATTTTCAAAGCAGGAGTGACTTTAACAAGTCCTTTGAAGAACAGAATTCTATGACTGTACTATCAGCTAGGGTACCCAAGAAATTTCCCCTGGTCTCTAGAGTAAAGACAACACAGGTGGGGATTAAAGGAAAGGGCAGTGAATTGCTACAATAACAAGACAAACAGAATGCTACTCTGAGGCCTGGTGAGTAGGAGTGAGCCTATCACTTCTTTATATATATACTAGCAAAAAAATCCATTGTATCTCAAAATACTTATAGAAGAAGTTGGAGGGGGTGTGACCAGGGGCAGGACACCCTTCCTGATTGGCCATTTGTTGGACGGATGGCCAATCAGTGATGACACAGCTGGGAAAGCCTACCTGATTAGTTGGTGATGAGTCCCAACTCCTTCCAGCACCCTCTTCCTGTTTTATTCCTGGCCCCCACCTGGTGGAACAAGCTCCCGGGAGAGCTGCGGACACTGCAGGAGCTTTCAATGTTCCTCAGGGCCAGCAAGACGGAGCTCTTCCGCCAGGTCTATGGTTGAGGCTGGGGCTGCTGTGGTCCATCGACTGCTCTCCCCCAAGCTTCTTCTTGAACACCGTTGACCTCCTTCTCCTCCACCCCCCCCTTTTTAGGAAGGGGGTAGGGAGGGGATTTTATTATTGCACCGCCATGCTGTGATGTTTTTAAGTCTTTTAATGGGAGTTTTAATGGTGTTTTAAGACACTGTAACCCGCCACGAGCCATTTGGGAGTGACGGGAAATAAATAAATAAATTAATTAATTAATATAATAATAATAATAATAATAATAATAATAATAATAATAATAATAATAATAATAATATGTTCAGATAACTTCCTGAACCTGAACTTATCAAAATGAGCATTTTTGACAGGCACAGGTTCAGGAAGTTATAGAACAGATTCTGTGCAAGCAAAAAATAACAAGAACATAGGGGACTTCCCCCAGGTGCTCTTTTACATGTCCTCCAAGTTTGGTGTCTCTAGCTTGTACAGGATTCATTATATACACTCCTGAATCTCCTGAACCTGTACTTGTCAAAATGACAGGCAGTAATTTCCCTAGAAAGCACTTTCCTGGGGGTACCTTTGGAGGTGGGGGAATAATTCATGTCATATAAATCAAATCACTTCAAATCTTGGAGGGCAGGTAGAGGAGAAACAGTTGGAGATTCCCTTCAAATTTGGTGTCTTTAGCAAGCCAGGGTGTGTGGGGTGGGGTTTGGGCTGTTCTACCACCTCATGAACTGAATCAGCTTGTGAGGTGGGTAAATGTTCATGCCAGTCTGTGGTTCATGATATGCAGCATGTCATAAGCCACAAACCAATGGCTGTCACATCATTTATTCTGGCAGAAAGTGGGTTAATTGTGTCCTTTGCCCATGAAAGAATGGGTAGAAATAATGTAGAATATGGATGGAAGTAATATTGCTGGCCCTTCAGTCCCAGATCATTAGAAAGCATGTTCCCCATTCAAAATTAATTGCTAACTACAAGTCTAGAAGACTCACAGGAAGTTCTAGTATTAATCATCATGCAATTCCCTAATGCAATTCCCTAATGAATTTAATTAGCAAATTTGCTGCTTCCACCTTCTATTTACTATTCCTTTGTTTGGCATGACCTAACAATATGCCAGAATGAAATCCTTTTTAACCTGATTGATCTGGGAAGATCTTACTTTGTATGGTAGAATTTAAAGATTCTTGTCAATGCTTGCAGTATCATTTTCTTTTTGATCAGTCAGCACAGATGAAAGTAGAATGGCAGAAAAAGTCATAGCATAGTCAAATTCTTAAAGATGACCTGTCATTCATTGTTCTAAAAGGCCATCAGCTTCAGAAATGCATGTTGCTTATTCAGTATAAACAGAATAGAAATGTCACTCTCTACACCTAATGTCCTGACACATTCAGTCAGCTGAATGACAGTGACACAAAATGAAACAAGTTCTACAGTCATAAGGCAATAACAGTGTCATTCTAAGTAGAGTCATACCCATCTAAATCCATGGATTTCAATGGACTTAAGGTTTAACTGTGCTTAGGATTCCACTGTAAGTAAACAATGTGGTTATAGGAAAGAAGAAGAGCTGGATTTGTTATACCTCACTTTTCGCTACCCAAAGCAGCTTACAAACACATTTCCCTTTCTCCTCACAAGAGACACCCTGTTAGGTAGGTGGGGCTGAAAGATCTCTGAGAGAACTATGACTAGCCCAAAGTCATCCAGCTGGCTGAGATGTGGAGTGGGAAATCAAGCCCACTTTTCCAGATTAGAATCCACCACTCTTTAACCCAGGGGTCGTCAAACTGCGGCCCTCCAGATGTCCATGGACTACAATTCCCAGGAGCCCCTGCCAGCATTTGCTGGCAGGGGCTCCTGGGAATTGTAGTCCATGGACATCTGGAGGGCCGCAGTTTGACGACTCCTGCTTTAACCACTACACTCAAAGCCACTGAAGTTTGCCTTATTAACCAAAAACAAGTCTGAGAGATCCTAAACTGGAACCAAAATCCTGTCACAAAAAGAGGGGTGGCAATTTTCTCTGAGTCGCCTCTCATACATGGCACGTGGCATCTTGTGGAATGCTTCCAGAAGACCACCACCTGCATTTTGAAGAGCACAGAAGACAGACAGGAGATGGGAAAGTTCCATTCTAAGAGAAGCGCTTAGGGACCCAACTAGCTGAAGTCTCCTGCGTTCTAGATTTCAAATGCTAAATTCCACAAGCTGGAAGCAAACGAGATTCAAAAATAATCTGGAAAGGCAGAAAGCCTTCCTGATAATTATTTAATGATTAAAATATATGCTAGCACGAAGCACATGGGCCATGTCAGGTCATATGTTTAGAAGCAAATATAGCATTCAGTACCTTCCATAGAAATTACAAAAAAATATGTCATGTCAAAATTATTCACAGTAAATACATATTAAGACTACTCTCATTAAGATAATTAAGGGGAATTTTGAAGATGTGGAAAACAAGTGATTACCCAACTAGATGTCCAAACACAGCTATCCTCAACTGTCCTTTATGAATACGGGGACAATTTTCTGTCTGTCCAATCAATCTGGGTTTGTTAATAAGATTAAAGGGACTGTCTTCTATTCCAACATTTAAATCTTAACAGCTGTTTGGTAACCATAGAAACAGATTGACCACTTAGTGAGAACTTCCTCCCCTGCCTGTGATTAAATCTAGAATTTTTATCTTGAAACTAAACATCAGTCTAATCTGATTTCTTTATACAAGATTATATAATTAATAAATGTACCAGCTGGGGCAGCATTAAAATAAGGCAGCACGCCTCAGACAGCAAACCACAGGATACTTATACCTCAGATGATCGCGCAGAACTGCTGGAAGCAATACAGTCATGCTGCTAGAAGCAATATGATCACTGGGATTTTCCCACCCACTGTAATTGGTGCATGCAGCAGGAGCGCCCTCATTCTTAAGCATATTTTGTTGCTTGTATATCTGGCCTGCTGTCATCATACCTTTATGAATTTTAATAATAAGGGATTTTAGGAGATTATCCCAGAACTATAAAAATGCATAAACAACAGAGTGTTATAGAAACCAGGAAGCAATTTTTCCAGCCCTTTGAAACAATCCCCTCCACTTTCGTAAAATGCGGACGAATGCAATAGAGAGTGACAGTGGTGCTTTACTGAATTTAATGTATGATGAGTTCCTGACACAGGCCCATTATGCACGGCCGCCGAAACGGCGATTTCGGGTCACATGGAAAACGCGGAGGGGGAAGACGCGACGCATACCGGTTATACACGGGGCGGGGCGCGACGGCGGCAAAACCCAGAGTAACCGATTATGCACGCGCCGATCCGGGCGCCGCTTCTGGTTGCGCCCCGCTCACCCGGAAGCTGCGCTTTCTTCCGCATTTCACTGACGCGGCTTTTTCGGCGGCATGCACCGAAGCTGCAGCCGGTTGCAGCCGGCTCCGTGCGTTATCCGTGATTTTAGTCGCCGCCATTCCACCCCGAATGTGCGCTAAAACCCCCGTGCATAATGGGTCACACAGATGCACACAGATAGCCCAAAGCTCAAAGCAGGAGAAAACACAAATATGTGGTTTTGTTTCAAACTAAGCTAGAAAAAGTTTGATCAAACCAAAGGCCAATGGCACTGTAAAGACTACCAGAATTTGTTTTTCAAAATGAGCTTTCGTGAGTCACCTCTGGAAATCAAACCGAGAATACTTCTTTACAGTAAGGGCTCCAAGGGGTGGAAGAGGATTCAAAGCAGAGCATCTGAACTGCCCCCCCCTTTTGACCTGTCTCATAGCACAAGACTCTCAATGTGATTTCCAGACATGTCTGAGGAAGTAGGCAGTGATTCACAAAAGATCATATTGAAATAACTGTTATTTCTTTGAGGCACTACTGGACTTTTGTTTTGCCCCTTTGTAATAGACTAAGTTTGATCATTTATTTTATTTGCTTAGAAGTTCCTGTGCCACATTTCTACCCAATTCAGGGTCCTCAAAGTAGTTTGCAGTTTTTAGATATAGAACTGCTGGATAAAGGATTTGCTAGCAAGTGTGAAGTCATTCATACCTGGAAACTATTACTGTCAGTTATCAATCACAACCAAGAGAAGAGTTCCTGTGTGTGAGCTACTCTCAATACATTTGCATTCTCTGCTGTGAGTCTCACCTGATAAAATGGCCTGCCTGATGAGGTCAGGAAGAACTCATAAAACTGAATTGTTCACCAAGGTATTTCCATACAGGTTAAGGGGGTTGTCGTTATTGTCTGTGAATTTTTAGGTAGTTTTCATTGCAATGCTTATTGTAGAAGTTGAATGAGTTTTGCCGCATTCATCTTCAGTTTTGCAATCCTGCCTAATTATTATGCATCATGCAGTTTTTCTAGGCTTTCTCTAATTTTGAAATCAATGTTTTTATTAGATACTTTTTTCTGTGTAATCATCCTTGACATTCAGGAAACATGATAAACCCGGGTCCTCCAAAATGACACACATGGGTGCAATGGAACCTGTTAATATTTCTTCTTGAAAGGCAGGGTTTGTTATTGGCTACCCTCATTCAAACAAAAGGATTTTGCACAACCACAATAGCATCTGCAGCCACTGGAGGGTTAGGAGAACTAGCAAGCACTTGTGTAGTTCCATTCTCCTATCAGGCCTGTATTCTTTTTATTCTCCCTTCTCTTTCTTTTGTTCTTCCCTCCCTTACTTTCCCTTCTCTTTCTCTGTGTCACCCCTTAGGCTTTCCTACACTTAGGTATCCTTCTATGAATCTTTTGTAAATTAAGGTGGGAGGGATTCTGTTTGGCTCCACTTAGGCCTATTATGCACGGCCGCTGAAACGGTGGCATGGAGAACGAGGAGGAGGAAGAAGCGAAGTAAACCGATTATGCACGGGACGGAACACAACGGCGGCAAAACCCAGAGTATCCAATTATGCACGCAGATACTCCGGAGTCGCTTCTGGTTTCGCCCTGGTCCCAGGAAGCTCCACTTTCTTCCCCATCTCGCTAATGTGGCTTTTTCGGCGGCATACGTTGACTCTGCACCCGGTTGCCGCCTGCAGCGTGCATAATTGGTGATTTTAGCCGCCGCCATTCCACCCCGAATGCAGACTTTCCACTCCGTGCATAATGGGCCTTACAGTTACTTTTTTTTGCTTTGGCTCCACCTCCTTTGACAGCCATTTGGGCTTTGGCTCTCACTGCCCCATCTCTGAATGACAAGGTACTTGCAGATTCAGAAAGGCTGATGCATAAATAAATATCTTTAGAAGGACTATTTCCATTTTCTATCCATTTACATGTCATGTTTGTGGAACTGGAAGAGGCAGTTGGATGGGCATTGCTGAGACAGACTCTTCTCATATCATGGCTGTCTCTCAAATGCTGTCTCCATAAACAGTTCTTTCCTAAGCAAGCCTAGAATCATAGAGTCATAGAATCATAGAGTGGGAAGGGACATCCAGGGTCTTCTAGCCCAACTCCTTGCACAATGCAAGAAGTCACAACTACCTGCCCACCCATAGTGACCTCGAGTTCATGCCCCAGTGATCTGCCAACAAGAAATATCCAGAACCCAGCCTGGCCTGGAGGAAATTCACCTACCATCCCATAGTGGCAATTAGAAATTCCCTGAGTATGCAAGGAAGGGCCACAAGAGACAAACACTGGCACAGCCCTTCCTGTCCACCCACTAACATTCTGCCTAAGTTCATAAATGGCCAACTTTGCTCACAGACTTCAACTTCCTTCATCCTCAGTGCCAGAAACTGTTCTCAGCAGTGCTTGTCTCCCAGACATGCACGAGTATGAAATTTTTCAGTACTTTCATGACCCTACTCCATCCCTGGACAGTACTCAGCCTCTTAAAAATAAAGTTGTAGGCATTCTTCAAAAGAATGCCTACACCCTATGGGACACTGTTACCCATAGGAAAGAGCAAAGAAGCCAACTGTGAATGTCTTTCTGATATTACATTTAATGTACAGTTCCAAAGCTGGGGTTTCTTTTTCTTCTCTATAATTTAATAACAAGGGACTGTGATGCATCCTGTCTTCTAAGGAGCAGTGGAATATGTTATGGACACCGCAGACTGATAAGTCTTACCTTCCATGTGTCTCCAAGATTAATAGGTGCCATAAGTGTGCTGCACGTAATATTACTACTCCATGATAAGAATCATGATGATGCTATAATACAGTGAGTTGTAGACACAGTAAAAAAACAGGGCAGATCTAGTAGATAAAAGGGAACAATCTTCCCTAGAAGCAAGCCCCATTAAATTGAGTGAGGCTTATTCTCCGGAATACATTCTTAAGATAGCAAGCAATGGAACTACAACATTTTCCCTTTCTTCTTCAGAATTTTGATCTCTATTTCAGTGTATTTTTATGGTTAGTCTCCTTTGTACTTAGCCACACACGTGAGAAAAACTGGGATATTGTCAGTGCTATAGTTATACTTATCTTATGTTCAACCCAAATGATCAGAATTCCACACACACACAATTAAATTGCATGCTTAAATATCAGCATATAATTGCCCACACATGTAGATGGAAGGAAACTTTTAGAAGCCAATTCAAATGTTTAGTGATCCACATTAATGTAGGGGGTTATAGGTTGATGAAAATGATATTACCTTTTAATAGAAGTAGACAGGTGATGATATTTTCGTTTGGATTTGAATTTGCTTTCACTTTTACTTCATTTTAGTTTTCCACTGATCTCTGTGGGATAGCCTACACCTTTCTTAGGTTGGTACTTTCTCATCCCCTAGATATCCAGGTG
This sequence comes from Paroedura picta, assembly GCF_049243985.1. Taxonomy (NCBI): domain Eukaryota; kingdom Metazoa; phylum Chordata; class Lepidosauria; order Squamata; family Gekkonidae; genus Paroedura; species Paroedura picta. The sequence goes on from NC_135377.1 coordinate 27,004,806, forward strand.
CTTCTACTGTGAAGACTACCGCTGTTTTGCTCCCCAAAGAAACAGAATGATTACTCCTGCTTTGATTCCCCAAAGAAGCAGAAGCAAATCCACTTCCTCCTAAGATTCTCTACCAAAAGAGACTTATGGATCAGGGTCAAGGCAGAAAAGTAAGAAGACTAATGTAGTTAAACAAATGTGACCATGTGGGTCTGGTCACCTACAGATTACAGAAACGTGATTACTGTGAAAGAACAATTAATTCAACACCCAATATTGGCACAAGGAGTTCCAGTTGCATTGGCACTACCGGATGGAACAGTCATAAGAAGTGGTCACTGTACTATTATCTTCTTGCTCCAGTTATGATCGCCCCTAAGGCTTTGGATTCCTCCTTGCCTAGAAACACAGAAAGGACTTCTCCTGCATGCACTGCCTGCAAAAACATTTGAGGACTGGATGGTCTTCAAAATATTTGCCCATGCCCTACACCCCAAAATATATTTGTCCTGTTCCTGACATTGATGCTCTAGCAACAGTGGTGCTTTATGTATGCTTCTCATTATGACATTGTTGTTTCAAATGATAATACACAAAAATTCCACATAGGACAGATCTAGAATCTAGTTTCCTAATTTATATTGTAAAATTGTATATGATTAGAACCCCTTTAACAATATGAATCTACACAAAAAAAGTCCTGCTTAAATACTCTTGGGCAAATTCCTATATAATGCTATATTATCATTGTAAATTGATCCCTAAGTAATAATCAGCATCATCTACTCTATATCCAGGGAAAGGAAGATGGGAAAGACACAGAGAAACAGAGAGAAGATTAGAATGAAAATCAATTAATACCACTCAAACAATACAATCTTGGATAAATCTTAGGAAGGAATCATAGAGACAATATGTAGATTCAAATATGAGAAAAGAACAGTGGATGGGATAATCTTTCAGGTATTCCATCCACAGATTCTGCAGCAAATGAGCTCAAAGCAGCATTACCCTGTAACAGTGTATACCTGATGATGCATTACCAAATTGTGGCACCATTAAACAAAGCCCTATGGCAGGGATTCTCTGTATGTCACATTGCTGCCTGATGTTCTTGCAATGCCAGTTGCCCAGCAGGGTTGCCAATTATGAAGATTCTTGCAGTCTCCATCCCCTCTAGCTTAGAATTCCAATATAGTAGAGCAGCCCAGCCTTAGGCAAGCATCTGGAGAAAAAAAAACAGAAACACAATTGTATTTCTCTCAATTCAGCTGTAGTCAATACAACCATTAAAACAAAACTGACTCATATTTTGCATTAAACAAAACTAAATACACCTCTTTGTCATTTACTAATAGTTCTAGTTGCAATGTAGTAGTAGTAGTAGTAGTAGTAGTAGTAGTAGTAGTAGTAACTTTATTTTTATAGCCCACCCTTCCCAGTTGGCTCAGGGTACGTAACAACAGGATTCATACAATTAACTTTACATTGATAAACAGTTTAAACATTTTAAATTAAACTGTTGATTAAAGTAATTATATTCATATTAGCTTAAGGGGACCAGATTTTAACATTGGTAAAGTGGCACACCATTGACCGGGGGGGGGGCGGTTCTTGATTAAAAATTTGGTCTATATGGAGCAACAAAAAGTTTCATAGAATGCATAGAACGCAAAAATAGTATTGTAATATATATATATATATTTAATTTCAACACAAGTACAATTTGCCAGGAACCCCCAGATGTCCCTCCTAAAGTGGGTCAATCTCGTCACATTACACTAGCTGCAAAGCCCATTCATAAGAATGGGCTTTGAAAGGGTCCTTCCTGTCAGCGCTGAGGGCAATGAGGGGTGGGGGTGGGGGAGAGGGAGTGCCTCTTGGGGGCCTGGCAAGCAGAACCGATGGCTCTGGGAGGCCCTGGGTGTGCTTTCTAGGCCTTTGGGAAGTACCCCCTTTCCCCCCAAAACCCCCCTCGGCCTGATGGGTCCCCAGAGGCCTGGAAAGCACACCTGGTGCGCTTTAGAGGCCTTTGGGAAGTGCTCTCTTCCCCCCCCCCACCCACCCTTGGCCGGATGGCTTCCCGGGGGGAGGGGTGGAAAGCACACCCGAGGTGCTTTGCAGGCCTTTGGGAAGTGCTCTCTTTCCGCCTCCCCCCCTCCTTCAGCCGGAAGGCTCCCCAAAGTCCTGGAAAGCACAACCAGGTTAACTCAGGGGCTTTTCGCATGCCTTCAAAATCGCACAATGGTTGCCAATTGAAAACGCTACTGATTTGCCATTATGCACAACGTCGTTGACAATCTGCCACACACCTGAAACCGATCCGCAAAAAGCGCTTCCTTGTAGCACTTTCAGGGAAATCCCCAAAAGTGGATTCACCCTCCGGAAAGCGCTACACTCCTGCAACCAATCTGCAACACTAGCGGGAAAGTTCTGTGCATTACCATTGTTGTCCCTCCCCCTGGCTCTCTCCTCTGATCTTCCGGCGAAGCGATCGCCATTTTTTTTTCTCCGAGCGAGCGAAGTTCAACCCACCAGCAAGCCTGTTTAGAGGCTTCCCCGGCTTCAGTCCCTCCCCAGAGCTGTTTAGTCACTAAGCACAAACAACAGAGAAGCCCGTTTGCTGATGTATTTTCCCTTTATTTTTTACATTGTTTTCGGCCGAAAATCGGGCCCGTGAGGGGGGGGGGATTTTTTTTTTCACTTGGGGGGAGCGTGGCAACGATGAAACGACAGCTCAAACATACCTGCCAGCTGATGGGTCTCTCCGTTGCAACGAATCAACACATATTCGTTGCAATGGGTGTGTGTTTTTTTTAAACCTTTTTTAAAGGGAAAGGGGCTGTTTGGGAGCATGCTAACGGCTGCCCATTGGCTGCTTGACGGCCAGGGGTGGGACGAGCTCGGCAATAGTGCTTCCTTTCTAGCGATTTTTGCTGAGACCGGAAGCTTGTGGGAAACAATAGAAACGCAACTGGATTCCACTACAAAGTCAGGTATGCATAATGACGAATTGCACTATTTTAAATGGCGATTTTTCGTTCAGCAAACAATTTGCTACAAGGATCCCGGTGCGGAAAGCCCCTCAGTTTCATCAGAACTTGGAAGCTAAGTAGCATCAGCCCTCACTAGTGCTTGGATGGAAGACTACCAAGGCATACCAGGGTCATGATACAGACACAGACAACAGCAGATCATCCCTGAATGTCCCTTGCCTTTAAAACCCCACAACGTTGTCATATGTCAGCTATGACTTGACACCAGCAGCAGCAGCAACAAATAGCTTTCTTCTTACATGCCTGGCAGGAAGCAAGTTGAAAGCTAAACCCCTCATCATCTTAGATAACTCTGCAGTAATCTCAAGCACTCTATTTGTTATTAATACTTAACTTGTTCCAGGCCTGGTCTGTGATATTTCAAAACATGGTCTAGGTAAATCTTGTGCGTTGCATTCATTGTACAATGCAAAATGGTGCTGTTATGAATGCTTCCTTTTTCTACCACTATGGATTAAGATGGGATTTATAGGAATCTCATCACTAAGGTTCCAGCACAGCCTTCACTGAAATGAAGTAATTAGTGGGCAAAATTTGTTCCCTGCTTCAATGGTGAGAAAACAACAGCCAAAAAAAGGCCATTCTAACAGGAAGTGAGAGTCCAAAATTAAGAGGAGGATAAAGTTTGTTCCACTAGAGGAACCAAACCTCCTTGTGTAGATCTTTGAAATTTTGGAAACGGGGACAGTGCTGTTATGGTTCAATCTGCAAATGATTAGGATTACTACTTTAAAAGGAATATGAACTAATAGAATCTGCATCACGCAATAAGATAAGCCATGAGATAATCTTTTCTATTAAATATTATGGTTTGCATAGTGTGTTTTTTCATACCTTCATAATTTCCCAAACCAAAATGTAGTAAGTTTGCCAAATCTTGACTCACAATGCTTTGCAAAAAAACTAAAAAATGCAAGACTACCTAAACTATTTTACAATATCTGAATATAAAATAATGTGAATTACTTACTAGTAATTGGTCAACATTTTGTATTCTTCTGGTTATTGTATTTTCCTGCTTTATTAATCTGCAACTGCCTTTCAGTACTTTCAAATATATTGCATGGTTTCAGCTCATTTAAAATCACTGGGGCATTTTATTGTGCTGGTATTTTCATAAAGATTACAAATAACACAATCTAGCCAAATCCAAATGATAGGCCCCAGAGGATAGACAGCTTGTTTTTATGTTTCTAAATTTCCGTTGCATCCATATCTTGTCATTGACATTTCTAAGGTTGCTGAGGAAAAATACTTTAAAACGAATTTTCACAAAGCTTATAATATTACATCAAAAAGAATAGTAAAACCAAGGTAACTCCTAGATCCCAATTGAAAGCAGAATTCCAGAGAAAAGCTAGAAGAGATAAAAATGCCTCTTTAAATGAACAGTGCAAACAAATAGAAGAAAACAATAGAATGGGGAAAACCAGAGATCTTTTCAAGAAAATTGGAGATATGAAGAGAACGTTTCATGCAAAGATGGGTATGATAAGGGATCAAAATGGTAGGGACCTCACAGAAGCAGAAGAGATTTTTAAAAGGTGGCAAAATTATACAGAAGAACTATACAAGAGTAAGCTTAACATCCCTGATAACCACAATGGGGTAGTTACTGACCTGGAGCCTGACATCCTGGAACGTGAAGTCAAATGGGCCTTAGGAAGTCTGAGCAACAATAAAGCTAGTGGTGGTAACAGCATTCCAGTTGAACTATTCAAAATCTTAAAAGACGATGCAGTAAAAGTGTTACACTCAATATGCCAGTAAATTTGGAAAACTCAACAATGGCCACAGGATTGGAAAAGGTCAGTTTACATTCCAATTCCAAAGAAGGGCAATGCCAAAGAATGTTCAAACTACCACAATATTGCACTCATTTCTCATGCTAGCAAAGTTATGCTCAAAATTTTACAAGCTAGGCTCCAGCAATATGTGGGCTGAGAACTTCCAGAAGAACAGGCAGGATTTCAAAGAGGCAGAGGAACTAGAGATCAAATTGCCAACATACACTGGATCATGGAGAAAGCTATGGAGTTCCAGAAGAACATCTACTTCTGCTTCATTGACTATGCTAAAGCCTTTGATTGTGTGCAGCACAACAAATTGTGGCAAGTTCTTGAAGAGATGGGAATACCAGAACATCTTATTTGTCTCTTGAGAAGCTTATATGCAGGTCAAGAAGCAACAGTGAGAACTGAACATGGAATCACTGATTGGTTCAAAATTGAGAAAGGAGTTCGGCAAGGCTGTATACTGTCGCCTTGTATGCGGAGCATATCATGAGAAAGGCGGGATTAGAGGAGTCACAAATTGGGATCAAGATTGCAGGGAGAAATATCAACAACCTCAGATATGCAGATGATACCACTCTAATGGCAGAAAGTGAAGAGGAACTAAAGAGCCTGTTGATGAGGGTGAAGGAGGACTGCAAGGCAAACAAACCGGTCAGTCCTAGAGGAGATCAGCCCTGACTGCTCCTTAGAAGGCCAGATCCTGAAGATGAAACTCAAATACTTTGGCCACCTCATGAGAAGGAAGGACTCCCTGGAGAATAGCCTTATGCTGGGAGCGATCGAGGGCAAAAGAAGAAGGGGACGACAGAGAATGAGGTGGCTGGATGGAGTAACTGAAGCAATAGGTGCAAACTTAAATGGACTCCAGGGAATGGTAGAGGACAGGAAGGCCTGGAGGATCATTGTCCATGGGGTCACGATGGGTCGGACACAACTTCGCACCTAACAACAACAACTCCTGGATAAAGACAACAAACAAGTTGTATAGGCTATTTTGCATCATTATTTTCTGAGAACCAGAACAAAAATGTGGAATGACTTAGCCTTATGTTGAAAATTGCATTTTTAATTGGCTATCTAATTAAGGCTATCTAATTTTGATACTAGATAACTGGCCTCTTCTTAATTCTTGGGTTTTACAAAGTTACTTCCTAGGCCCCTACTCTGTCCTCCCACTATTCTTCCTATTGCATCAATCTTTCTCTCTCTAATTATTGACTTGGCTTCTTGGCTGTCAGTTCAATTTAATTAGTGGTAATCTATTATTTAAAAATTGTCAAGCAAAGAAAGAAATCTCTCAACAATCCCTTCCAGGGCATGGAATTTAACAAATATTCATTCTCTCCTTCTCTAGAAGCCGTTCTTATTTTAAATATAAACTTCTTAACATACTACCAGTGCCATCATAACAACAGCTACATCCTTCTAAGTCCATTGACTTCAATGGTCTTAGAAAAATTTAACTGTGCTTATGAAGGTACTATAAATGATCTAAGGGCTGACAACAAAATACTTAAAAAATAATACAAGCAATATTCAAAGGAAACAATGAGGTCTACAGTTTATTCAAAATAACCTGTCTAAACAAAATCTCTTTTTAAGGATATCTTTGTGAGTCCACTGAATTATTTATTTCATTATTTATTTTATTTTTATATTATATTTATATACAACCCTCCCTTGCAGCTCAGGGCAGTTTACAAAGAAAATTCAATGGTACAGTACATGGAAACATCATGATTGTGAAGGTATAATATTTTTAATGGCAGAACTTGTAACAGTAGAATCTTTAATAGTTTAACATTTTAGAACAATTATAATTTTGTAGAACAATTATAATTTTACAGCTGTGCAGTTAACTGCCCTGTGCTTCAGCTCTTCATATGGAGTGTTCAGTTGATGGTCGGATGGGCCTCAGACTCTGTTTTGAGGAGTTGGTTCACTTGTCTCAACCGAAAATTTGGTGGAAGAGCTCCACTTTGCAGGCCCTGCAGAATTCTTTCAGCTCCCACAGAGCACTGATTTCACCTAGAAGCGCATTCCACCAAGTGGGGGCCAGGACACACTCAGGGGGGGTGTAGACAGAAAGACGATCCCTCAGATACTCAGGACTCCTACTGAGTACTGCCTTGAAGGTGATTGTTGTTGTTGTTATGTGCGAAGTCGTGTCCGACCCATCGCGACCCCATGGACAATGATCCTCCAGGCCTTCCTGTCCTCTACCATTCCCCGGAGTCCATTTAAGTTTGCACCTACTGCTTCAGTGACTCCATCCAGCCACCTCATTCTCTGTCGTCCCCTTCTTCTTTTGCCCTCGATCGCTCCCAGCATTAGGCTCTTCTCCAGGGAGTCCTTCCTTCTCATGAGGTGGCCAAAATATTTGAGTTTCATCTTCAGGATCTGGCCTTCTAAAGAGCAGTCAGGGCTGATCTCCTCTAGGACTGACCGGTTTGTTCGCCTTGCAGTCCAAGGGACTCGCAAGAGTCTTCTCCAGCACCAGAGTTCAAAAGCCTCAATTCTTTGACGCTCGGCCTTCCTTATGGTCCAACTTTCGCAGCCATACATTGCAACTGGGAAGACCATAGCCTTGACTAAACGCACTTTTGTTGGCAGGGTGATGTCTCTGCTTTTTAGGATGCTCTCTAGATTTGCCATAGCTTTCCTCCCCAGGAGCAAGCGTCTTTTAATTTCTTTGCTGCAGTCCCCATCTGCAGTGATCTTGGAGCCCAGGAAAATAAAATCTGTCACTATCTCCATTTCTTCCCCTTCTATTTGCCAGGAATTGAGAGGCCGGATGCCATGATCTTTGTTTTCTTGATGTTGAGTTTCAAGCCAACTTTTGCACTCTCCTCCTTCACCCGCATCAACAGGCTCTTTAGTTCCTCTTCACTTTCTGCCATTAGAGTGGTATCATCTGCATATCTGAGGTTGTTGATATTTCTCCCTGCAATCTTGATCCCAATTTGTGACTCCTCTAATCCCGCATTTCTCATTATGTGCTCTGCATACAAGTTAAATAGGCAAGGCGACAGTATACAGCCTTGCCTAACTCCTTTCTCAATTTTGAACCAGTCAGTGATTCCATGTTCAGTTCTCACTGTTGCTTCTTGACCTGCATATAAATTTCTCAAGAGACAAATAAGATGCTCTGGTATTCCCATCTCTTTAAGAACTTGCCACAATTTGTTGTGCTCCACACAATCAAAGGCTTTAGCATAGTCAATGAAGCAGAAGTAGACGTTCTTCTGGTACTCCCTAGCTTTCTCCATGATCCAGCGTATGTTGGCAATTTGATCTCTAGTTCCTCTGCCTCTTCGAAATCCTGCCTGTACTTCTGGAAGTTCTCGGTCCACATATTGCTGGAGCCTAGCTTGTAGGATTTTGAGCATAACTTTGCTAGCATGAGAAATTAGTGCAATGGTGCGGTAGTTTGAACATTCTTTGGCATTGCCCTTCTTTGGGATTGGAATGTAAACTGACCTTTTCCAATCCTGTGGCCATTGTTGAGTTTTTCAAATTTGCTGGCATATTGAGTGTAGCACTTTTACTGCATCATCCTTTAAGATTTTGAATAGTTCAACTGGAATGCTGTCACTACCACTAGCTTTATTGTTGCTCAGACTTCCTAAGGCCCATTTGACTTCACATTCCAGGATGTCTGGTTCCAGGTCAGTAACTACCCCATTGTGTTCATCAGGGATATTAAGCTCGCTCTTGTATAGTTCTTCTGTATAATTTTGCCACCTTTGTTTAATCTCTTCTGCTTCTGTGAGGTCCCTACCATTTTGGTCCCTTATCATACCCACCTTTGCATGAAACGTTCTCTTCATATCTCCAATTTTCTTGAAAAGATCTCTGGTCCTCCCCATTCTATTGTTTTCTTCTATTTGTTTGCACTGTTCATTTAAGAAGGCATTCTTATCTCTTCTAGCTTTTCTCTGGAATTCTGCATTCAATTGGGTGTATCTTTCTCTTTCTCCCTTGCCTTTCACTTCCCTTCTCTCCTTAGCTATTTGTAAAGCTTCCTCAGACAGCCATTTTGATTTCTTGCATTTCTTTTTCTTTGGGATGGTTTTAGTTGCTACCTCTTGTACAATGTTGCGAACCTCCGTCCATAGTTCTTCAGGCACTCTGTCTATCAGATCTAATTCCTTAAATCTATTTGTCACTTCCACTGTGTATTCGTCGGGGATATGATTTAGTTCATACCTGAGTGGCCTAGTGCTTTTCCCTACTTTCTTCAATTTAAGCCTAAATTTTGCAACAAGAAGCTCATGATCTGAACCACAATCAGCTCCTGGTCTTGTTTTTATTGACTGGATAGAACTTTTCCATCTTTGGCTGCAGAGCACATAGTCAATCTGATTTCTGTGTTGACCGTCTGGTGATGTCCATGTGTAGAGTCGTCTCTTGGGTTGCTGGAAAAGAGTGTTTGCTATGACCATTGTATTCTCTTGACAAAATTCTACCAGCCTGTGCCCTGCTTCATTTTGTACTCCAAGGCCAAACTTGCCTGTTATCCCGGTTATCTTTTGGCTTCCTACTTTAGCATTCCAATCCCCCATGATGATAAGCACATCATTTTTGGGCGTTGCTTCTAGAAGGTGTTGTAGTGCTTCATAGAACTGATCAACTTCATCCTCTTCAGCAGCAGTGGTTGGGGCGTAGACCTGGATCACTGTGATGTTGAATGGTTTGCCTTGGATTCGAACTGAGATCATTCTGTCATTTTGGGGATTGTATCCCAAGACTGCTTTTCCTACTCTCTTATTGATTATGAAGGCTACTCCATTTCTTCTGCGAGATTCTTGTCCACAGTAGTATACCTGATGGTCATCTGAATTAAATTCACCCATTCCTGTCCATTTTAGTTCACTGATTCCTAAAATGTCGATGTTCAGTCTTCTCATTTCTTGTTTAACCACGTCCAGCTTGCCTTGATTCATGGATCTGACGTTCCAGGTTCCTATGGAATAAAAATCTTTACAGCATCGGACTGTCTTTTCGCCACCAGTTACTTCGCCACCAGTCCACAACTGAGCGTCCTTTCGGCTTTGGCCCAGCTGCTTCATTCATTCTGGCGCTACTCGTACTAGCCGTCTGCTCATCCCCAGTAGCATATTGGACACCTTCCGACCTGAGGGGCTCATCTTCCAGCGTCATATCGTTATGCCTATTGGAACTGTCCATAGAGTTTTCATGGCAAAGATACTGGAGTGGTTTGCCATTTCCTTCTCCAGTGGATCACCTTTTGTCAGAGCTCTCAGCGCAGGTGTTGGAGTATGGACCAGATGTAGTTTTTTTTAACATTCATATGTTAAATGTTTTTAGGGGAGTTTTTAAAACTACCTCAATGGCAAAATGCATTGTTTTCTGGATTGGTTTGTTTTAAACTTTTTGAAACTCTATAGAAAGCCAACTGCAAATGTTAACTGGCTTGTGGGAAATTAGTCACTATTGAACAGGTGACGGGCAAGGTAGGAAATATATCCCAAGTGTATTTCCAGGCTTTAATAAATTAAATTCCACATCTGGAAATAATAAAGGCTTACTTCAAAACCAAAGGACAATCTTGGCAATTTGTGTGAAGATTTCCAAAATGCTAACAATGTACATTTTTTAAAAAAGTTCTCTTTCATAAATCAAGCATTCTTTATTTTCTAAACTAACAGTGACCAATATCTTTTATATCTCATTCTTAAATGCATTTGATTTCTAGAATGGCATGGAGCTGTTTAAATTAAATTACATATTTATCAGTGAGTTTTAGGAAGGCTAAAAAAATTCTCTCCGATATCTGATAAATCCATAATCAGAAATTAGCATACAATTACAACATAAAAACGTGAACTACAGATAACAATCATAACAAATTATCATGCATTTACAACATGAAAACATATCAAGCAGAGATACAATCAGAGAGAGAAGTACAGTTGATTGGTAATCTAAAAGCAATTAACAGGGTCTTTCAAGAATTAAAAGTCCATACATAAAGCTTTAAAAATCAAAAAGAACCTCGTTCCCCTCCTTTTAACTTGGCACATATGTGTCACTTTCTTACCAAAACTAAGTGGAATTGCTATTGTCTGTCAGGAAGAACTAAGCTCACTTTTATACTTCTTGCAATTAAATTAAACTTATTTCAAAATACATGGGTTTGCTTGAATGGATTTACATTAACTCATGTGCTATGGTTCTTCTAAGTCTGTCTGAAATATACTGTGTGATCCTACCAAAGACTCTTACAAGGTGTAAAAAGGCTACCTAGAATAGTTGTAAGCTAGTTCAGCTCAAATTTCATATTTTATTTGTTTATTTATTTGGTTTTTATACTGCCCTCCCAGTGAGCTGCCTCAGTGCGGTGTACAATATTCAATGGTACCTAGATTAAAGATTAGCTACAACAGCCCCAGTTGAATGGTGTTTGATCTTCCTCTGTAAGACCATGGTTTGGGAGCAGTTTACAATAGGGGAGGGCCAACACATGTTAGTAATGTCACTGGCCCCAACCAAGAGCCTGGTGGAAGAGAACTGTCTTGCAAGCTCTGCGGAACTGTGCCAGTTCTGGCTGAGGCCAGATGTACCTACTTGGGGTCAGGATCCACCAAACAGTTGGTATTTGCAGAGTAAAGTGTTCTTTTGGGCGGATGGGTCTGCATAGAAAGTAAGGAAAGGCTTATTACCTAATAAGGTATCATAAAGATTGGTTACTTTGTCACCTGAGATACGACTGATTGTAGTTTTGTAGTGTTGATATTTCCCGTCTTGTAAGGCTTTTCATACATTGTTTCAGTTACATTGAAGAAGTTGGAAATATCCTCCCTGTTCCTGCTATAATGGGCAGTACAGCTAACCACACTCTAAACTGTGGCTTTGGTGATCTCTACTGTTCCTTTTAGGATAGGTACTCTCTCCAAACAGAGATCAGAGTAAGCTTGTGGGGTTAATCTGAAGCACTGAACATGACAAAGGGAAATAGGACATCAAATCAGAGGAATTGGAGTGGTTTTAAGATGCTTTTCAATGCCTTTTCTCAAATTGCAGTACCTGTTTCTCAAAAGAATTGAAATGAAAGAGCTATTGGTTTGTGGCACAGGTTAAAAGAAAAATACAAAGTTGCAGTTGCCATGGAATTATGATGATTTTAAAAAGTGTTATTTTTAGAGGTGCCTTATGTGCCTCCATGGTTAATAAAGCTTTGATCAAGCGTCTCTCTCAATTAGAGAGAGCCAGTTTGGTGTAGTGGTTAGGAGTTTGGACTTCTAATCTGGCATGCCAGGTTCGATTCTGCACTCCCCCACATGCAACATAACTCCCCACAGGCATATAAGAACCAACTCTTCTTCTTCTTCTAGTGGTTAAAGAGCATGGTGTAGTGGTTAAAGAGCAGCAGGCAATAATCTAAAGAATCAGGTTTGATACTCCACTCCTCCACATGTAGCCATCTGGATGACATTGGGCTAGTCACCATTCTCTTAGAACTGTCATTGCACAGCAGTTCTCTTAGAGCTTTCTCAGCACCACCAACATTACAGGATGTCTGTTGTGGGGAGAGGAAGAGGAAAGCATTTGTAAGCCATTTTGAGACTCCTTTGTGTACTGAAAATCAGGGTATAAAAAAAAACAGCTTTTCTCCTTTAAATTCTCCTTTAAATAGGTTTGTTTTTTAAAGGAAGGGATCTGGTTTAAAAAATAAAACTAATTGAGATTATATATTCATTAAATTTAATCTCTGATACTTGTGGCCCTTCCTGCCCTTCTCCACCAACTTCTTTTTCCACATACCAAAAGAAGAGTCAGATCATTTCCGCACAAGGAATTTGCCCCTTTCCAGCCTCTCATTGTTTGTGGGTTTTAATGCTGCTTCCTCACAAGGCTGGCAGCAATCCACAGCTGTGCAGGGGTTGGTGCGAGTTTTTGTCCCCTTTGCCCTGCAGTGAGGGAAAGCAATAGAATCCGCTTCCCCTTTCTTGTCACAGTGAACAACAAAGTGAAAACTGGGGCAAGGCTGTCTGAAAGAACATGTGACAGTCTCGGTAGCATTTTTTTCCCACTCTCTCACCCACCCTCCGCTCTACATTTCTGGATCACAGGGATTTTTTTAATGGTGTCATCTGCTTTGCAACATGAATGCAAACCGGCATGCCCATGTACCTGTGGAAATAAAATGTCATGTCATGTTCTCCTCAAAGTACAGAGTTATATATTGGGTGCAGCCAGAAACCCTATCTAACACATCTTCGTATTTTTGTTTTCTGGTGGGAGGTCATGAACAGGGAAAGAGGGGAGGGCATGCCATGCAGCAGACCTCTCCCCATTAGCATGGAGTCTGTGTCCTGTATTTTTATTTTGTATTGTGAACACACAAGACAAGTTTATGAATCCCGAAAAGAAATCAAGAAAAATGCTTTATTGTTGTTGCGGGCCCTCATAGCAACACGGAATTTTCCTTTAAAAATTAATAATTTCAGGGCTTGGGAGGATTTGAGTCCCCAAAACCACCGCTGAGAGAGGATTCATGGCTTACATTGATTGACAGCCCAAGGAGCAGGGGGAAACCTGTGGGTTGTCTATGCTTCTGGCTTCGCCTCGTTGGGAAGGGAAAAATGTGACAAGACAGTGGAATAACACAGGAGGGGTCTCCCATCAGGGAGTGGCCAAATGGATGGTTTACAATCGTGTTTTTACAAGTAAGACGTAGCATTTGTTGTCCGCCTCGGTGCGGAAATGGTCTCAGATTTTAAAGCCCACTTTGCACTACCTGGAGAGGTTTCAAAGTTGCGTGAAATCACCGTCCTTTCCTCTCCCCACAACAGACACTCTGAGAGATAGGTGAATCTAAGAGAACTCTGAGAGAACTGTGATTAGCCCAAGGTCACCCAGCTAGCTGCATTTTGGAAAATGGAGACTGAAATCCAGTTTTCCAGATCAGAGACCACTCATTTTAACTACTAGACTATACTGGCTGTAACAGAACTTGGCTCCCTCATGGGAGAGCTAATCAGAAGGTGTAAAACAGTATATTTGGCAGTACATCTGTTTGCTTAAAATATTTATTCCACTTAATCTCCTCAGTAGTGGGACAGAAGGAGGCATGGTGTAGCCTCAGTCAGAGGCAGTTTATCCTAATAACACATGTGGCATATGCAATGGGCCCTGCAGCTCCGGGGGCTCCACAGTAATGTAGGTTTAGGGGGCCTTAACACTGTGATTGCTAGGGGATTGTCATACTTAAATGGGAGGCCACAAAGGAAGAATCTGAAGACAAAGGCAATGGCAAGCCACCTCTGCTACTCACTTGCCTCAACAGCCCCTTAGGATAAATTGGTTGCAACTTGACAGCACATAAGCACATAGGTATCCTTCAGTGTCAAGCCAACTGACAAAATGCCCCACACACAGACACAAGCGCTATCAAATTTTATTCTGTCCTTGACCCAGAACATGGACTAGGAAGGCAAGCAGAAACAAAGGTAATAGCTGAGCACTACAAAGATATATGCTGATAAACAAAAGCTTTCTTTAGAAAAAAAGCCTAGAGCAGATCTTTTGGGGATCTTTTATTGGGTGTCTTCTAGGGCAGGGGTCCCCAACCCACGGGCCGCGGCCCAGTGCCGGGCCGCGTAGGCCTCGGCTCCTTCTTCCCTTCCCCCCCCCCGAAGTGAGAAGCTCGCCAGGCCGCGAGCAAATCGGCCGCCAAAGCGGCCGATTAGCTCGCGGCCCGGCAAGCTTCTCACTTCGGGAGGGGAGGGAAGAGAAGCTTGCCGAGCTGCTTTAGCGGCTGATTTGCTCGCGGCCCGGAGGGACCGGGAGGGAGAGCCGCGGCCGCTGGCATGGTGGCGGCGCAAACGCACATGCGCGGACTGCCGCACATGCGCGTTTGCGCCCCTGCCGGGTGCAAACGCACATGTGCGGCAGTCCGCCCATGCACGTTTGTGCTGGGGCTGCCACGCATGCGCGGGCCCCCGGACCGCCCTCTCCTTCCACTATGCCGCAGCGGTCCGCAGCAAGCGAAAGCTTCCGGACCGCTGTTCTAGGGGATGCATGAGCCCTCTCCAATAATCAACAAGATACCAGCATCTCACAAACTACCAGTAGGAGACCCCTGGAGTAAAGATGACCTGTATGTTCCCAAATAATTTTCCTTCTACTTATTTTATTTCTTTAAAATGTTTATATGCCACTTAGCCACCCAAAGAAAGTCCCCAGGGTGAGGGATATTAAATATGTATAGGAATGTGTATTTTAAGGGAAATAAGTCATTTGTAGAGTTGTAATCAATACTTGTAAGAATAATAATGGATTGCTGTTGATTTTGACTAAGTCAGGAGGGTGCAACACTTGTGTTTGAAACATCACAGAAAAAAATACTAGATCTGCTTAGCATGGCTTTGGGGGCCCTTCTATTTTAACTGAAATTCTAAAACACAGAAAACTATGGATCAAAATGAGGCAGGCCACTGATGACAAGTGCAAATTATTTCCAACCTCTCCATGTTGTTATGATAACCTAGACAGGGAAGGCAGTGGAGGAAATTTGCTTGACCCATTTTAATATTTGATGAGGAAGTGCTGTGCTTAAAAATATCATATCTTTGGGGGATTGTTTAACTGATAGTATCCAAAATGTTCAAAGGGGAGCTTCTAAAGCTGAGCATAATACGTTTTGGATAATAACTGGAAGCTCATTAATTGCTGCTCAACTAAGCTTGAGTTACCATTTTTAAAAACCTTCTGAAAGCATTCAACTCTGCTCCTTTGCTGTCGATTTTACTTCCTCATTATAATGCTGTTTTCATATAACACTGCACAATGTATTTTTAATGGAGGAAGCTTCAGCAGGACATGTTCAAATTAATTCTAATTTTGACAACCGGTTCCACTGGAAAACAAAATTTTAAGGGGGAAATTTAAAGGGTCCTTCTGAACCAAGTAGTAAATTTGAATTGGAGTGAATCCAAAGTACCATTAGAGGTAGACAGAGTATACCTAGCACTATTCTTCCCATGGAATATAAACTATAGTCATGTCCCATCTAGTACAGTGACCTGATGAAGTCAGCATTGAAGGAAATGGTGTGAGGTGAAGCTGCTGGCTCATGCTACTAGTTTTGCCTACTACTTCTTGTCTTGGTGGGGAATCTTTTGATTGCTGCAACAGGGTTGGGGAGCCATGTTGGATCTGGGAGAGGTACAGCAATGGCTACAGCTCTTCCCCACTGTGTACCCATTCTGTCCACTGGCTTGCTAGAATTAGTAATTGGCAGCTTCGCATTGACATCAACCAGCTAGCCAGGCTGGGTCTCCACTTTAAGTTTTAACTCGGTTGAACCCTGGCAGACAAACTTCCTTGCATTTGATTATGTTTTCTTAGCATACTGCTAATTTGATAAAGAGGATAGCCTCTCCACAAGAGAAGAATGCTGACTACAGTGTACCTTGAGATCCAGCCCACAAAGTATAGGTCAATTGTCCATGTTCCTTCCCTATCAAATTGTAATCTAATTTATTTGCTGAGATGCTCAGAATGCCTTCCTTCCAATGTTATTATGGCATCAGCTCTATGAGGTAAGTTAACAAAAAATATTGAGTGGCCAAAATCCATTTGTAAATATGCATTTGAATCTGACTCTTCATTAAATCAATAACTTTGAGCATAACAAAACAAATCCATAAGAACTAGTGAAACAAAACTCTGGGATCTGTTTTCACTTTGAGGATAGATGGACCTAGGCAAGTCATACAATTTGTTTTTATATCCCTTTTGAGTTGGGTCTGGGTAGTATGAGGAGAGACCCAGAGGGAATATTTCTCTGACAGCCCTTGACATTATATCCAATCACTACACCACTGTCATGTGCCAAGATCTTATGTAAACAGATGTTGACCATCAATAAAAATGGCTAAAGTACCATTTCTAGCCAATTTTAGCTTTTTAATTAGTGAATCGCTTACAAAGGCAATCCATTTCTACTAATATCCCCCAAATAAGTGGATTTCTGTTTTCTTCTAAGGTCAGAAACAGGCTTCTCAGTCCTAAACACAATTTATTTAGAAGCTGATCGTTAAAACAACCCAAGCCACGATCACTAGAGGAGCAAAGTCCTTCCTTTGTTTAGGCACTTCTGGGTGAGATGTGCCCCTGGAAGAATTTGCTTGGTGTTATTCTTCACTGGTGGCTCCCAAAGAAGCCCAAGTTCCTAAGAGACTGGGAAATGTGCAATGTAGTTACAACTTCATTAAAAAGAAAAGTGTCTTTTTGAGGATACCATTTGCATTTTATAACTTGCATACCAATTCCAGCAGAGTGTTTTTTTAGCCTGTACAAAATGAGTATCCAAAAGAACAAGGAACATCATTAAGTTAATCTATGGATGGTTAAATAAAGAGGAAATGCCATATAGCCATTCAACCTGTGCATGCTCAACTAGGAGCAATGGTTCATATGCAAGAGGCTATGGAAAGAGACAACAGCAAGCCCTTACTGAAAAGCACCCAACTTGCATTGATCCTGAGAACAGTTTTTACACTCCTCTTCCATCTCCAAACTCATCACCATACTAAGTGTATTGCACTCTTCTCTGGATGAATATAAATACGAATTAATAGAGACTGATGTTGAAGGATGTTGAAGATGATCAAGGCTGCTTAGAGCAAAACAATTTACAAGCTTGGGTATTGATTTAAGCTCAATAAAAGTTGCATCCAAGCATTCCTAACCACAACTCTGAAGTCCAACACTCTTAAGATTCTGGGTAAACACAATGCTAACAACACTACAGACTATGGAAACCCCGCAACAATAGTAACCATCTCAACAATGCAAGTTCTACTAGGATTTCCTTGATACAGTATGCAGTAATAATATAATGCAGTAATAATATAAACTAGCACCTCACAGAATGTCATGCTCAATAAGTATGGAACCTAGTGTGGATGGTGACTATGCTTTAAACTTGGGAGCCAAGGATTTCACTCCATTACTGTCAGAGTTCCGTGCCAGGTGCTTTCACCATGTGAGTTCTTGACTGATGAATCATACAGTCCAACCCCCTGCTCAGTCAGTCTAAAGCAGTGGTCCCCAACCCCCGGTCCGGGGAGCGGCTCCTCCTCGTCCTCCTCCCCGGCTGCTGCCTCGGGAGCTGCCCTGCCACTCTGCCGCTGGCTCACCTTTGGTGCTCTCCAGCAGCCACCATGGCTGGGGCTCCCCCTCGGCATGGTACTGCCAGCTGCTACTGGCAGCGCATCCTGTGGGCGTCAGGAAGTCAGGGGTGCCGGTGGGAAAGCAAGCGTTGACCGGTCCCCAGTGATAAAAAGGTTGGGGACCACTGGTCTAAAGCATCACTGATACACGTTCATCAGATTTTCATCGGAGGCTATGCTGAAGGTGGTGTCAGCAGCAATAAAAAGAAAACTATAAGGTCTGGATAAGGCACTACACCAGTAAAATCTGTTAGCCACAGAGTAGGCCTACTTATACAGGTGAAGAAAGGTGTGGCACATCAGATTAACAGAGACTTCATACAGAGCTATGTTGGATTATACAAAAGGATTCAAAAGAATATGAAAAAAATCATATGGGGAGCATCAGAGGGAATTTAGCATAATTAAAATAGATTAGAAATTTACTGATTGCAAATAATCTCTTCCAGTGTCCTGATTTACTCATTTGGAGACTTCCTGCTTCTTTGAGCACACTTCCTCCCTGCTTGCCTCCAGAACAGAACAAACAAATTGACTGAATTGTTTCCTAGAGCATCCCTAGAAAAAGGGGGCAGGGAGGGGGTGTTCTTTTTAAAAACAGGTTGCTCAATGCTTGACACACTGAAGAGACAAATGACAATTGGGGGAAGACAAGAACAGGAGGATCTGTGACAACTATGAGGACTAAATGGAAGGTGAGAGAGTCAGGTATGCTGCCCTTGCAAGAAGGGTGGGAAACAGATGTGATTATTGGCAGATATCTTGCACAGGCCCCCATGTAACATTGTGAAGCTGTTCAGGGGCTCTGTGAAAAAGTGAGATTTCAGGCAGGGATTTTCTATTTCATGCATATTGTACCAGTCGTCAAGTGATCACTGTGGACTTACTGATTGACAGCTGAATGTATGAGTTGATTGTATTGCAAAAGATTTCAGTGGAGGTGATATGAGGAGATAAGAACATATTCTCTGCAGCATTCCAACGCAGAGTTGCTTTATTTTCTAGTGGTTTTTAAAATACCAGTCTTAATAAATAACACCATAAAGAATAACTTCTTTTATTTTCAGGGCATGAGCTTTCATGGACTATAGACTTACTTGTCAGATAATGTAATGGACCGAGGAGCAGCAAGCATCTAAAACCAGCATGAATTTAAGAAAGAAAGGAGGGAGGAATAGCATTTATGTGAACAGGAATAATTGTCAAATAACCACCGACGTGGAATATGCTTCTTGTTTCAGTCGAAGCATCCCATAATTTGCTTTATTTTGTATTCCTGCATTGCTCTTCCTGGTAGAGCCATAGCATGTAAGATCAGAGAAGACCCTAAGGCCACCTGTTTGAACCTTCTGCATAACACCAGCCTTTGAAATGGGTCAAGATCTTATTACAGAAAGTCTGCTCCATGATGTTTGTCAAAAAGATTCTTTTTGAAATTACAACCAGTCTTAAATATCTCTCAGTGTTCCATTAGCCTTAGCAGGCAAGGTGGGTGGGTGGGGGGAGTTTTCTTCATTGATATACTGTGTCATGAAATGAATCCTTCAATCTGTTCTTCTGGGCAAAACAGGAGGGGGAGCATTAATCTCCTCCCCCCCTCCCACCCCCGTCCCCATAGTGCTTGCATCATCCTTTAAGGCAAGGCCGAAAATGTCATTGAACTCCATAGGCATTTTGCTGGTAAAAGGACTAAAGACCATCTCTGCTCTTCTTTGAAAGTACATAGAATGCATCCCACTGACATCAGTGAGATTTTTAGAAAGCCCAGAGAAAATATCTTAAGATCTAACATCCAACGTTTTCTCTTGTCTTCTACCAAAGACCCTGGCTTGCTTGCTTGCTTGCTTGCTTGCTTGCTTGCTTGCTTGCTTTCTTTCTTTCTTTCTTTCTTTCTTTCTTTCTTTCTTTCTTTCTTTCTTTCTTTCTTTCTTTCTTTCTTTCTTTCTTTCTTTCTTTCTTTCTTTCCCTTCCCTTCCCTTCCCTTCCCTTCCCTTCCCTTCCCTTCCCTTCTCTTCCCCTTTTTTTGGTGCTTTGCACCACATAAAATTCTACACTTTAACATCTAGCATTTATCCATATTCCATCGCAATTCAACTATATATGTGTGTCTATTTAATATATAGCTACCTATAAATCTCATTAAAAATGGGGTTACCCTAGCAGAAAAGCATTAAAAGCTGCTGTGCCCCTAGTCTAAACAAGCACAACTCCAGGATGTCACAGCAAATTGCATTCCCTAGAAAAGAACAAAAAGAATATACCTGAATAATGGTTCAGGGCCAAAAAGCCTTTCTTTGACAGTAACAGCTCCACAGCAGCATTCCACTATCTAGTTTCAGTATCGTTAGCCCCTATTCTGTCATGTATGACCGCACAAATTGTTACAACCATTTTTCTAGAACATGAGTGTTCTAGAAACCTTCCACCATTAAGCCTTTGATTCCTTTCCCAGTTGTATAGATGAGGTGCTTTCATCAGATGTGGTTTATAATCTCTCAGTACTGCAGCCATTTGAAGCTCTACACCTGCTGAAATATCCTTGACTGTATAGCTATTAAAAGTGCAGAAAAAGTGGTTGCCCATTCCTGTTTTAAGAGGTGTCATTCATTTCACCCTTTATGACCCCACACATTGCAGGCTTGGTGTAGTGGTTAAGAACGGTGACCTCTAATCTGGAAAACTGGGTTAGATTCCCTAGTCTCCCACATGCAGCCAGCTGGGTGACCTTGGCCAGTCACAATTTTCTCAGAGCTCTCTCAGCCCCAACTACCTCACAGGGGAGAGATTGTGGGGAGAGGAAGGGTGAGTGATTGTAAGCGTCTTTGGGTCGTGAAAAGCAGGGTACAAAAAACAGCTTTTATTTTTATATACAGACAGACAGGTGGATGGATGAAACTGATAGCTGAAAAAAAGTTGCAGACATCTGCTTTATCTGTTTGCGTTGACTAGTATATGAATATTTGGAGGAGGAGTTGGACCATGGAGCATTCCAGTCAACATATAAGCTGAGGTGGTTGGCTAGTGCCTTCCTTTACAGCAGTGGTCCCCAACCCCCGGTCCGGGGACCTGTCCCGGTCCATGGATCAGTTGGTACCGGGCTGCGGCTCCTCCTCATCCTCCTCCCCGGCTGCTACCTTGGGAGCTGCCCTGCCACTCTGCTGCTGGCTCACCTTTGGTGCTCTCTAGCAGCCGCCATGGCTGGAGCTCCCCCTTGGGGTGGCCCTGCGCAGCTACTGCTGCCAGGGCCCCCCAGCCGGTGGTGGGAAGTCTGGGGTACCAGCAGGAAAGCAAGTGGAGCAGGGGTTCAGGCAGCAGCGACCTCCTTTGGCAAAAGACTACCCCCCCTGTGGGCCTCAGTAAAATTGTCAAGTGTTGACTGGTCCCCAGTGATAAAAAGGTTGGCGACCACTGCTATAGAGTAATGCATACATTTTAGAAGCATATCTTTCTCATCTTTTCCTTCTCTCAGCAGCCTCATGACCCCTGCAAAGCTAACATCAATGACAAAGGGATCCTTGTGGAGATTTCAAGCAACAAGGCAAGGGGTGCAGTTAACAGGGAAAATATTATGCTGTTGGATATTTTCCCCTCTTCTTCATAGCAGCCCCCTCCCCCAATAACATACAACATATTGTACCTCAGCACTGGAAGATAATAGGGGGCTGCTATCAGAACAGGAAAGTAGGAAATGGGTATCTTTGCATCCTACTAGTATGCGTATCAAACTGCGTAAGGCTCCCAACTAGGCAACCTGTGAAAATCTCAGGGCTTGGTAGAAGACACTTCCAGCCTGAAGGTTGCATCCAGACTACATTTTCCAACTGCAGCACAGAATTCTCCTGCCTCTCCCCTCTTTTGGCAGCCCACTGATCCCCATGAAATCAGGGCTATAGTGGAGTCTGAGGAATGGAATGAGGGGTTCTGCTGCAAGAAGGGGGTGGCAGAGGAAACTGCTGATTTAGTCTGGATCCAAGCATGTACATGGAGGATTGCAATTTGAATACTTGTGTCAGGTGGCCCTAATATTAATTCTGCTGTTTAGGAAGTGGCTAAAAGATGAGGGGGGACATTTCTGCTTATCGTTCACACAATCTATTTTGTCCACATGCCTCCACGATTGCGAATTGCAAAAAGAAAGATGACATTTCTTTTCTTCTCCTGGTTCCTCTTTACCTGAAGACGCAATTCTGTATAGTATTAACAGTCGGTTGCCTTGGAAATAATTTTATTCCATTCTAAAGGTTAGGATTTCAGCTTGAGGTGTGACAGCACGCATCAGGGAAGGGAGCACAGCCAAATGTCCTTTAAATAGAGAACAAAAGCAGACTAACACAAGGGAAAAGAGATGCACAAACCCATTTTCTGAAAGATCCTGCATTTCTGAAGTCCTGAGGCTTGAGAACGGGTCAGAATGACCACAGCCAGAAATAGATTGTGAACAAGTTGTTAGTGGACAGCAAATCAAAGGCCCTGATTCTGTTAAAAGAAAACCCAAGACTTGTTCTGAATGCATTTTAAATATGCAAAGAGGAAACCATATTTACCAGCTAAGTACAGACAATCATGATGAAAGGGCATTGTTCTAGGTAAATGTTTCAAAATGTTTTATGTAAACCGCCCAGAGCCATAGGGAAGGGTGGTATAAAAATCTAAATAAATTAATTAAATTAATAAATAAAAATAATTGTGTCCTCTCGTCAGGTGAGTAGCACGTAGTTGATACTAAACAAGAATACAAAGCCTTCTGGAGCTGGCAAAGTTTCCTTTCCACACCTTACCACTGATTAGAATAAATGGAACAGAAGGAAGGAATACTGCTGATTGTGTCTACTGCTGCATAATCTGAAGAGCCTCTGCTGCATGGTGCATCATCTGAATATTGTACAGAATGTGGTCTGCTGTCCCCAAGAGTAACCCCCCCCCCCGGTTGCACTATGAGCATTGCTAAAATATTATTTTATTTATTTGGGTACTTTTATCCCATTTTTCTTCACTCAGTAGGGACTCGTATGAGGGGGAGGGAACACCGCAACATAGGGTTGCCAGTTCCAGACTGGGAAACTCCTGGAGATTTTGGGACGAAGCCTGCGGAGATCAGGGACCTCAGGGGGCCCAATGCCATAGAGCCCACCCTTGGAAGCATTCATTTTCTCCAGAGGAAATGACCACTGTAGAATGGAGATGAACTGTAATCCCAGGGGATCCAAGAGGTTGGCATCTCTACTGCAACAACAATTATTGTTGCTAACTCTGGGTAGAGAAAGCACTGGAGCTCTGGGGCAGAACCGAGGAAAGGCAAGGTTTGGGGATGGTAGCTCAACAGAGATATGGCACCATAGAATCCATCCTCCAAAGCTGCCATTTTCTCCTGGGGAATGGATCTCTGTAGACTGGTGATCAGCTTTGATTCCGGGAGACCTCCAGCCCCCACATGGCATTTGACACCCCAATCAACAATCCATCTACTAGAACAAGGCTGTTATCTGCAGGGAAGGAGAAGAACAGAGCAGATGGCAAGTGCTCCCCTCAGTGACAACAATCTCTCTTCAAGCACTTCCAGAAGTCAGCTTCCTTTTATGTTTCCAAGGGCTAGAAAGGAAGAGCAGAGCAGATGGTAAAAGCTGTCTCCCCAGGCCCAAATTCTAGTCTGCTAAGCATAATTGTTGTCAGTTAGTAGAAACACCTTTAGCTTTAGGCGAGATCTCAACTGGGACACTTAAGCTCTTGAAGGTATAAACCTGCTTGTAAAGCTGTTTGTTAGAATGTATGCTTTTCTGCCACCATTTTCAAAGCCTAGTTTCCATCATTGTTTCGATATTAGTCTGCTCATGTATGGATGTAAAGAATGATTCATGTGATCCATAGAGCTGTGGTTCAGTGGTGGAGCACCAGCTTTGCAGGCAAACTGTTCCAAGTTCAATCCCTGACATCTCCAGTTAAAGCACAGGGAAACAGTCTTTCATAAAAAGCCAAACTACATAAAATTCAGTACAAGAGATCAGTTGCCTGTCTGAAAATATGTGATTAACATTACTGATAACTGATATGTTTATTAGTAATAATCCATACTATTTCCACAACCCTAACACTGTTTTTTGTAAATGACCATAGCACACACGAAATACTACAATATGTAAGACACAGGAACACCCTGCACAATTAGTGCCCAGGTGTGCCATTAGTGCCATCTGTGCATGGTTCTCACTTGGATAGCTGTAAAATGTTCATTGCCATCATTCCCTTTCTATAAAGCATCTGTAACCCCTTTAGCCCTCTTAAAATCTTGACCCGTTAATTCCCTCTATGAATTAGCTATTATAGCAGTCCACCACCTATCCCTCCAATATACTTTTATCTTAAAAGATGTCATTTTCTTTCTTAAAGAGCCATATTTGAGCTCCTGGTCCTGTCATTGTAAACTAATGTGCTGGTCACTCTGCAGCCTGTGCATCCATCAGCTGACCACTTCATTTAAATGCCTTCCCAACTGGGGAGGCATTAAAATTGAGTAGGCGGTGCGCCTGCCAGCAACAGCTGATCAGTGTACCTGCCACAGTTAATGGAGGTGGCCAGTATGCCCACCAGCTGATGACGAAGCCCCAAAATTTTTCAGATTAGGCTGAATTGATTTGGCCAAATCCAAAAAGTTAAAGGGGTATTCTTGCCTTTCAAATATGGCCACATAATTTTTGGTTAAATCTGAAATTGTATGATTTTTTTTTGGTTTTGTACATGCCTAGAAATGCCTGAGGACAGAGTTGGATGTTGGGCCTTTGTTCAGAAAGTCATCATGAGTTGGAAATGACTTGATGGAACCCAACAACAACACTTAGATAGCCTATTAAAATGTATAATGACCTTGAACGCTTCAATAGTTTGCCATCATTATATATTTTAAAGCTTCACTTTACTGGAAGAAACCACTGGATTCACTGGGTCCTTCTTCTAACTAAATAGACATAGGATCAGGAACAATGAACTCCAGTTTCCCCTTTCCTTGTGTTTTCATGTACATCCAAGGCATGTTCACTGACAGATTGACCCAGTGCTTCTACCTTCATCCTTTCCATCATTGTATAGTATAAGAATGCAGCTGTGTCTCAGTAATATCCAAATGCCACCTAGTAAAACACATCTTACAGGTTCAAAATTTCTAGTCTTTTTTAAACAGACTCCCTCAAACTGAAGATCAGCCAAATTCTGTAACTTCCTATACCTAATCCTATTTCTTTGACAAGGTCATAGACCAGAGTTTCTCAACCAAGGTTTTATGAAACTCTGGGGTTTCATGGAGTCCTCCAAGGGTTTTGCAAGCTCAGAAGGGAAAACAATAATTTAAAAATATTTTTACTGATTTTTTAAAAATCTTCTGCTTAGTTGACCATATTCTGCCCTCCCTGCCAGTGATTAGCCTGAAAGGGGAGGGAAGGGGAGGTGCCTCAGCCATAAACATCCTTGTTGCATCCTTGTTGCAGGTGGAGTGACTCCATTTTATTTTATTAGTGATGATGACTTGCATACTGTAAACATATAACTTCCGGGGCATGACAGAGAGGCACATCCTGAAGAATGTTTCAGGGGTTTCTCAACAGTAAAACGTAAACAGTAAAAAGGTTGAGAAATCCTGTCATTGTCAGGAGCAGTGGTCAGGAGCAGACTGGCAGCGATGTCTCCAGATTGCCCCTGGCTGCGCTGGGTGGGCGGGTCTCCAGATTGCCCCTGGCTGCGTTGGATGAAACTCTGGTCTGTCCTGGTGAAAGCCCAATTGGAAGGCGCTTCGCGCCTTCTAATTGGCCCCTCACCTGACTGGCTGGAATTCTTGTTGGCTCCTGTTTCTATCCTGGACTCAGCCCAACCCCCCTTAGCCTTACTGTTTTATTTATATCACTCCTTGAGTGGTTTACAGATAGTGAATTCCATCGTGCTAGCCCTTATGCTTAGGCTTGCTGTGACTAAAGATAAATATAGCTGTTATATCTGGACACAGAAATCAATAGATAAACCCTCAAATGTGCACAGTATCTTTGAGTACCAGTCAACAAATTGATTCATTGAAGAGCCACTTGGACAAGAAAGAACCATGAGCAAAGAGCCAAGAAGTCAGGATCCCACCTGGGAGGCCTTGCTTCCCTATATGCCTTTCCTCAGTCTTCTTTTGAGCCTGTTTCAGAGAGCCAGGGGATATCCCTTAGGGTGCAAGATTTATCCCAAGTGCCTGTAATTATTAATTCCTGGTAGTGGTAGAAAGTATTGTAAATTTTCAGCCAATTGATGAGAAGCTCATAAGGTTTTCAAGATAAGACATGTACAGAGGTGGTTTGCCATCACCTGACACTGGATTGGTGGCCTCCCATCTGAGAACCTACCTCCCCATAAATGCCAGTAAAAGCTGACAAGCTATATTGATTAAGAGTGGGAAGGGAAGTTCTTGTTTCCAACTTCCTTTCAACCACCACCTTGTTAGGTAACCATCAGAAACCCTCATCCACACAGCAATACAGCAGTGATAATGCCAGCCTACCTTATCAAATTGTTGTAAAGGTTACAGGGACAGCAGATGGGAAATACTTCACAGACTGGGGGGAAAAAATTCTCTCTACATGCTGTTGTTCAGTACAGTCATATCAATTCAAAAGACAGAGCAAGAGCAAAGGGAAGAATATTTTTACATATTCCTGGCTTCATTTCAATAATCTCTACCACTTAGTGTATGCCATCATTTGATTTTTACATTTGTGTCCCTTGTACTTCAAATTAGAAATACTACAGCCAATTTAACAAGCTCATATAGTCGATGTTGACATTTCAATTACATCCACTGTATATAAACCAAAAGAAATCAATAGGCTTTTGCTTTGCTTGCCTCAAATCTGACCTTGAAATTGGTTCATATTTATTTCATTTTGTTTTACTCCACTCTCTTTTGCCTCCATATACACATTTAATTTCCCAACTGTTGGCCTATGATTGTGGTAATGAGCACCATTGTTCTATGTTGCAAATAAATTCCAAAATATGCTGTCAGCTGATGAAAGAGAAATATGATTTTAATTTTGTTTTACTCGTTCTTGGGTACACATCAGTAAACTAATTATAAGATACACCACAGCTACCTTTTCTATGATAGAAGGATTGCTGATTACAAGTTTTGTCTTAAATTCCATCTGATGAATCGCAGTTAATTGTAGTGTAATTGCATAATCCATTTTAAGTTTTAGAGCAAAACAAAATGTGCCATGTTATAGGGTAGAGTGAAATATCCCAATGTTGGTTTAGTGTGTATTGTTTTTGCTTTGGAAATGTAGTAGCAGTTCACATTATCACCTCACCTGAGGTATTAATTAAGGCCTTGCTATTCTATGTCAATGGTCCCCAACCTTTTTATCACTGGGGACTGGTCAACACTTGACAATTTTACTGAGGCCCGGGGGGGGGGTAGTCTTTGGTTGAGGGACGTTGCCACTGCCTGAGCCCCCTGCTCCATTTGCTTTCCAGCTGGCACCCCTGATTTTCCGCCACCCACTGGGAGGCGCTGCCAGCAGCAGCTGCATAGTGCCATGCTGAGGGGGAGCCTCAGCCATGGCGGCCGCTGGGGACCACCAAAGGTGAGCAAGTGGCAAAGTAGCAGGGCAGCCCCCAAGGTGGCAGCCAAGGAGGAGGAGGAGGAGGAGCCGTGGCCCGGTACCAACTAATCCACAGATTGGGACCGGTCCCCGGACCGGAGGTTGGGGACCACTGTTTTACGTAAATAAGATTGTATCGCTGTATACTCTTATTTAGGAGTAAATCCCATTAGGCTCAAAGAAAATATGCATAGAATTGAGGTGCATATCTAAAAAAAAACTTAGCTAGGATAAGAAAGGAGAGAGCTAATTCATATGACTGGGACTTAAGTGATATTTGGTATTGTGGGTTAACACATGCTCATTTCTGACTCTTTAAAGTAAGGAGTTTTTAGCCAGGATAAAAAAGATTGTTCTTTTATACAGCAAACAAACAATACTCTTGTAGTAGTCAGTTACAGTTTGAAATGGAGATCACTCTCCTAACTAATGTATAGATCTTGTCCAGTAATCTCCGCCATAAGACAAGCACATCATTATTGATTCTTGGGAAGAAAGCACTGTTACAAACATTAATGTGCTGATAAATCAGTTTATTTAATGTGCTGATTTCTTAAGAAGAATTAAAATGTTGATCAAAACAAGGTTTTCAAATTCCATAAATATATATCGAGAGGTTGAAAAAAATCGGCCTGAACTTTATCAAACAACTTATTGTTTTTAATGTGGGCAATTGCTTAACGTTACACAAAGTGAAAAAGATGCAGACTTGGCACTCAACATGTCCTCATGCTCATACATGTGCATTCAAGGCAGGTTTTCTCAGAAGTCAGACCTAATCTATTCAGTGGGGCTCAGTCCCAGGAAAGTGAACTTTGCATAGCAATATCATATGCAAGAGCCCACACATTTACAGGACCCTGGAAACATCCCACCTAGTAAGATATATCGTAGCCACTTACAGTATGTTCTCAGAATGGCCTTTCAAACAGCTCTGCAGTCTGCACTTCAGTCATTCCACTGTCCATGGTTCTGCACAACAACAGGGCTCTACAAGCTTAAAGGAGAAGCCAGTTATCATCAGCTATGCAGAGATGACCATGTCGGAAGGCATTTAGGAAGAAGAGGGATGGAGAAAATTTTCAAATTGCTTCTCTGAAATAATGCAGATGGTGTCATAAAATGGATGCTCCAAATGTACAACCAAAGATGGAAGAGTTCATTTGAAAAGCAAGTTGTTCAAAGTACAAATACATTTTTTCTCATTAATTTTTGAAATTGCATGAAAGTATTCTAATCAGACATGATTTTTTAGGCACTTTAAAAAAAATGGCAGTTTTATTTCATTGGGGAAATATTACTTGAAATGTTGGTGAGATGCAATGTACTTTAGCCCATGCCACACACACACACACACATCAAATCTTGAAGTCACATAATAGGCATGTCTAATAGAAGTTGCCAGGCAACCACATAGTTCTTGTGTGGCTTAGATGATCTGGATATATTTTTCTGGGTATTAAGCCTTATGTGCCAAGGATAATTAAATCAGTTGCTTTTCCATTGCCCCTGCTCTTCAGCTGTTAAGCGAGGGCAGGCTTTTTCTGCCTCTGTAAAGGTCTATTGATTTCTAGTGAAGCTATGAGCCAGCACAGAGACCCATGCAGGATAAATTCCTAAGAGAAAGGCATTCTGGACAAGCTCTGGTGAATGTTAATGTTACATTTGCAACAGTTCTTCAAAAATTTGCACCCCAGAAAACAGGCTGTCATCAAAGTTACAATAACATATCAGCAATTCTCCACTCTCTTTCCCTTTGATGAATGGGATACTAGACCTGTCGTAACATTCTCCCTATTATTTGCAACAAATGAATGGTCCACGGCAATTCTGACTCTCTTGCTGACACATGTAGGTGCAGGTGTCACCGAAGATGCAGAATTAGGGAAACCACTTCTATGTTGTCTTACTCCTGTCAAACACTGACATTTAACCATTCCCCTTCTGTTCAGAAGAACTGAACTGGAAAACCAAGTTAATATCTAGAAGTGGAGCTGGGTGTGTGACAGTTCAGGCATTCACAATCCCAAATGCATCAAAAGTTTTCACACAGGGAAGCAGGAAGAAAGCATTTCTGGGTCCAAAATAAATGCTAGGATTAGCGGAAAATGTAAATAATAAGCTGAAGCTAGTAAAGGCTTTGGGTGGGGGGGATGTCCTCTGTATTTTTTAAAAAACTTTACTTTGTTTATTGTTTGTTTCTCATTATTGCCCTTTCTTTTCCTGGACCTTGTCTGCACACAATAGATAATGCACTTTCAATGCACTTTAGAAGTAGATTATCCTGTTTTGCACAGGAAACTCCAGCTGCCAGAGCACATTGAAAGTGCATTACTCTATGTGTGCAGACTAGGCCCTAATCTCTTACCTCCAGTGCCTTAGCTGAAGTTCTAAACCTGAGCAGATGACCCATGAATCACAATGCTGGGATAGACAGCCCCCCCCACACACACACACTTGTTTACAATCACCATGTAATATGCAGGGTATGAGCACATGAAGAAACTGTATGAACTTTCAGCAACAGTCAGTATTATTGAGCTAGGATTATCATATCCCCCTCCCCAGGGGAGGCAGGGGTCTCCTGGTGGCAAACCACACATCCCCACCACCAATCAGCTAGCCAGAGGAAGGGAACTTTGACACAAAAGAGGGGAATCCTTAGCAACATGTCTAGATCACTGCCCACATGACTCAGGAGTGATGGTATCATTTCTGGGATGCCAGGGCAATGCTCTGGTATTTAGACAAAACTCTATAGTAGAAGCCAAATTTACCATTGTGTTTTTGTCCAAATATCAGAGCATCACTTCCAGGTCTTGTGGGCAGTGACATAGTCATGTTGCTGTACACTGGATAGCCACCCTGCTGCTCACCATCTCTCACTGGTTGCCAGGAGGGATCTGGTAAGCCTATACAGATCACAGGGTGGGGATATATGTGCAGGCACTTCCTCCATGTCTCCACAGTATTCGGATGAGTTGGTGATCACACAGAAGTGGAGGTCAGGACAAATGTGCTGGTGCCTGTTTTCCCTCCATGTGTGATGAGTCAGCATTCAGACTGGTCATTTGCACAGGGTTACAGTAGCTCGGTATACCTTGGATAATGTAAACCCAAGATACTTTAGGTTACATGAGTATCTTTGACATATCTGGAACTATATTTCCAAGAATTCAGCTTGGATAAATTGATGACTGAGGAGCTGATGGTTGACCTCTGCTAGTGCATGGCCTGGCCTGCCATGCTTGTCTGTATTGGTGGTTCCCTGACACTCACACCAGCCCAACGTAAATAGTAAATGAGGAAGAAAGGCTCCATGTTAGTTATAACATCTCCCCATCCCTCTGGCTTCTCTGGAGTCTGAATCAGTTGATGATGATGATAAATAATAAAAATAAATTTGTAAATATAATATAATAAAGCAAATACAAAGTATTACAATTTATAATTTCCTGTAGTTTGTGCCCCTGACAAGAATCCCAAATGGGGGAGGTTTTTGGCAGGAGCCAATCTTCAGCTGCTCGAGCTGCATGGCAGGGAGAGTGCAATGTGTGGGAGGGGGTAGCATGATTAAATATCACACAACTGCAGTGCCCCGCCATTTTGACCACTGTGTGGAAATGGCCATGGTAACCCCAGCAAGGGACTTCCAAGGCAAGTGAGAAGCAGAAGTGGCTTTCCATTGCTTTCCTCTACAGAGTCTTCCTTGGTGGTCTCCCATATAAGTACTGACCCTGCTCAACTTTCTGAGACCTGATGAGACTGGGCTCCGCCATGCCACCTTCCTTCCATAAAATGGATTACATGCTGCTTTTCAATCATTATCAGAGCTGACTTATTTTAAAGAAGTCAGGGGGCGAAACAAGAGGGCCATTCCGCACGAGTTTAATGTAGCAGGATTGTGGCAAATTGTAAACGCTACTAATTTGCAGTTATGCACGACGTCGCACACAATCTGCCACACTCCTGAAACCAATCAGCAAAAAGTGATTCATTGTAGCACTTAAAGGAGAATCCAGAAAAGTGGATTCACCCTCTGAAAAGCGCTACACTCTTGCAAGCAATCTGCAACACTAGCGAAAAAGACCTGTGCACTAACATTGTTGCAGTTTCAGCAAAGTCCCTCCCCCTGGCTCTCTCCTCTGAACTTCCAGCGAAGTGATCAACATTTTTTTTTCTCGGAGCGAGCAGAGAGCAACGAGCCGGCGAGCCTTCATTCACCCAGCAGGGCTTCTCTGGCTGCAGTCCCTCCACAGAGCTGCTTTAAAGCTCCCCTAAGTCACCAAGCACAACACAGCCCCGTTTGCAAGTTCCCTTTATTTTCGGCCGGGGGAGCATGGCAACAATGAATCGGCAGCTCACACGCCAGCTGCCAGCTAGATGCATCTCTACATTAGGAGGAAGCAAGGAATCAAGGAATCAAGGCATATTCGTTGCAACGTGTGTTTTTCTTTTTCTTTTTAAACTGTTCTTAAAGGGAAAGGGGTTTCTCCGGAGCATGATAACACCCGCCCATTGGCTGTTCGTTTGATTGATGGCCAGGGGCGGGACAAAGCACGAAAAAAATTGCTTCGTTTCTAGTGATTGTTGGTGAGACTGGAAACCTGTAGGAAACAATTGAAACGCTACTGGATTCCACTACAAAGGCAGGTATGCGTTACGCCGAATTCCACTATTTTAAATTCCGTTATTTCTTTCTGCAAGCAATCTGCCACATTGATCCTTGTGCGGAATGGGCCAAGAGGATTCCCAAATACATATCACTGAATATTTCAAACAGATAATTGCAACTAAAAGGAAACACAAATCAGTGCCCTCAAAAATCCAAGATACGTATCTTTTTGGCAAGTACATTTGGAGGCTAGGAGGCTTTACCAAAGTGGTGGCTCTCTCTGTGTCTAAGTCCTTCTGAACTCTGAGGTCTAAACTGCAATTAACAGTGATCCTTCATTGTTTTATTTAATGAAGAGTAATGCCTTTGTTTGCTCATCACAGCATCCCCTTTCTTTAAAACTGCATGGGAAAAATGTTCCCCACCTACACCCAAAATATCCATTGTCTCAATATGCATTTTAAGTGTGCTATAATGAATTGAGTTTCATCCCAAAGAGGCTTTTTCTCAGCTGACATGTATTCCGTGTCCTCTTCACTTTAGCTCATTTTGATGCACTGAGTAGTAAAGATCCCTCTTG
Source organism: Paroedura picta (assembly GCF_049243985.1). NCBI lineage: Eukaryota > Metazoa > Chordata > Lepidosauria > Squamata > Gekkonidae > Paroedura > Paroedura picta. The sequence goes on from NC_135377.1 coordinate 27,037,660, forward strand.
ACATGATGACTTTCTGAGTGACAGGCAGCATACACACACAAAGCAGAATGTCAAAGAACACGGCATGATAAAAAACCAACCTTACTTCAATAAAGTTATGATAATGCCATGCCGCTTAAAATTCTTGACAGGCAAACCTTGTAACTCAGAGTATATCTACCAAGCTTTATATGTATTTGTATGAGGCTGGTTTCACTGGGCCTTGAAGGACTTAACCACATATTAAGTACAATTCCCTCCCCCCCTCCCCCCTCCCTCTCTCCCCCCTGGGTTTACACAAAATTATATAGCCTATTAATAGAAGCACATTCAAGTTGAGCTATGAACACTACCAGATGATAAGATAGCAATATACTATTCCAAGATGTCAGTTCAGTAGCCCAGAGTCTTTACTGGAGTCCTTTTTTACTATAGTTTACTGTTGTAAAATACAGGGACTAATTACATGCTGAATTTTCCATGTTAAAAATGATTCTGAGGCTTGGCCCTTACCAGTTATTTTGAAAGTACATTGCCTAACTTGTGATATTTTGCTGCATAAGGATTTTAGGGACATTCAGATTCTGTTAGCAGACAACAGAGCAATCTGGAGTCTCTTTTCGGAAATGAAGTTGAAGTTTAAGAGAAGCAACTTACCAAACTGAACCCGGATCAACAGCTATGCGGGGCAGCCCAAGAGAGGCTTGATTTTTTAAAAAATAAATAAATAAAGGTCTTTTGCCTGATTCAGGAAGAGCTTCTTGCAACCCACAATTGCTCGGCTTGATAGGCAACATAGCTACAGGCCTTTGCTAGAGCAGTTCTTCCTGTCACTAAAAGCACCAGAGACCTTTGCAATTAGTCTAAGGATGAAAACTTTGAGAGACAGGCCCCCACTTTTTGTTCTGATTCTGTGGTGCGCAGAATTTTTTTTTTCCAGGGCTCCATTCTTCTCTGCTTTTGCTGGTTTTGACCATTATGAAACTTCATTCTCCATCCCTGTTGTACTTCACCAAAAGAACTGAACAGAAACGATCAAGAAATTATTATCAGAATGACTGAGACAAGGAGTTTCCTTCCACTTGTGGCAATTCCAGTCTACATCTGGGTCACGCATAGATTCAGTATAGCATGAAGGAAGAGAGCCAGCAAAAGGTTAAAGAAGTTCAATAAATACTAGCTGAAACGGCAGCATTCTCAATTTCCTAGGATTATTCCTGCCTTGTGCCTTTAATGGATTGTGTTCATGTTTGCTCTTTCTTGCACTGTGAGTTACATAAATTGCTATGCAAGCACAAGATAATGTTTTCAAATCTACTCATTGGCCCATTTATCTACTGCACTGTAATCTGCCAGAAGATCAGGGAGGGAGAAAAGGGGAAAAAGCTTCATAAAGCTGTGAATGTCAGCTCCCTTGGGCAGGCAAGGTGTCATCAACTCCGTGCTAGCTCTGCTGACTCATGCAAACATCTATACTCAGAAGCATTAATTTTCTTAGCGCTACAGTACATTATGTGCTGGAAAGGGATAAGAAGGCAGCAAAGTCATCTGGAAAATATAGGCTAAATTTGTACAGCCTGGATAGAAAACATGAAGCTGGTGGGCAACCGGGAAGCTAAATAACATATTGATGATATTTTTAGAAATTTAGGGCAAGTTCTACAGACATTGTCCTGCCTGCTGCCCCCAGAACTATCAGTGAGTTATCAAAGAACAGCACGAGGTTTGCAAAGCTGATGATTCTGCTAACTGAAATGCAAAACAGTTTGCAAGCTCCTTTGTTTGCACTGGATGGTATTGCATGGGGCAGGCTAAACTAGCAGGCTAAACAGGCCCTTCTCTTTTGAACACTATTCAAGCCCTGGCTTGTCCATGATGCCCCAGCCACATGGATCGGACTTGCGTAATTCCGTCAGTGGACTGTCATTTCTGACTGTTCAATCGATTGTGCCTAATTTCCACCAACAAAAGCCAAAGTTGCAAGGCTGTTCAGTTTTACAGACTGTAAGTACATATTCTCTTTATCTGGAAGGAGGACAAGGTTTTTTTTGGTTTGTGGTATTAGTTTGTTTTTTGCGTGGGTGCCATCAAAAAAAGAGGAATCATTTTAAAATCACAAACAAATTAGCATTATGCAAAGTAATAAAAGCCTTTTGGGTACATTTTTTTTTGAAAAAGGGATCATGGTATATTCAAGGTTCCCCTTCTTTGTAAAAAAAATACTTCATTCAAGAAAAAAAGAAGAGATGTTACAGAAAGGGTCCTCTGTCTTTTAAGATAAATTACAGAATAATTGGTTTATACCATGGCCCAGGGGTTTATTATTGAAAGTGTGGATTGTGCATCTCTTGCTCGTTACGTATGATTCTATTAAAAGACAATGGCCAGAGTTAAAAGTCACTTAGGAAGAACAGAATTAAGTGGGACAGAGCTTGGTAAATGTTTATGATTTACTTATTTATAATTATATTCATAGGACTGCCCCTTCCAGCAAGCTAGCTCGGTTAACAACATGACATAATAAATTATAAATATTTTAAACAATAAAACAATTAAAAGAGTTTAAAACGATTCCATTCAATTCTATTACAGCCGGTATATGGAGGCCATTTCATTCAGATACTTCTCTCATTCCAGGGGAGGGCTCTTGCATTACTGAACATTTATTTTGTTATTTCCTATTTTACACCCAACGGGGAACCAAAGCACCTTATAATAGAGAAACAAAATACTGAACATTTATTTAATGTCTTATTTTTATCCCCAGTTGGGGGGGGGGACCAAAGCATCTTACAAGAGACAGACAAAAAATGGAACAGAAACAAACGGGAAACGGGGACGCTCCTGCATGTCAAGCAGGTTTTCTTCCTGTCTGCTAATCGACCTTCCTTTCTTTAGCACATGACTCTTAAGCCAAAGGACAATAATTCTTTGGCCTACATCTCTATGTACACTCAGATATTAAGTACCTGTGAACAAAGGGTAGAAGAGATTAAAACCACCTCTGTGGGATATTATTCAGCTGCTGTTAGCCAGCAAGCTACTAGTGTCTTCCCCAGTTCCTCCCCTGCCCAAAGTTTTAAGACTTAACCACCTGTGAGCAGAGAAGAAATGCAGGAAGATGCTATTCACATGTTGCTAGCTTCAGGTGACTAAATTTCTCACTTTGGTCGGCAACCTTCTGCCCCAGCCTATGTATCTTAAGGTAAAGGTAAAGGTATCCCCTGTGCAAGCACCGAGTCATGTCTGACCCTTGGGGTGACGCTCTCCAGCGTTTTCATGGCAGACTCAGTATGGGGTGGTTTGCCAGTGCCTTCCCCAGTCATTACCGTTTATCCCCCAGCAAGCTGGGATGGAAGGCTGAATCAACCTTGAGCCAGCTGCTGGGATCAAACTCCCAACCTCATGGGCAGTCAGCTTCAGACTGCATGTCTGCTGCCTTACCACTGTGCCACAAGAGGCTCTTACAGCTGCTGTTAGCCAGCAAGCTACTAGTGTCTTCCTCATTTCCTCCCCTGCCCAAAGTTTTAAGCCTTAACCACCTGTGAGCAGAGAAAATGTAGCCAAGCTTAATATATAAATAGTGCTTAAATTGCAAGTTAAATCAGAGAACCTATACTGAAAGCATTGGTTTCTGGGTAGCTATTTGCTCAGGAAATGAAAACGAATTCTCATCTGTTGATATAACTATTAAAATGTATTTTAACAGCCTAATGGAGCCTTCCCACCGTATTTATTGCTAGGGAAAGCAGCTCACTCTAACTGCCTGCATTTATCTGATCAATTATACATAATATTATTAATCATACATTTTTAACATTTTAGAAAACCCATACAATGCTGCAGTGCTTAATTCATAATTAACTTTCTGCTTGTGAATTTGTGTCAAGGCACATTAGTACTGTTATCATTAGAATTTAATTAAAACACGTACAAACAATAATCCATTTTTTCTTATTAAATAAACTCATTTAAAACATTCCACAAGTTTCTCAAGACTTTCTCAGAGTTTATGAGGAGCCTACATCTACATCATGTGAGGTGGAATATGGACAAACGTTGCAGTGGGTGTTCATTGAATCCTCTACATGGCCACAGGTATGCATGGCCACCCTGCCATGGGTAGGATGCAGGGCAGGTAGGGCTTTTCTCACTTCTGCAAAGTCTGGAAGGAGACATGGGAGTGGGCTCTGACTGAAACAAAAGGAGAAACTAACACTGAGAATGCTTAAATGGGGATGTTTGTCCAGGTAAAGTTATTTTCTGTAGTTCCATGCAATGCTGAAGTAGTGCAAATAAAGAAATTTAGTATAGTTTAGTACAGTAAAGCCCTAACTGGTCTGGGACCTTTGTATCTTCAAGTCCACCTCCTCCAGTATGTGTCCCAAAGGACATTAAGTTCTAGTGACTAGAACCTACTTAGGATCCGTGGCCTGAAGGAGATCAATCTGGCCTCAACCCAATCAGGCCAAGTGGAACATTCTGGCAAACGAAATCAGAGACCTGCATGACCTCAGATAGTTCCTCAGGGCTTGTAAAACAGCATTCATTGTTCCACTAGGCCTGTGGTTGAGGCCCAGCATTCTGATATCTAAACCCGTTGACCTCTCCATTTGCACCTGCAGATCTCTGCCCCTCAGTGAGGGGTATGCTGTTATGACCCCACAATCCCATATGATAGATTGTGCAGTAGTTGTAATTTAATTTTATCATGTTTAAATTTAAACTTTTATAATATCTGGTAGCTTATGATTCATCTCATTGTCCAGTGTGCCATTCACTGGGGACTGGTTTATAGTTGTACTGTAGATATCATATATGCTCACATATTGCCTGTTTATGTATCCTATATTTCGCCTGAACTATATACATCTTTTGGGTTTTCTATGGCCATGCTTCTTATATTCTGTTCATGCATTATGCGGCTTGTTTTGTATTGTGCAACGTTATTTTCCAATATAGTTAGTATATTGTTTTCCCAGTGGCAGTCATAGATCCACTTTGGAAAGGGGTGGCTTAGAAGTCTAAAAATAAATAAATAAATAAATATGAATCCATAGCAGCAGGTAGGCTTACCAGGTGCCTGCTAATAGTGGGCAAACTCCTGGTAATTATTGCAGATGCCTGCTTGGTACTTATCTGGTCAGCAGATAGATGCAGGTCCACAAAACTGTGGTAGGGATCTTCATCACCAATTGATTATGTCTCTTCCAGTGTGACATGGGGACATCACTCGATCCTTTACCGAGGAACCATAGAGTTTTGTGACGAGGGCTAGAGTGGTGTTTCAGGTGTGCCAGAAGTGACATCATCAAGTGGTTACAAAGATCACCCGCCAGTAAGTACCCACCTCCCCATCTCCTGCCTGTCCCAGGCAACCCTCGTAGTGGAGGCTTCCTACTTAGAGAGAGCTAATTAAAGCCAATGTCTTGTATACCTTATGTACCTCCCCTTTTTCTATACCTATCCTTCCCTGACTGATTCACTTCCTTCTTCCACATGATGTGTCCATCACATTTTGCATATCAGTTTTTGCAGTACCCAATGAGTTTCAATAGGGGCTGCTGTCTGTTCCAGCATAATCATGAAGTTGCATATAATTATAAAATAATATAAATAACATTTCCAACTGAGTTATTAAAAATAAATTTCAGTGATAAAAATTAGCAGCATATCAGTTTACTACTTCCTGGTCCACTGCTTATTGAATTAGTCTCCTTGTCTCTTGGATGGAATCATAAGGGCTTGAGGTAGAAAAAAATAATTTAGAAGGCATATATGTTTATGATCTTCCAGCACCAAGAGAGAGATCAAACTCATGATTTTAAAATCATCCTTCAGAAGGAAGCACCAAGCGGAAAACAATCTGCTTTCTCTCTACAAGATATGTTAAGTCTATGGGAGTATGGCAAAGAGTGGTTTGGCTATGTGCAATTTTTCAAGGTGAAAGAAAATCCCTGTCAAATCCCAGCAGTGAAAGAAAATGAGAAAGCATGATTAATAGCACCGTTGAAAGCAACAAAATAAACCATAAAACCTAAACTACCTAACATTGTGCAGAAAGCATGTAAAATCACAAGAGACTGCCCAATGTGTATAATGGTGGGAGCCAACAATATATATCAGAAATGTATCTGTTTGAAATGCAAGGGTTGTTTTGAGCACTTATGCAAATGTGCATTTCTAAGAGTCCACCCAACACAGGGACAGGGTGATATTATCAGACTACCCTTCATAGAAGTGAAGGACCACGAAGCCACAAGAACTGCCTAGTAGAACCAAGAATGATATATGAAGCTAAGACCAAATCTAGACTGTAGGTTCATTTCTTCTCAGTACTGTTTGCCCTACTTGGCAGTGTCTGTGGTAGAGAATGAGATTCCATACTACGACCCTTTAACTGAAGTTACCATGAATTGAGCCAAATACTTACCTGCCAGAACAGCTTGAAGAAAAAGAAGTCATCCATAATTACAAAACAAAAAGTAACAGTTATTACTGTATGTAACTGGAGGGACACATGGACTTGTGTGTTATGATTCCATGTGCCCGGCTGCCACACTGCCCTGTGACTATCTAGGCCTCCCTGGGCAGCATGGTGGTGTCCCAGCCTCCTCCCGCAATGGCCTGTGCTGCTCCAGCTGGCTGCCTGCCGCAGCACCCCACAGCTGCCCCAGACCCTTCTGGCGTGCTCCCTGGGGCGGGGCTACAGACATCATGTTCATACCCATTTCCATCCCAGGGGCCATTCCAGAAGATGTGTACCACATCATTAAATGTTTACCCATTATTTGAATCCTGTGGAGATCCACTTCAAAGAGGTGATCTGGTACACAAAAATAGTTATTCAGTTAATATCCCCCTCTCTTGTCAGTCACAAGTGTTTTCTTTACATATAATTCTCTATTTATCAGTCTAAAATACCTCCCAAATCGATAACTTACATTTGCACATAATATGTAGTTAATTGAAAGCAGCAAGACTTCAATCTCTTGACAGCAGAATAGTGCCCAGCTTAACACACACACATCCCAGTGTATTTTGAATTACACATTTTCAGTGCTTCATTTGATTCTCACCAGGTGTTTCTTTGAAACAAGTACCATAGTGATAGAGGAAGAGCAGCAAGACAGCAGAATTCCAACATGAAGCCAGGTAAGTAATTTTTAAATTAATGGGTTTTGCTCACAGGCATTTGCCAGATCATCAATAGCACCCTAAGCAGGCCATCATTCCCCCCTCCATGTTGTATTCTAGCCTCCTACTGCAATTCAGAGCTTCACCACATGATCACCATTAATTCTGTCAGAAAGGGCTAGATGCTAGCCATTTAGTCTCTTCATCAGAGGGCTTAAAAATAAAAATCCTGGTATATTGGATCAAAACAATGTGATCCTTCAAAAAGTGGGGCACCAATGTTTGTTGTTGTTTTTTTAAATCCTATAAAGGTAAAAATATAAGTAGGTAATGATATTTTTCAAAGCTTTCTTATAACAGAGAAAAAATACTAAAAAAAAAAAAAAGAATTATCCAAATATTTTGGGAATGACAAAAAGAAACCCCCTCCTTCTGTTTGCCATCCAGCACTTGATGCAACTGTGATAACAAAACTCCATATAAATGTCTAATCTTGCATTGTGGTTGCTATAGAAGCTAACCATAGTCTCCAAACTCTACCCAAGGGTTTTTCAATGTCTGTATGTGCTCAGATGTCACACCTAAGATGATTTACCTCTTATATTATGATAAAGAATATTTTTCTATACACCTGTGAGTTCATGGAACACTACATTGTAGCTCTAGTTAGCCTAGTTATGCAGAGTTTATATCCATACGAAGAGGCAACTTGGTGTAGTGGTTAGGAGTGCGGACTTCTAATCTTGCGAGCCAGGTTTGATTCCCCACTTCTCCCCCACATGCATCCAGCTGGGTGACCTTGGGCTTGCTATGGCACTGATAAAACTGTTCTGACCAAGCAGTGATATCAGGGCTCTCTCAGCCTCACCTACTTCGCAGAGTGTCCTGTTGTGGGGAGGGAAAAGGGGAGACAATTTTAAGCCACTTTGAGACTCCCCCTGGTAGAGAAAAGCTGCATATAAGAACCAACTCTTCTTCTTTTAGTCCTTAGCTTTTAGATACATGGATGAATTCATCTTCCATGAATTTTTTTAAAGATGTGTTTGAATCATCACCTGATTGTTGACACTAAAGAATTACAAGAGGACGGTGAAGGGAGTCTTATGGCAGCCATATTTTTCTAATACGGATTCTCCCTCAACAAAACTTGTTCTTCTAATCAAGCTTAATCAAGCCAGCTTTCAGTATGTTTCCTATCTACTAAAAATATTTTAAAATTCTTCTAAGAACATGAGGGAACCCATCATAATTAAGCCTTCTGACCATCTTATTGCTCCTTCACACCCTTCCCTGCCTAACTGATTTTTTCCAACTGCAAGAATCCTTCTGTGGATGTATGTTCTGATTGACTCATAGGCCCATTATGCATGGCTGCCGAAACGGCGATTTCGGGTCACATGGAAAACGCAGAGGGGGAAGACGCAAAGCAAACCGGTTATGGATGGGACGGGGCGCGACAGCGGCAAAACCCGGAGCGGCGGGTGTCGAGGCATCGATGCAGAGCCAAGGGGAAGCGAGGCGAGCGTGCCGCTGTGTTGGCAAGCGTTGGAGGCGGAGGCCAGGAAGGGAGGAAGCAGCCAACGCAGGCACAGCCCTGCTGGGTTTGTCAGGCACAGAGGGGGAGGGGGCATGTTTCCCCTGCCCGTTAGCTTACTCCCAGTTCGCCTCTCCCCTTCTTTGCTGCCCCAGTTCCTCTGCCCCATAGGTTTCCCCTTTATATTGTTTCCCCTACTTTAAGCTTTGTATTATATATTTGTGCTTTGTTCATTCACACTGTTTTATAAAGTTTTTGTATTTTCTTAGAGACCTCGCCTCTGTTCTCGTTTGTGGTTGGGGTGTGTGTTTGGGAATGGGTAGGAGGTGGGTGGCCGGCCTCTCTGCCGTCCTTAGCCGCGGCGATCCCCTCGCCCCCTCCACTGTGACCTATCAGGCCACCTTTCCGTCCGTGTTCCCTTGGGTTCCCCCCGGCCTGCGCTGCCGTTCGTTCCGGCAGCCACTTGAGCGGTCGCGCCGCCTCCGACCCTATGGCCTCCCCGATTATGCACGCGGTCAATTCGGTGCCATCTCCGGTTGTGCCCTGGTCGCCCGGGAAGCAGCGTTTTCTTCCGTGTTCCACTAACACGGCTTTTTCGGTGGCATGCACCGAATCTGCGGCCGGTTGCAGCCAACTCCGTGCGTTATCAGTGATTTTAGTCACCACCATTCCACCCCGAACGCACGCTAAAACCCCCGTGCATAATGGGTCATATAGATACAAGTAAATTAGAGTAATTACTTGCACATAACCTTGAACAACATAACAATGTGACTTAACATTTGCTAGTTCTTTCTAAAATGCACAGAATCAGGCCATTATCAGATTTCACAATTATTGAGTTTGAATTTAATCAATTAACTTAAATCTGTATTGCATGCTAAATGATTCATTTACTTGATCTATTAGTATAGTCATCGCTACACCTGAATAATCAGGGAAACTGCCTTTCTTCTTAGTTTGATGATTATTTGGGAGTGTGTACCACTGAACACAATGGGATTTCCACATGAGGACTCTGCCTCTGGACAGCCTCTGGTTGCTAGAAGGTTTTAGGGCCCCCTCTGTATGACGTCAACTGCATCCCAATTTGCCTTGGGATGAGGGAAATTGCAAAAAGTGGATTTGGCACTTTTTATCTTGCAGTCCATCGATGAGCAGCCCATGAACAACCAGAGGCAAGCCCATATGGACAGCGAAAAGAGCGATAGTCTCTGCAGTGTTGTCCCACCCTCACACCCGCCCTCCTGCCTCCATTTCCTGCTCTGAGTCATTTTTTTAAATGGTGTTGCAGCATGACTGCAAAAGTAAATTGTCAAAGGTAGAATAAAAACTTCTGCAACGTGTCCATATCTTTTGGGGATCAAGCAGGCGAAACACAGCCCTGTTTATGTTTTCTGGAGGAGGGAAATGAGCTGGGAAAAAGGGGTGGGTGGGTGATAGAGCAGCATTCTCCAGATCATACAGGGGTCTGAGCACTTTGTTTTAAAGCCAACCATTTCCAAAAAAAATATGTTTTGGGGCATTAGTTACCATGTTCAGCATCTCAGAAATCTACCCAGACATAAATTAAGTCTAAAAGAACAGAAATCCCAAAGGGGGGAATGTTGTATTGTCCCGGTGTTTCTCCATAACTATGCAGAGATGTTGATTTTTATTTAAAATTCATCTGTGTTGTGGCGTTACCACATAGCAATGCAAAAGTGCCTTTTTAAAAATAATAAAATTAATTTGGGGGCTCGGGAGGGAAAAAAGTTTCAGTCCACAAGAGTTCGGCTTGTATTCACTTACAGCCTCGTCAGGTGGCAAAAAGCCGCAATGGACAGAGGGATAACACAGAAAGGTTTTCCTGTGGAGAGGGCTGCAAATGCGAGGTTTACCATCCCGCGTTTGCAAGCAGGAGGCCATGGACATTTTGCCCCTCCATGCAGAAATGGTCTGAATCAGTAAACACAAAAACAAACTGCATTCTGTTACTTGAAAGTCCACCATCTAGGGGTGTACAGATGAATAATGACGGGGAGAGGAAAGGTTTCTTAGCCATCATCATTCTGTTACCCTCCAGGAAAATCACAGGTCCCCCCTCCCCAAGGTATTGTTTACTTTTTATACTTCAGGCTTCAAGCCAAATCAGATGAGATGCCAATTTCTGTGTCTTTTCTTAATAGGCTATGACTGGGGACAGAAGGCACTGTAGACCCTTATCCATCTAGCCATTGCCCTCTTAAAATTAGTCTCCATTGCTTTCTTACCTATTGGGAAGAGAAATGGCACCTCTGACTTTGACCTCATGGAAAAAGATCTTGGGAGAGGGGAGAAATGGCAAGAAGTAGGAATAACCTAAGCCATCCATTTCCCTTTCACACTGACAGTCTTTGTTTACAGTATTCCAGAATTCCAATCCTCACCCCCTTTAGCATAAGAAAGACAACATTTTGATATTGGCCTAACAGTTTGTGGGTGCTTTCATTGATTAAGAGTAGTTAGAAATTCACTGTAGGTAAGAATTCCAAACTTTCAAATCTTAAGAACTTCACTCCAAGTTCAAGAACTTTCTATTTACCCAGCACACTATCTTTCCATGCTGTTGCTCTTTCTCCCAACTAGTAGTTCCTATGTAAGTTGAAAATGAGTTTACATTTGGATCATATGGCTCATTAGAAAGGCAATTGGTGCCAACATTATAGATGTACTAATAGCATGCTACACACAGGATGGGAGGGAACTTCGGACTGACCTCTACATTTCTTTGGGGTCAAAAACTCATGCAATCTTTTTTCTTTTTTGCAAAATGAAATAATTAACAGATAAGTACTGAAGAACAAGAGTATAGCCCTGTTCTTCCTATTTAGGTTTCACGACGGCTGCCAGATGTACTTATCTGGCAAGTCTTCTACCTGATGTCAATGAACAGAATCTATACAATAAATAAATAAATGCCATATAAGCTAAAAATTGGAAGGAAGATCTGTCAGATGCATATCATTGCTACAGTGGAGGAAAATATCCCATTGCATACAAAACCAGTAGTGCTAGCAAAATGACATAACAAAAGCATAAATTGGTGTCCCTTTGTAGAAATGGAATGTGGTTTTGCTAATGAGGCATCACATTCTGTTAACATTATTATGTTCCCTGTTTCTACAACAAACACATCTTTTATGCTCAAAAGCTTCCCTCTATTTTTTTGCACTTTCATTATTAGCTTTTTCATTAATAACTGAAGTATTGCTTCAGTCTTACTCTCATTCCCTACCGCTATTTCTTATTTGAAACCAAACCGAAAAATAGAAGAAGGAGCAATCTTAGTTCTTTCAGACTCATGTATGCAAAGCAAATGTTGTAAAAACTGCTGGTGAAGTTGCATGCAACAGAACAGAGTGCTGGGTGAGAGAACAGGGGTTTCGTGAAACCCTGGGGTTTCTTGAAGGCCCTGGAAGGGTTACCTCATTTGTGTGGGACAGGAGGCACTCAACATAGCCACAGCTGCTGGCAAAAATGGTGCAGGAGAATAGCCTGAAGCCCCTCCTTCCATCTCATGGCATTCAGACGCTCATAGAGTGACAGAGAGGATTTTAAAGGCTGGCTCCCATGTGAATGTGACTCAACTCATGTCACATGTATTTCAGCCTTTAGGCAGTGGTAGTCAAACTGTGGCCCTCCAGATGTCCATGGACTACAATTCCCAGGAGCCCCTGCCAGCATTTGCTGGCAGGGGCTCCTGGGAATTGTAGTCCATGAACATCTGGAGGGCTGCAGTTTAACTACCCTGCTTTAGAGACACTTCGCAGAAAGGGAAATTGAACCGGTGGATGGCTGCCAGCAAACCAAATCCGACCCACCCAATGATTTATTTATTTGTTTTCAAAAACTTGCTTCAGTGGCAGCTGTCCCCACAGGATCTTCACTCTTTGACTGAAGGCACAAAATATGCACAAAGGTATGTTCATTTTAAAAGCCATCCTGTTAACCAGAGTTCCTGTTAACCTTGAGTGTCAGTGAAAAAGCAGACTATAAATGATGTAAATAAATGAACGGATGGATGGAGGTTGGGGGGAGGGGGGTTGGAAATGTTAGTTTCATGTCAAGCCCCATCCCACACTAGACGCAGTCAGGTGAAGAGCTATACATAAGTGTATGAGGGATTTCTTCACATGATCAGGATGCCTGCACATTAGTAGGGCTTATACAGGTTTTCAATAAATATATTGAGAACAAGGAAATCTGCCATTGAACTTTGTTGCTATTGGCCAGTGTGTGTGTGTTTGTGTGTGTGTGTGTGTCCAATGTCATCACTATCATGGAAGTATAGGACCTTGCTAGAATTTTCTTGTGCCCAAAATGTTTAATAAGCCACACAAAAAGCATCTACTTAAGTGGTACTGCATGTTATCAGTCAAAAGGCAGCATGATTTCACACCCTGTTGAACAGATCCGATATGTGATTTCTGGAGATGGAGTTGCAGTTACTGTGGCCCATAATTGGTTTACCAGGATGAACTAACAGCTAACATAAACATCCTGATTCCAATATTCACCAGTGGTTTCCTATTTAACCTCTAGCATCATAGCAGAAACCTGAGCAAGTACTGCAAAATAAACACAAAAGTTAGTATCAGCCAGATGCATCATCAAAGCTCCCCTCTAGACAGACTATTTTTCAAATGATGCTACAATTCATTTATCAGTTTTGAATGCAAATATGGCTATATTAAGATCCTGATGTGTTAGTAACAAAAACCATGGTCCCTGCTTTACATCCATTGCTCTGCAAGCATAAAATTCATTTCGGGTGGCAAAAAAAGCCATTTAAAACAGCATAATACTTTTTTTCCCTGTGAGCATGTGTAAACAAAATTGAAATAATAAAAAGGCTGTAGGTATCTCAAACAATTCAGGAAAAGTCTTACCAAGACTGTGAATAGAATGTGTATTCTACAAGCATTTCAAGACGGGGGGATTAAACTATCCTGTCCAGCAAGGTCTGAGCAAACCTTTTAATAGATTCACAAGTTCATTAAAAAGAAAAGGAAAAGCACCATTCACCGACAAGAATGAAACATTGGACTGTTATTTAGAATATATGTACATCCCATCATTCTTTTTTATACACAGAACTCTAGGCAGCTTATACCATATATAAAAGCAATAAAAGCAAAAACACAATACTCATATAATACAACATAAATAACAGAGAAGCGGCATCCAATAACAATAAAATTACAGAACAAAACTTTGAGTCCAGTGGCACCCCTAAAACCAACAAAATTTAATGTGGGGTATAAGGTTTCTTGTTCATGCACATTTCTTCAGATACATTGAAACAGGTTTCCTCAAGCCTTACATACAGATGGAGAGAGGGTAGAGGGGAGGGGAGGGGGCAGTTGCCAAAAGGGGCAAGTCAGAGTCAAGATGCATAAGTAGCTGGGAGATAAGTATAGCTGAAATTGGATTAAAACAGTTAGTAAGAGTTGTGACTAACAAATGTAGATTAGTTAGATTATCATATTTCCAATAGCCACTTATGGTTGTTAAAGGTGGACATTGAAAAAAGTCAGACAAGAGAAGAATAGATTCTTTTGAACTCTGGTGTTGGAGAAGGCTTCTGTGGGTTCCATGGATGGCAAAAGTCATGAATAAGGAAATACTGCAGCACATAAAGCTTGATCACTCTCTGGTAGGCAAAATCCCAAAAGTCTGACTCACTTGCTTTGGCCACATCATGCAATCCAACTCAGTTGTCAAAGCAATTATGCTAGGATTGGTCAGTAGGAAAAGGAAACCAGGCTAACAAAGAATACAGTGGTTAAATACAATCAAAATGGACACTGGCAAGAAGAAGAAGAAGAAGAAGAAGAAGAAGAAGAAGAAGAAGAAGAAGAAGAAGAAGAAGAAGAAGAAGAAGAAGAAGAAGAAGAAGAAGAAGAAGAAGAAGAAGAAGAAGAAGAAGAAGAAGAAGAAGAAGAAGAAGAAGAAGAAGAAGAAGAAGAAGAAGAAGAAGAAGAAGAAGAAGAAAAAGGTTGGTTCTTATATGCCACTTTTCTCTCCCCGAAGGAGTCTCAAAGCGGCTTACATTCACCTCCCCTTTCCTCTCCCCACAACAGACACCCTATGAGGTAGGTGAGGCTGAGAGAGCCCTGATATTACTGCTCGGTCAGAACAGCTTTATCAATGCTGTGGCGAGCCCAAGGGCACCCAGCTGGCTGCATGTCGGGGAGCGTGGAATCAATCCCTGAGCCTTCGGGGAGGGCGGTATATAAATCTAAATAAATAAATAAATAATGAGTTGGTGGAATGAGTTTCCGGATCAGCTGGTGGAATGAGCTCCCGGAGGAGCTGCGGGCTCTGCTGGAGCTTTAAGCATTCCGCAGGACCTGGAAAATGGAGGTCTTCCGCCAGGTCTGGTTGAGGCTGGGCAGCAAGGACCATCATGGCCCCCTTATAGGAGCAGCAGCTTGCAATTCCCACCTGTCCCCTCCTCATCCTTCTCCTCCCTCCCTAGAGGTATTGCTGGGGATGTTAGACTATGTTTCCGCCGTATCTTTATTCTCTACTGTTTGATATTGTTGCATTTTATGGTTTTTATGTCAGGGGTTTTAATGGGATTTATTAGATTTTATCTGGCATTTGTAACCCACCACAAGCCTTCAGGGAGTGGAGGGAAATAAATCACAAAATCAATCAATCAATCAATCAATAACACACCCACAGAGGGGCCCTCCCTCTCCCACCCCCTCCAGGCCTATCATTGGCTATCTTGGGAGGGAGGGCAAATCAATATGACCATCTATGGTCATATCATCCAATAAATGTGTAACAAATTTTTAAAATATATTTAAATTAATCTATTCTCACCCATTCAGGAAACCCTTCCAGGGCCATCAAGAAACCCCATGGTTTCTATTACAATTGATCTCCAGATGACCAAGATCAGTTCCCCAGGAAGAAAATGGTTGCTTTGGAGGGTGGATTCTATGATATTATGCCCTGATGAGGTCTTCCCCTCCCTATACTCCACCCTCTCCAAAATCTCCAGGCATTTCTCAACCCATAGATGGCAGCCCTGCCTACCTTACTGGGATGCTATTAGGAAAAAGCAGGAAGAACCATGTCTCTAAAACTCCTTGGAAGAAGGATAAGTCAAAATGCATTGAAAAGGAAGAGATAAATATTTCAAAAACATCAGCCAGTTTGAGGACCTTGTAGTTGAAAAGTAGGATATAAATCTGATTGAGACAAACATTCTGAATAGAGAATGGCGATAAAACAACCAGAATTTGAGTTGCATTTCATTTTTAAAATGGCAATTATGCTGATTTGTGGTTTTTAAAAAGGCCTTCCAAGACTACAAGAGGCCAAGG